>NC_073745.1:10002287-10325070 GCF_029784135.1 Toxorhynchites rutilus septentrionalis
ATGCTGTTCTCAAGCCGGACAGCACCACAACGAAGCTCCGTGTAGTATTCGATGGCTCTTGCCCCACATCAACGGGAATTTCTCTGAATGACGCTCTCATGGTTGGCCCCGTTGTTCAAGATGAGCTGATTGACATAATTCTACGTTTCCGACTGCATCCATACGCGCTAGTTGCAGACATTGCCAAGATGTACCGTATGGTCCAAATCCAAGAAAATGATCAGCATTTACAAAGAATATTGTGGCGAGACTGTTACATATGGCACCGCATCCGCTCCTTATTTAGCCACGAAATGCCTTCAGCGACTAGCCGAATTATCACATCAAACTCACCCTGCCGCAGCTGCAGCGTTGAGAAAAGGCTTCTATGTAGACGATTTGCTGTATGGAGTAGACAATGTAGACGAGGGAAGAACATTGATAGAAGAAACAGTCCAGTTATTGAAATCTGCAGGATTCTTGCTTCGAAAATGGAATTCAAACTGCAAAGAGTTGCTGGCAGATGTACCCAAAGAATTATCGGATGACCGCTCTATTTTGCAGTTGGATTCATCATGCTGTGCAGTGAAAACATTGGGGATTGTTTGGGAAACATCTACTGACAGCTTCCGCTTCCACACTCCAGCCTGGAACTTTTCAGAAATAATTACCAAACGAACAGTCCTTTCAGATGTATCACGCCTTTTCGATCCTCTTGGACTTGTGGGTCCAGTTATCATACAAGCGAAAATCTTCATACAGGAGCTGTGGAAACAGAACTACGAATGGGATGAGCCGCTGACCGCTGGGCACCAGGAACAATGGCAACAATATAGGCTATCCCTCAAAAGTCTAGACGGAATTCAAGTTCCCCGATGGGTAGGACTGCGACGAAATGTAGTAGCTGTCGAACTTCACGGATTTTGTGATGCGTCGGAGAAAGCATATATATTTTTGTGCTGTGATGGGGACGATATCCAGATTGCATCGAACTTAGCAGGTTATTTTGATTTATATGATGACAAATTTGGTGTTTAATAATTCGTTCAAATACCTTGGACAGCGCACAGAGTATACTTATAGGGCGCAAATTTTGGATGTTATTAATGTTTGCCTTTTTTCTTATCGGAATTATTTTAGATTTTTTCCATTCGTCAGGAAAAACACTTGTAGTTATGATACAATTAAATAAATGAGTAATCGGTTTGGCCACAAGCGAAATGATTGCTTTCAAAAATTTAATTGGAAGAGAATCAAGACCTATTGCATTGGATTTTATATGGTATAAAGTAATTATGACATCGTCTTCATTAATCAAATTGAAATAAAATGAATTTCGGTTTGTTACAAATTGATTGACATTATTCTCAGGGGAATTTCCAGAAAAATTTCGAGCAAAACTCTCATTTATCTCATTAGAGTCAAATTGTACAGAACAAGATGATTTTGATTGACAAAAACCTAATGTTTTTAATCTTTTCCATAGTTCTTTGGAAGGGAGATTATTGTCAGTCCAGCTATCATAATACGTTCGTTTGGCTTGACGAATGAGCATAGTCACTTTGTTTCGAAGAATCTTGAATAATTTATGATCGTTAGGATCTTTACTATTTTTCCATTTCTTATAAACCAAATCACGATCAATAATACCTTTACAAATGGAATCATTGAACCATGGGTTCTTAGATTTATTGGGAACAAATGTTCGAAGAGGAACAAAATGATCATGCAGATATTTAATTGTTGAATTAAAAAAGTTTAGTAATTCATTGGAATCATTTAACCGATAAAAACTTGTCCAATCAAACGAATAAAATGCCTGAAGTAAGCCATCTACATCCATCGAGGAATAATCAAGATATTCGACTTGTGGTGGAGTGGACACTATTTCAAAATCAAGTGAAGCAAAAATCAAATCGTGATTCGAAAATACAGGTGAATCTATTTGATTGAAGCGAAGCAAGCGTGATCTACAATTAGAGAGCATCAAATCTAATTGTGATGAACCATTACTATGGAAAAATGTTGGTTCGCAACCAAAGCTGAACATTTTATGAATGGATAAAATGGATTTAAATCTGGATGTTTTAGCCGAATTGTTATCAAGAAGATTCGTGTTGAAATCGCCTACTAGAAGTATATTTTCAAATTTTGTCCCATATTGAGACAGCAAGGTATCGACTATGTCTGCACAATCTACTTCAGGTGGATTGTAAAAAGTAGCTAAAAAAATCTTTTCATTGTTTAGTAAAACTTCAATTGCTATATACTCGGAACATGGCGTTCCTGGTGAATATGAAGAAAAATCAATGACACTATACTTAAGTCTGTCGTTAACATACACCATGATGCCACCTCCTAGACGCCCCTTTCTATCTTGTCTAACAATGTTATATCCATCAATTTTTAACACAGAATCGTTAATATGTTCATTAAGCCAGGTTTCACTGACACATACAATATCGACCGCAGCGAGCTTTAATATTTGTTTTAATTCATCTAACTTGCAAAGCTTGCGAGCACAAATACTCTGACTGTTTACACTACACACGGATAGTTTTCCTGGATGAAGAGCACACTTCATAACAGTCCCCGGTATGCACAAATTCGTGGAGGCATTATCATAGTAATGACTAGCCATAGGGATTGGAGATGAGCTTAGCAAATAAGAGAAAATAAGTAGAGAGCACTTGCACGATTATAATAGAATGCATAATAATCTTCATCAAAAATTCAATCATAATTCAACTTTTCAAAAACATGAGCGACGCGAATGTCGAATGAAATCAAACAATTTAACCTATTAGCACTACAAAATCAGGTAATATAATTGCACTGAAGAAAACTTCTAGCCCAAAAACAACACCAACAGCAGCAACAGCAGCAACAGGAACATCGGCAGCATCAGCATCAGCAGTAACATCATTTAGCTTTTAGGAAGGGAGTCATAGGACCAGAGGAATGGAATACATAGGAGTAAACAGAAACGTAATAGGAAAGGTTATGGCGAAGCTTGTAGATCGCTCTCCGAAAAAATAGGCTTTCCTTGTCCATCAGCACTCTCCTTGATATGTACGATACCAAACTTCGTGTAGACTTTAACTAGCTGTCCTCGTTTTTTCATTTGTAGAGCTTTGGCTCGTAGTTCCCTCGCCGCGGCTCCCAAGTTTTCGTTCACAAAAATACGTTTGTTGGTCGTGAATCCAAGTTCGGAGAGGCAAAGCTTTCGAGAGCGTAAGTAACGAGCGAAGAAATCATTACGTTGCACAGTTATAGCAAACTGAATGAGAATTATATATGCGGTCCCGTTCGATGGAGTGCCTTTGAAGAGTCTCCTGATATCGACGTGTGGAATGTTGTCATCGGTATATCCCAGAGTGCGGTGCCAAACTGAAAAGTACTCCATCAGATTCTCTCCTGAGCGAAATGGAACTCCACTAACGACGAGATCATTAGAACGCAAACTTCTATCCACAGCTACTAGACACTCAGCCTTACTATCAGCAATGGAATTGGTGAGTTGGGTGGTAACTCTGTCACTCTCTTTACGAATACGTTCGAAGTCACTCGCAATATCTGATCTAAGTTTATCCATTTGTGTATGTATGGAATCTTTCAGTACTCTGATTTCATCAATCATATTCTTCTGGTACATAACAAACTGTGACTTCATCATATTGGCCAGTTCTGCAACGTTCATGTCTGCGTCAGTAGTTGATCCGGAACCTTTGTTAGATGTCGTAGTTGAGTTACTTCGAAGACCACGTTCGCTTGCCATGGTGGTTGTGTTGTTGTTGAGATCAAAAACTGCTCGAATTGAACTCCTTTGTTTTTCGCTAATGGCTTATCGATCCAAAGAAGTTAAGATAAATCACTTCTCAATTTCAGCAAAAACCAATTGTTGATTTTCTGGAACACACGCGAAAAACTTCGAAGCCACCTATCGGTTCCCCGATTCGCGAGAAATATATAATTGTTTTTGATAGATAACTGGGTTTTGATCGATTCGCGTCAGCACAATATAGATTACGTGCAAACCATTCTATTGATTTGTCGTACTCTACAATCGTTACCTGTTGGATATCATCACCACCGTCTCGTTGGAAGCAGTTTGTAGCTAATCGTGTATCTGAGATCCAACACATCACGCAGAAAGGGGTTTGGAAGCATGTTGCAGGCGAACAAAATCCTGCAGACATCATCTCTCGCGGTATGAATCCAGCACAGCTTCAGTATCAGCACAACTGGTTCAATGGTCCAAATTGGTTGCTGTGGGACAAAACAAATTGGCCTCACGCAAAGGAATGTACAGAGAGTGATATCGAGCCTATGGATCTGGAAGAAAAAAGTGTTACTGCAGTCCTTCCCATTGCTAACTTCAACGATATTTTTTGTTTACGGTGTTCTTTGTTGGACTTGGTCCGCCTATCATCGTGGATTTTACGCTTTCGTCATAACGCTCAAGCCAGGAACAGAAGTAACCGAAGAAACGGGTTCCTCACAGTGCACGAGCAGGATGAAGGCCTAAGGCTGCTAATTCGGCTATCTCAACAGGAATGTTTTCCCCAAGAACTGGTAGATTTGTTTAAAGGAAAGCAAGTAAAGCCGTCATCCAGAATCGTTTCACTAAATCCTCAGCTAGTGGAGGGCATAATTTGTGTTGGCGGCCGGCTCCAAAATGCAACAATATCTCCCAGTCGCAAGCATCCATTTGTTCTAGACCATCGTCATCCTCTCACAAAATTAATTGTAGTCCATTATCATCGGAGAAATTTTCATATTGGACAGCAGCAGCTAATTGCCATGGTGAGAGAGCGTTTTTGGCCAACAAACATCCGCAATTTAGTCAGAAAGGTGATACATGAATGCATTCCCTGTTTTCGTGCAAAACCCAAGGCCCTGGAGCAATTAATGGCCGATTTACCACCAGAACGAGTAACTCCATGCTGTGCATTTCGTCGTGTCGGCGTTGACTACTGTGGACCATTCTACGTTTCATACCCTCAACGTCGCGGTCGACCCGTCAAATGTTTCGTTGCTCTCTTCGTTTGTTTAGTCACCAAAGCAGTACATCTGGAATTAGTAGCAGATCTCTCAACACAAGCATTTTTAGCTGCACTGAAGCGGTTCTCCTCTCGTCGTGGCAAACCTGATCTGATCATGTGTGACAACGCAAAGAATTTTGTTGGAGCAAGGAGGGAGATCGATGAACTTCGAAAACTATTCCAGACTCAACGGTTCCAGGAAACAATGGTGAGAGAAGCTGCTATCGACAGAATACAATTCCGGTTCATACCAGCTAGATCGCCAAATTTCGGCGGATTGTGGGAGTCTGCAGTTAAGTCGTTTAAAACGTTGTTTAAGCGAACTCTTGGCACACGTAGCTTGGTGTACGACGAGATGCAAACAATCCTTGCGCAGATCGAAGCAATCCTGAACTCTCGACCGCTGACACCCATCAGCAATGATCCAGATGATTTCGAAGCTTTAACCCCTGGACATTTCTTAGTGCAAAGACCACTGACAGCGATTGCAGAACCAGACTTGGGAGCTATTCCGGACAATCGATTATCGGCATGGCAGAGAGTGCAGCAGTTCACTCAACAATTGTGGAAAAAGTGGTCGAGCCAATACCTATCGGACCTTCACAACAGAACAAAGTGGACCCGAAAAAGAGATAATCTAGCAGTGGGCACAATGGTTGTTCTGAAGGATGACAATATGCCCCCATTGAGATGGCAGTTAGCTAGAGTTTCCTAAATTCATCCAGGAGAAGACGGAAATGTGCGGGTAGTCACAGTTCGCACTAAGGATGGAAGCTACAGACGCGCAATTTCAAAGGTCTGTATACTGCCTATAAAAGACAATATTCCAACGGCTGATGGGGAGAACTAGGACTCCTCCAACGGCGGAGGTCGAGAGGCCTCCGCAACCCCAGTTAAGTTATGCGAATTTTTGAATTTCAAAAAGCTAATTGAAATTTTTTTCTCAGCGTTACTATACCTATTTTTGCTTCTCAAAGCACTTGACACTCGAAGCTTACTTTGCTCGTGTCCTCTATCAGCTGAAAAAAGGTAATATGTGTCGTTTCGGTGGTGGTCCAGATTGCATGAAGGGTGTTACTCATTTTATTAAGTCGGGTTGAGGTTTAAAACCACAACGGTGCCTTGCGCCAGCGCTGTCAACAGCGCCCTGTATCACGTGTCACTAAATCGTGAACTTCGTTTGATTTCTTCGAGGTATGATATTTTATGGATTAAAGGATGTAACAGAAATACAGAGTATCGATCAGAGGTCGCCAAGGAGCATGGAATATTGTCGGCCAGCCTATCTTTGTTGTCATCATCGGAAAATCAAACAGCTTCAGTCAGTTATCCAGCGAGTCATCAACGCCAACTGGCGTCAGCGGAGGCCATGGGGCCTCCATCCAGGGAAGTCGTTTCATGTTTCATAAATTCAAGTTAAAAAACACCCTCTCATCTTATTCAGTGTTTGTCGGATACCATCACCGGAGACATCAGTCCAACAACAGCGTGGAGCAGAACATTTCTACACAACCTCAACGGAGGCACAACAGTTGATCTATGCAGTGAACTCATCATACGCGAAGGTCCAGTCAGTCCACCTGAGTCCAGTTCAGTACACCAAGAAGCAGCCATCAGTAAACGAGTTTTGAAGCAGTAACAGCAGACAAAATATATGCCACTCTCAACCAATAAATCGAACATCGAGTAGAAAAGAACACTGCAATTGAAAGCTGAAACAAAAGTTTGAAATCCAGTGTATTCCAAGGCGGCCGGCTAATGTTGATTCTGTTACTTATCGAGAAACTTAATATCGAGCATCCCTAAGTGTGCTACCGAACAGCTGTGTTTGTTTACGTGAGTGTCTATTGTTTATAAAGTAAATAACAGCAATAGACAAAACAGCTGTTCAGTCTGCAGATAATTCTTCATTCTGCATTTCACAGTGTTCGTGAATATACCACAATTTGAATTTTACGCAAGTGCGTTTGAACTTTGAAAAGTGTCCGAAAATTATTATCCGTGCGCGAACACCCCTGTTTCACATACAATTCTCTGGTTTTCTTTGTATTCACGTAAGCTATAATTTATATCATAATAGTCAGCGAGTAAATGAAGCCAATTTCTTAAGTTTGACAGTTGCATCATTACGAAGCGGTAGCGTATACGTGATTTGTCCCACACGCAAATGTCGCAAAAAACATTTTCAACCTATTCAAATGACGCAGAGTTGCCAACATTCCAGTTTTTCCTGGATATTGCCCGTTTTATTTAAGCACTCCAGCGAAACAGCCAAAGGCATAAAATTATGAGAATCCTACTCCGCTCCACTTACATCGAAGACCTTTATGAAGCTTATCGTCCTTATCTATCCACTAGAGCCAGTCCCGGGATTTTCTTTCAACAGTTCATCTGTCCCTAGCTTATGTGTGAAGTTTCATGACATTTCGTTTATTTATTCACAACTACAGTTGTGTCACTACCTGAGCATTCGTGTAGAAAATGGAAAAATAGGAATGTCGTGTTTTGATCACACATTGATTTTTGATGGGAAAGCGACCTATTTTTATTTTTAAAAAACCAAAATAAAGCTTATTTTAGGACATTTTCTATGTGACCACCAAATTTTCGATAACGCATTTTAAACGGCGATCAAAATTATTCATGCACAACTCTAACATTACGAAAATGCTGTTGCTGTTGAAAATCCGAGTTATTTCTTCTTTAAGTTCTTCCAAATTTTGTGGCTTATTAACATAGCAACGGTCTTCCTCGCAGCCCCAGAAGAAGTAATCGACGACGTGAAATGTTGAAATTCTTACCATAAGAGGACAATGTTTCATTAAGGCTTCGCTTTTTTAAATACACGTTCTTGTAAATTGTACATCTTGACACTAAAAACCATCCGATTAGACTGAAGCTACTCGTAGCTGAATATTATCGTTCTGAAGTGGGGAATGCGACGGAAGTGAAATATCATCGACGGAGCGAAAAAAATTGGTTTTTACGACAGCTCGAGACTCCTCCCCCCTCTCTAAGGGGGGTCGGCCATACAAATGAAACACAATTTTCAGCATAAATCGAGAATCAATCAAGCAATATATATAAATTTTGAGCGGGACGAAGTTAGCCGGGTCAGCTAGTTATTAATATAATAACAGACGGAATCGTTTTGAAAAACTGAACAGAAAAACAATTTTGTTTATTAAAAAATTCCAATTTATTTTTTATTTTTAATTAAGTAAATTCAAAACTGTTTGTGGGCTAATGTGGCTATTTTGATTAGGATGGTATCCCTAAAAAGCGAAGAAGTATATTCTATACTTTTGCTATTCAAAGTGGGCCTTCATTTTTGTCATACCTGTGTCATAATTGATTTTTTTTTCCAAAATATATATTTTTATCAAGGCATATGGCGTTAGCCTGACGGGGTCGGAGTTCAATATTTTGACAATTTTTCTTATTATCTATGTTAGTAATATGTAACCGATTACTCGCGGTTGGCTCGAGTTTAGTATTACAAGTGTTCTCGTAATTGGGATGTTGCTGTCTCCAATGCTCTGTACGTGTGCCCGACACGGGATACTTCCTATTGGGATGCAGCTGACCCTTAATCAGCAACGCCCCCTAGTCTGTACCCCATATCGAGGATAGAGTGGTCACTAGCCGGCGCAATCATCAGCTCGTGTAGAGTTGTCATGAGCGGTACAACCTTTGGCTCTTGTTGAATCATCAGTGGACTGCACAACCTTTGGCCCGTGTGTCTGTAAAGAGTGTGTGTATGTATTGCCGCGACTAAGTAAAAGTTTATAGATCGGATAGGAGGGATATGAAACAGGGACACAACGAAGGAAACATCATTAAACGTTGACATCGGCGTTTCTGAGGAACAGGTATAGATGAAGCAGAAGATCAGGATCACGGCTACCTAAGATATCCCGGACGGGGATATCCGATTGTCTGCCTTGTGCTCTCAGTGCTCTAGAGAGCTGAGAGCGAGCAGCATGGAACCGGATACACGACCAGACAACATGCTCGATGTCGTGGTAGCCATCGCCACAATCACAAAGATTGTTTGCTGCGAGCCAAATGCGATAGAGATGCGCGTTTAGGTTGTAGTGATTGGACATAAGCCGAGATATCACGCGAATGAAATCACGACCTACATTCAATCCCTTGAACCATGCCCTCGTCGAGACCTTAGGGATAATCGTGTGTAACCAACGACCGAACTCATCACCACTCCACATGCGCTGCCAACTTACGAGCGTATACTGACGAGGAATGTGGAAAAATTCATTATAAGCAATTTGCCTTTCAAAAAGTGTGCCTTCTGAAGCGCCCACCTTAGCTAGCGAGTCCACTTTCTCATTCCCCGGAATCGAGCAATGAGAGGGAACCCATGCTAGGGTAATCTTGAATAATTTTTCGACCAGAACACTCAATAGTTGTCTTATTCTTGTCATAATTGATGAGAAAACAAGTAATTCCCATGTAATAAAAACTAAAGGGAATCACGTGTTTTATGAATGAATAATACTATGTTTGAACTATACCTAAAATACATACAACCAATATCATTGCTAAAAAGTACTATATTGTAATTAGAAATCCGAAAACAAATCTTGCGTAACCTTTGGAAAGGTCCCATGTAACATTTACGTCACATCGAGAAAAACGAATCTAAAGATCGGAACATTGTTCGCGAATTGTTTTAAAAGGAATCGGATCTGTATCACTACTTTCACAAAAAAAAATCAAATACCTGCACTTCGTGCTAAAAGCAGACCATTATTGTTATCACTAGTTGAATTTCACTTAAATGATAATAACACCGGAAAGAAACAAAAACTCAAAACGACCGAAGTACAACTTCGTGTTGTAATTGGACATTTTTTGTATCGGCAATTAAAAGATGGATAGATACTTGAACGATTGTTTTTGCAATACATCTAATGATTGAAAATTAATAGTGCGCATCCATTAACTCGATTTGTTTACATTTGTTACATAGGACCTTTTCAAAAGTCACGCGAGAAATAGCCGAAAATTACACCGGCCGTTGTATAGCTACGAAAGGAATCAACAAATTCAGTTCTATTTCAATAGAAATTCTTTAATTGAATCAGAAAGTTGAAGTTGAACAACGACTCGACTGGCTACAAAGTTTGACCGGAGACTCAATGCATTGGCTGATCGTTTGTAAGCCATATTATATGAATTCGTTTAAGCACGGGTTCCCCTCCAACGACGCGTGGTGAGGCGTACTTCATGGCAACCCTGGTGCAATCCTGAATTACGCCGTACTGCGTAGGTCGCGAAAACAGTATCTGAACACTCGAACAATCGACAGTGAAAACTACCTCAGAATAATCGAACTACGCACTAGCTAAAATGCTTATGAGCCTAAATAAATAAACAAATGGCATAAAAAAAATACGAACTATACAACGAACTTTTAAAGTCTAGCCACGAGGGATACGTCAAACAAAAGCAAGCTATACTGTCATGGCAGTCTTTTTCTCATTTGACATGCACTCGGACACAAGCCATTAAATTTAACTCCACCAGAACCATTGTTCCACATTTCCCAATCACTTTAATCTACCTTTGGCAACGTATGAAAAGAACAACAACGTGTGCGTGTGATGCAAATATGCAGAAGTATTCTCTACCGGCCGGTACTAATCACGGAGTTCGGATCGATAGCACGAAAGCGGGGTCTCTGGTCAGGTGGTGCCATGGTTGTCCGGTGGAAAATTCACAACGAAAACTCTACTGGAAAAACAGTTCTTAAAAGAACTGATAAATTAACATCTTTTGCCTGGTAAATGGCATAATAAAACACGTTACAATAGGAGCGAAGCATACCACAGCTGCTGTATTTTCGTTCAGGTTGTGACAGCAAAATTGAAACTCGTTTGCTGCTGCTGCTGCTGCTGTAGTTGTACGGTGGTTTCTTTTTCTCATTTTTCTTATTTCCTTTGGATGGAATGACATGCACTGTTGATAGCTATGCTTGTTTTCGCGGTAGTATTCTGTTGCACCTCTCGGTCGGAATGGACCAATCAGAACGAGGTATCTAGCGCGTTTAAATAATGTTAGACAATTTACAATTATTCATTTGTTTGTCTCAAAAATTACCATTGTATGTGTTGTGATAAACGCGTAAAAATATTCCAAATCATTTGATGCAAACATTTTTGCAATCTATCAAGAAATGGTCGAGTTATAAACGTTTGAGATCTTTCATTGATTCATACATGCTCAGTTTTTAGAATTTAAGATTACACCCCATCTTCCATCTCCTAAGTTAAAAATGCTTTCGTCAATATTTGAATTGAAAATGTTATATTGAAGAAATAAAAATATGTAAAAGATACACAGAGTTATATGTTATTTTGAGCAAAAATGTAATCATAAAACGGTTCGATTGTAAATGGATGACAATTTAATTATGTCATCGGTTAGTAGGTTTCTGCATAATACTGTGGACGTTTAAATTAACATCATGATATCTTTGAAATGAAAAATATCCCATTACTGTGTTCCTATGAGACTGAGATAGGTAAATTAACACACATAAACATTACTTGTATTCTAAAAACAATTGTGAAATCGCAGCGATCTTACTCGCACATTTTGCCATCTAAACACACTGGAGCGAATCGAAAAAGGATTTACAGATGAAACAGACAAACTTTGAATATAAATATTATGAATGAAAATTGATTTTTCTTTATCCGATATGATTATATGTAATATTTTTTTTTTAAATTTTTTGCTAGTGATGAATAAATTTTAGACGAAAAGTGTGTCTGATAGCAAGTTTGGAATAGTGGGCATTTTATAGAAACATGATTAAGTAAGAGTACAAACCAGTCGTTTTAAGTATTGAAGATAACAGAAGAGAATGATGAAGGGCGCCAGAATTGAACTCGCCTTCATATTTTTTGGAATTTGGAGTTTTCCTTAATTTATGAACCATTGATTGTATCTCTAAAGTGGTTTTCAACATTCATATGTAGCATGATGTCCTACATTCTAATGCCAACGTCTGCGTTATAGGTTAGTATTATTTATATAAATTAAAATAGAACACCAAATGTGTTGGTAAGCACAAAACCTGAGTATGGACGGAATGGTCCGATTTGAGTCGGCTTTATTTGGTTGTAATCGTCTCTGCCCGTAGATTTTTTTTTTGAAAAACTTTGAGGGAAAGTTCGAATGCAAATAATTATATGTTCTTGAATGTCATCGTTGTTAGTTCAATTGAATTTTGCGTTTGCGGAATTAGGCCTTGAGTTCTGTTGGTGTGAATCGAAAATGGCAATGGATTCTCAGGTGCAATAGCGCTTCGAAATTCAAAATTATGAATGTAAACTCTCTTTTCTGTATCAAACATATATTACATGTAACGGAGAAAAATGGTATTTGCAAATGAATCAAGAACCTTTAGCGAAAATTTTGTCTGAAAATAGTTTTTTATCATAATGACGAGTTTTGGAAGAAGTATTAGAAATTTCTATTAAAAGGAAATTGTAATGGGTCAATTAGAAGATAAATCAATGAAAAGTTCTGCGATTTAACCCACAAACGTTCGCTTATTAACGAAATAACGGTTTCGAACGAAATGCAAATCCGACAGAATCGGGGTGATATTAAAAAAATATCTAAATAGAGGATTGAGACGTTTTGACGCAGGATTACGTTTCGAGAATATATGGGGAGTACATATAACAAATTGTTCAATTTTGTGTGTTTTATGCTCAGAAAATTAATGATGATTTCATGATTTATGATGATTTTTACCAATTTATCAGGGCTTTCCCTAACAATCTATTGCAATGCAATTATAAAATTTCCTATAGCTAATATGTTTAAATAGCATTGAAAATAGAGCTTCAAATTATCCATATATTCGTGTAGACCGCAAGACGCTTCCCTAACACGGATTATAAAATCGGTCTAGTCGAATTGGAAAAATACATTGTGGTCTAGACATTTATAGTAACAATTGAAAATGCAGAATTCTTCCTCAACAAGGTAGCTTTCACTGGAATCCGTCGTTAAACATCACCTAGAGAGATTGAACTACGGCCGAAACCAAAAAACGAAAAGAAGTTTGAATTCAAACGATTTGATGACCAAACCTGTTTTACTGTTTTCTGAAGTACGTTTTGCTATTGATTGTGGAATTGAACAAAACAAACCGAAACACCTGAATTCACTCAGATTAATTCGGAGGCCAGAACACTTTATCTTACTCTTTTTAGCAATAAAATGAGAAATAATATCGAAACCTGCCCGTATCCTAAGCATTAGCTTCATAGTATTTATCTGTTCCATTCTCAAGCGTTGACTGCCCTCTAGTTTTTGAATTGTTTTCTTATTATGTTACCCTTTAATTCATCACAACCATTACATTTCGGGACTTTATTCGCACCTTCTCCCGACTCATGCCCAATCACTGTTCGTTAGACACGCTACTCATTCATTTCAATCTGGCCGGCAGCAATCTATGCGATTGTGGCCGAGGTTACCACGACATTGAACACGTTGTTTGGTCGTGTGAGGTGTATCTTGTTGCCAGATCGAATTTAGAAAACTCCTTTCGGGCTAGAGGAAGACAGCCCAATGTACCGGTGAAAGATGTGTTGGCCCAGCTAGACCTTGATTACATGTCCCAAATATATGTTTTCCTAAAAGCTATCGATGTTCGTGTGTGATTATCCTTATATTCTTATACGCTCCTTTTCCTCCTTTGTGAGTAATTGGTCCCCTTGCAATAAACAGGAGAATAAGGTCCCCTTGCAATAAAAAGGAGAAATGTAAACTCACAATGGATGTACCAATAGATTTAAGAATTGAGTGTGTGTGTGTGATTATGAACATTGTAATAATTTCCTTATATCCCATCCTTTTCCTGAGAAAATATGTCACCTTTCTAATCTCGAGTCCACCGCGAGTAGTCGGTTTCCCACACTATTAACCATAGATTTAAGAAAATTGTTTATATATACATATAGTTTTAAAAATATATTTAAGAATTTGGCTCCTTTAAACTTAAGTAACTGAGCCTGTAAGAATAAACGAATTTATAAAAAAAAACCATTACATTTTTGTGTGGCTTTACGTGGATACCATCAGCATCGTCTAATCAATAATAACTGTACCAATCAATGATACTAAAGGTAAAATTATGCTTGAAAATTGAACTTATAAATTTAATACAGATTTCAATACAGATTTTTTGAAAAAAAAAACTAATATAAAAAGATTTTTTCGGACCAAAAACACAGATTTTATAATGGCAACCCTGGTCCATGGATGCGATATTTCATTATTGTGTTGCGATAATGTTTTAATTCGAAGACACCAGGAATTGTTGTGTATGTGGCAAAGTAAAATTACCGGTTGCACTTAAATGATGCCATTTGGTGCGAATATTGTTGATGAAGGTGTATTCTGTTAAGGGGGTATTCTAGTGTAGAAACACGCATTTCGGACGTTTTTTCGTGCTTCGTTAAAATAAAACAAAGAATATTTTTAGTATTCATTGTATCATTATTTGTTCGTCTATCTTTTAACAATAGAACCAAAATTGAACGGAGAAAAAATATTCATAACTAGAATAGTTAAGAGCTGATGAAGTGCCATGGCGTACACGATTCCAGCCCTTCTGGTTATCTGAAACCAAAAAAATCGAACAGATTCTGAATCAGTAGAGATGCCGCTATCACATGAATCTCGGATAAGTCAAAACATCTTTTTTGACAAAATGGCGGCCGTTTGAAAAACAAAATGCGGTTCAAAACGATTTACTTTACGTTACCTGATTTTTTAAAAATAGTATAATTTTTTAAAATATTATTTTTAGAGGTTCATGCGATAGAAAGATGCATGCAGATTGTATTCATATAAATTCGACATAAATCGGTTCAGTAGAACTTAGAATATCGTGTACGCCAATTTGAAAAAAAACTAGTTTAGAGAAAAACGCGTTTGAAGTTTATTGTTATGGCCGTATCAGGTTAGATACCGTATCACTAATAAGTCTCTAACTCGGTAAATAATAGAATTTTCGATAAGTCCTTTCTAGAGTATATCTTGAATGCCTAGACTACAGAAATCAGAAGCAAAAAAAAATTTGTTTTTTTTTCAAAAATTTCTAGACTAGAATACTGCCTTAATGTAATTGCCTTCAAAATCAGTCTGATAATCAATCAGCAACAAAGACTAAAAAAATACGATTTCAAACCATAGTCCAAATATACAATAACAGCATGCACTTTTTATTAGTTTACGAACATGACTTCATTTTCACAACAAAATTTACGTAGAAAAATGAAATACACTCAGGCGGAAGAGCACATCTATCTTTTTATTTTTTTTAAATAGATTGGAATAGCAATTAATTTTCGTTTTAATTTTTTTTTTGAATCATCATAATCATCGTATATTAATCTAAAACCTGTTTCAAGTTGCATTGGAGACAAATCAAATGAGCATTAATATTATAATAGCACATGCCGATCTCAATGTTTGTTGTTTACCTGTATGAGACGTTCTTATACATGAACCTTTTACTCGTAGTCTAGACCTGACAGCAAGTGTTTGCCACATGTTGTAGTAAACGGCGAATGATTTTTGACTTAGGACTACTTCTTACATTGAGGGTGACAAATCAGAAAACAGAAAACAGTTAACTTTAATAATTATTTTTGCTGCGAACGGATTTTAACGATTTGCATACCAATCGAATCGGAAATATCCTAAGATTTGTTTGATATGCTATACATTACAATCCCATAGTCTGTATATGGTTTAAATTGATGAAAATTGGAAGCATTCCCATTTCCCCTTGATCACTTGATGTGCATCTGACATTGCAAACAACACAATCACCCGAGCCATGCACACCGAGCCAATAGCATACATTCGATACTTTTAGTTGACATTCGTATTTGCTCTCGTGCGTATTGGTTCTGTTATGATGCAACAAGCTCCTAGCTTTGTTGACGGTTTTGACCGATAGTCGAGGAACGATTTTTCATAAACGGTCATTCTCGCGATGTTCCATTTCTATCGCTGCAACTGTGTGCATCTGTTAGTCGCGTGTTTGATGCTTGTTGAATGGCGATGCATGGAAGATGCCTCTCGTTAAATACTCAGTGCAATGTGTGCATTGATATTAAGAAACAAATTGCGACATATGCCCAATTAGTGTATTGTTCTCGCAAAGGCACGAAAGAATCGTTGTTTCTCGAAATGGTTTTGTAAACCGCGCAAGCCTTTTCAGGTTCTCCGAAACTTTTTACTAAAGAGTTATTTATGAATGTTTGACGTATTCGTAAATAATATCCGAAATAATAAACCAACAAATTTAAAAAAAAAAGATTGCGTAGTCGATTTTTTTTTTGAGAAGAGAAGCATGTGAAAATCGACTGTCCAAACTTTATGCCAATGGAGACGAATTATCTTCAAAATAGAAACAGGCTGTCGAAAAAAACGGTTCCATGGATTCCTTTATTGTAAAAATGGTGTAGTAAATCATCGCGGACATTGAAACACTTCGTCTGAAATTAAGCAGTCAACAATGAATTTTCATGGAAATGTCGACTATAATTTTCCTGGGAATTGACTAGAAAAAAAATCTTTTGTTAATCTTAGTTACTCCTTTTTTAACAAATCATCTAATTCGTTCATATTCTTATGAGATTTAAAAATGAATTAGTACTGCTCGATTTTGCACATGCTTGAAAACATTCTAACTAATTTGGATGTACCATTTTACACGAATGACAAGAGAATGGCAAATTATAATCGTCACTCGATGGAAGAATAAATTCGCATCAACACATCATCCACCTAAAAATACCTATTTCTTGTGCAATTTACTCAATATTCATTCGAAAATTATCTAAGATCAACTGCGGACTCATATGACTTCTTTAATAACTAAGCCCTATTGTCTGAAAACACTCGAATGAAGGGATTCGATTGGGAATACAAGCTGTACTGCATTTATTCTCTTCGGGAAGGATTATCTCAGAAACCTCATTTCCGATTCGAATCCCTGAAACGGGATATTCCACATATTATTATTCCCATTTATCAAGAAAACGGAGACAAATTTCCATAATTCTATCCAAACCTTTCAGGACACCGAAAGTAGCTGTACGCGTTTATGAAATGTGCAGCAATTTATCTTGTTTCGCTTTTTTCTGTCCATCTCTCCGCACAAAGCAAGGATCGTGCCTTTGCCCTTCCACACCCTCTCCTCCTCAGATGATGGGTTTCCCGGAGCCGTTACTTCCTTGTGCTCCTCTTTTCTTTAACACGTAATCATCATAAACGAAAATAAATTGTAATCGTCATGCATATGTAATTTATTTGGTTTTTATTTCCTTCCTTTCGTTTGTGGCACACACACACCCTCACAAAAGTCTTCAGATCTTCCTCTCTTTTATCGCCCTCGTCCTCGCTTGGCAGCGAAACAGTGTGCGATTGTTGCAGCAGCCGAACCACCCCCGCATTCCATGCTCCACGCCATGGATCATCTTCTCGCCCGGATATCTCACTTGCTTCTTACATCCCGCCCCACCGCAAGCTTTTTATTTATATGGATTTTTCAATAAAAATGATCATAAATACATTTGCGCTGCCAGATGAAAGCACATCCTCCGCGTTTTCGGTTCGGAAGCCGGAGTGTGTCTTGGCTGGAAGGCAACGCCATTAGCCTCAGAAGAGTGAGCTCCAAATTGGAGCTTGTTAGCGCCAGGTTTGACTGCCCTCCGATCTAACGGGCCGAGGGCGGGAAAGTGTGAGGAGCCTTCACCGGTAATAGCATGCAATGCAAATAAGGAGAAAATCCCAGCCCAAGTGGTCGCATAAGCAGCTGCGAATTCAGATCCCATTGTCGCAGTGGAACATTTCAATTGAAAATTTTGCTTGCAATGATCATATGTCTTTTTTTTTTAAATTGTATTTGCACGTTACTGAAATGAGTTTCCAGGCAGTTTCCCTACCGTCATCACTTGCCAAAAACTTATGACGTGAGCCCAGAAGCCCTCGAGGCCATATGAAGTTTCCTGGATCCCATGCATAATCATCCCCCTTTCAGCGGGGGAAAACTTCACATTCATTCAGCACTGTCTGCGCCACAAACCCCGCTGCTCGTTTGCTGTTCCACCTCGCCAGAGGAAAAACACAAACTGCAATTCATCCTAACAGCGAGAGAAAATTTTTGCTTTACGCTTGGGAAGAAAAATCCTTCCTTTTTCTTCCCTTTGGACAAAATTTTCATACACTGGAATAGAGAGAAGGCAGCACAAGGAGAAAAAAAAGTTGTTTCGCAGCCTAGTATTTCCATTTCACAGTTGGAGAAAAACGAGAATGTGAGGAATTTATGGGTTTCTGATGTGACGATAAGAATTTTGATTGTATTTTGCTGCTATTGTTGTTTTTTTTTCTGTGCTGCTTTCTCTTTCTATCGCTCACAGCAAGGACTTGAAAATGTGCACACGAAGGCAAACAATAAATTTGATACAGTGGGTGGGATCTTTGTCTAAGCAGTTGGACCGTGTCTGATGAAAAAATTGCCCTGGAAAGAGAGTATCATTTCACTTGCCTCTTCATTTTCATGCCCCCACCCCCCAGGACCCCCGCCAGATTCTCATAAACAGAAGGGAAAAGTAAATAAAAACAACGAAATAATGTCGAGGCATGATCATGATAATGGTAGATAAGAAAGCTGCCGTTTCTCCCCGCTAGGGAGGATAAAAAAGGGAGTGTTCGATAAAAGGAAATCCAATTTTTTATTGGATAGCCTTTTTTCGAATTTATTCAATTCGATTTCGGAATAATTTGATTGATGCGATTTCGGGGTAATGTTGATTACCACACTCACAAAAAAAACCACTTGATTTGTTTCAGCGGAGATGAATATCGGGAACCGTTTACATTTTCCCACAAAAGCACTGTTCGTATCCTCCCTGTGCTGCTCGTATTCATTTCTGGCCAATCTCCAAGAAAATCACACTGAGGCGAAAATCGATGCCGAAATTTATCATGATTTACTGCCACAAGAGATTCCGAGACCTCCGGAGTGAACTTCCGGATCTCGTTACTTGCCTGCCTGATAAAGCATGCATTGAAACGGAAAATTTAACCACAAATCGCTCGTTTCCAAGTGTGTGTGTGCGGCTGTGTGTGTGTCTCGTGCCGTTCGATGGCAACTTTTTGTCCGAAAATGTTTGTGCTCACATGATGATGAACATCATCGATGTCTCCGGCGGTTCCTGGCCTATGCATTGTGCCGTCCCGACGCTCGAGCCATTGGAATTTCAGGCAGAAAGTCTCAGCATCCTTTCACTCACTTCTTCGTTTTAGAACCGAACTGTCGGTCTTTTTGCGGCGGAACGTAGGCTGGCCGAATTGTGGCTTTCGGGAGGAGGATAATTCGAGATAATATTTAATTCCCTCTCAGACCATCGCCACTAATCTCCTTTCGGTTGTTCAAATGTCGTTGGCACGAGAGTGAGTCTTGTGTTCGGGTAGCGCTCAGTATCCGTCAGTTCGTCTCCTTGGTTTTGAGAGAGTTGGAATCCAAAAAAAGCGGGTCTTAAAATTTATAGTATTTAAATATTGTCATGGAACCAACATAGTCACTTAGATAATCTCATTTTTATATAGGTCTTTGACTTCTGTACCTGTTAATAGTAAGTTTAAAGATAAGATATATAAAGAAAATTGGGAAGATTTGAAACGCAAATTAGGTAAATTCGTTGATATGATATATGTTTTAAAAAATACCATTGGACGGGAAATTTTTTCCAACAAATGATATTGCCATAAAAAAAATTTTTTGAGACCCAATCAGTAGAGCAGTACAGTGACTCAAAGTCGAAATCGTACCCCGCCATGCAGATCTTTTTTCACTACTTTTGAAAGTCGGAAACAAGTTTTCGAAACATTCTATTCAGATAATGATATATACATCATTTTAAAGCAACATTGGTTCGCATAATACAACTTATACAGTATCTTAAAAGTTTCAAATAAGAACTTGTGTTAATTGATAGGGATCGATTTCTAGAACTGGTCGACCACCAAAAATAAATTTGTTTATGTGGACTCCTGGGAAACCGACATCGACTACTTTAAGAACCCCTGCGCTAGACGAAGTGATCGTGCAAACAAATTTTTGTGATCTTCAAACGAGTGACGGCAACAATTTTATTTCCAGTTCCTCAAATCTCAAAGAAGAATAAAAATTAAAAAAATATGAAGTGAGATGCCCAAGACACGGCCGCGTTGTTGTTTATAATTTAGTATGTTATTTGAAAATTAATGCAGTAAATTACTCACAAATCCGACAAGTTCTAACCGACTGCATTCCACGGGTCCACGAATGAAAATGAATCAATTTTTTCATATTTCTGTAGTTAAGACATTCAATAATATATCCTAGATATGACTTTTCGAAAATCCCACTATTTACAGGGTTGTTGCCATTTCAGTGATGTGAAATCTAAATGGCCATGACACGTTTCTCACAAAACTAGTTTTTTCAACCTGATATCGTCAGGTTCCGTTTTTCTACCGCGTTGACTGCCGTTCTACGCATAGTTGTCCCATGTTACTTTTTGACAATTTTCAGTTTTCTTCATGAAACGATGTTTTTATGCCTAGTCTTCCAGAAAACCACAAAAAAAACATATTGTTTGTTCCCAGTATTTCAAAAAAATAACATCAAATTAAATTGTTCCATGTTGTTATTCTAATCATAACCATCCCACCATGTATTTTTGGACCGTAAGCAAGCTTGATTGATTCAAATTAGGGAAACTTTTCACATTTCATTAAACAATAGTTTACTGATTCTAAAAAACCAGATGTTTTGCCAAACTGAAAAGCTTAAAGCCAAATATGGTAGAAAACTTTGATTGCATTCTTCCCATTGCTGATTTTGGAACATGGGACAACTATGCGTAGAACGGCAGTTGAGAACAAGCGAATTTTTTGCTTCAGAATGCATACTTAAAATGTGCACAAAGCAAACATATTACACAGTTTGCGCAAAAATAAAGTAGAATAGAAATATTACGGGGTGAGTATGAAAGTAATTACAGTTCCAATTTATTCCTAGTCTAGCTTCAGCCAGCGAGCTGTGAAACTCCGCACAACGCCTAAGTCTGATAACGAAATCACTTCGGAAGGTCCGTAGTGTGCTACGAATGAAAGATGCAGTGGATTTTTTTTTATTCTTTTTTTAATTTTTGTTCTCAAATATGAGGTGGTGCTTGATGAGAAGATGCACCGCGATAGTTTTCATGTTGTTGTGTGTATTATTGAGTCACCCATCTTCTTGGATGGCACTAACGTTCCAGTGGAACTTTTGCCTTCTCAACGTAGCATTACTTGCGTCAATTTTATTAGTAGTACTTGGTTGAGATTGCTATTCCAAATAACACGCCTTGAATGTACTCTGGAGTGGCAAGCTCTAGAATACGCGTGACCACAGTGCAAGCCGGAAGAATTTTCTTTGACGAAAAATCTCAAAAACGTTCAAACGAGTCAAAAAAGTCAAAAAAGTCAAAAAAGTCAAAAAAGTAAAAAAAGTAAAAAAAAGTCAAAGAAGTCAAAGAAGTCAAAGAAGTCAAAGAAGTCAAAGAAGCCAAAGAAGTCAAAGAAGTCAAAGAAGTCAAAGAAGTCAAAGAAGTCAAAGAAGTCAAAGAAGTCAAAGAAGTCAAAGAAGTCAAAGAAGTCAAAGAAGTCAAAGAAGTCAAAGAAGTCAAAGAAGTCAAAGAAGTCAAAGAAGTCAAAGAAGTCAAAGAAGTCAAAGAAGTCAAAGAAGTCAAAGAAGTCAAAGAAGTCAAAGAAGTCAAAGAAGTCAAAGAAGTCAAAGAAGTCAAAGAAGTCAAAGAAGTCAAAGAAGTCAAAGAAGTCAAAGAAGTCAAAGAAGTCAAAGGAGTCAAAGAAGTCAAAGAAGTCAAAGGAGTCAAAGAAGTCAAAGAGTCGCCTTGAAACATGGGAAATTCATTATTTTCATCGGTGATCGAGAAACTGTTCATAGATACGTGTAATTCCATCTAATGTTTGAAGGTGAGCTCTCTATTAAGAGGATACCATACACGCACAATTTTTTTCACATAGAAGGTTTCATCAAGATAGATAAGAAAGATTATTTATCCTTTGCTGTTCACACCGTAGGCCCAAGTTCCATTTCATTTGGGGAGAAAATGCAAGGAACGTTGTCACAATAATTAAACGAAGGATTTGGTGGTGCGAATGGGATTAAGTCTGAACTGAACGAGCGAATGAGTGAATGAAGGATGAGAGGGGCGAATCGAATCCTCCGGAGGGATGATTGATGCGATTCCCCTTGTCTGGGTATGATGATGATGAGTCTGCACATCCTTGCTGGTGGGCGCAAGAGATATATGTTGCAGAACTGGTAGCATCGGCGACTTTTGGCTTTGATCGACAGTGCGTTTAATGGGAATAATGTGATTTGCCAAGTTTTCGGTACGATAATGTTTTGGTCGAAGGAAAAGGGATAAAAGGGTTTCTTTTCCACCCCCCGGTATATTGACAGTTTGAGAAAGGGCAGCAGGTGGGATGTCGAGTTACTTTTCGATTGAAGTTATAGGGAAACTCTACTATTGCGGGATGATTAATTCGTGTCATTTGTTCAAATAATTGAAGGCCAAATAATAGAGATTGATTGGATATGCGAAGTTGTTCAATGTGTGTTAAAAGACGCTACAAATAATTTCTAAGAATGGTTCCATCTTTCACGAACGTTTTCAAATTCTTTCCCTTTTTTCAAAGTCTCGTTGAATATGACTTGAACAAAATTTAAAATATTCATATAACTATGTCCATATCAAACATCTTTCATAATGAACAGAAAAAACGCAAGTAAGTGTTGCATGCTGTAATTAATTCCTATCAAGATAAGGGGGAAAGCAACAAACGGAAAAAAACAACTCATATTAATAATAACTATGCAACATCATCGCACTCACGACTATCCACGCCAAGGGAAGGTACATTTCACAATGTCACCGTGTTTTTGTGACTTTATGCCGACGTTTGTGTGAAGGGAAGCCGTATAACCGCAGACAGGCTAATAAATTGGAAAGATAATAGTTTCACAGCTTTCCTAGGCCCTCTCTCGTTTCTCGGCGAGCACTGAGATAATGCAACCAACCGGCTCGACTTGGCTGACGAAAATTAGGGCAGTCAGCTGCAGTAGCAGCAGCAGCAGCAGCATCCAGCAGAGATACACCTATGTGTATGTAATTTTTATTTTTTCACCAGATGTGACTCGCCAGAACTATATCGTGTATGATTGCTGCCGAGGGGGTTTCCCGGACACTTTTGTTTGACTTGCACTCTCACATTACGGGTGTTCTGCGCCGGTGATGAACTTCCACACAAGTCATCATATTCTCGACAAGTACTGGAACAGCTAAGCTCATTGCTGTGTTTTCGCTTTCTTTGTTAGCTAGCACCAGTCGAGTCAAACGGTGGGTTGTCGTTCGAATGTGGAAGCATTATCCCGTGGGAATTACGTGATGAGAGTTTAATGATTTTCCCAATTTAGTCTGTGGCAACATCAACGGTAGGAGCTCTGTTGTTAAGGTTGTCGCACTCACCTACCCATTTTGTCACTGCCGAGTCTCGAAATCGTCCCCCAATCTGGGGATTTATGTGGTCTGAGCTGTGGAATTTGGAAATTGGTTTCAGTGTACACTTCGTTTCGTATACTTCTAAATGATTGAAATTTTCAAGGTTGTTGGTTCAACCAGTCTTAAAATGGGGGACATGTGAGTAATACTTGCTCCTTAGGGAGTCGTTTGTGAAGGAGGAATGTTTTCACATTTAATTTTATTTGTTGCAGGATTTTTTGTGTTTCGATTCTAAATGTTTAATAGCTTCGGTGTTTGCTCTCAAGTGTCATTGATTTGTTCATGTGCGATGAGAATATAGCTGCCATATTTAGGACACAGCAATTCCAAATGAAATCGTCCTAAAAATGCAGATTTTAAAAACTTGTATTTTTGATTCCAATGAAAGTGTGTATTCCGTTTGGGTTAGAGGAAATATGAGTCTTCCACAGCAATTGGGAATTTTTTGACTCAAGCGTAACTTTTGAAAAGGTCGTATCGATTTGAGTAAGAGAAATCTTTCATAATTTATATCTCAAAAAATATGAGTCGTACCGAAATAGTGTGTTAGAAAGAGTTATAGAGTATTGTTGGCTTAATTTGAAAAAAAAACTATACACAATACAAAATATCAAAAAAAAAAATTATTTTTCAATTTTTTCATATAAAATAGAAGTCATGTAGAAAATTTTAAAAATGGGCCCAAGATGGTAAAACTATTTTTGACCAAATTTTTGGAACATCGAATTTTTAGGAATTTTCGAAACTTCGAATTTTTGTATGTTAGCAATCACTTTTAGCCACAAATTATGAATCTTGGATGTGATTTAAAACAAAAAAGGTTATTATCAATCTCCTTCTAAATGAATTCATAATTTGTGGCTAAGAATGAATGCTAACATACAAAAATTCGAAGTTTCAAAAATTCCTAAAAATTCGATGTTCCACAAATTTCGTCAAAAATAGTTTTACCATCTTTGGTCCATTTTTTTAAATTTTCTACATGACTTCTATTTTATATGAAAAAATTGAAAAAAATATAAAAAAATACATATTTTTTATTATCGCAAATTTAAATTTTATTTTGTAAATAAAAAAAAAGAGTGCTAATTTTCTTCTCAGTGTATATTTTTTTTCAAATTAAGCCAACAATACTCTATAACTCTTTCTAACACACTATTTCGGTACGACTTATATTTTTTGAGATATAAATAATCAAAGATTTCTCTTACTCAAATCGATACGCCCTTTTCAAAAGTTACGCTTAAGTCAAAAAATTCCCAATTGCTGTGGAAAACTCATATTTCCTCTAACCAAAACGGAATACACACTTTCATTCGAATCAAAAATACTCATGTTTTGTCATTTGTCGATTTCATTTAAAAACTGCTGGACATGAAGAATGATATGTGAATATATATGGAATACGGCCTTTATCATGTGAAGACTCATTCAATGTTATCGTTGGCCAGATCCAGTCTTTCCTCGAGCTCCTAAATCAAGCTGCACTTGATTATATTTTTATTCCCGGCAAAAATGGCAGCTATAAACACAGCCCATGGAATCCCATAAACCTTAAACAAACTATTTGGTAGCCTCGTTCTTTACCTACGGATACCAATAAAAACCCGTTTCCCCCGTTTCCCCCTCAACACTCCCCGGCCATTACGACGATCCGAATACGCGAGAGCACACCGAGAAGAGATTACAAAAGATAAACTGTTGGGATATAAATATCCAACTTTCTCTATAATCACCCTCGCTCCTCTGAGCTGAGTCCTCACGGCCAACCCGTCATCTCCTGTTTGAGTACTTTCGATATATAAACACAAACACACACATAACCTCTCGCTTTCTCGTCATTACACCGGCAGGACTCCCAAAGGTATAATCACCATTGTCCTCTCAACTTTCCCGTCCAGCTTCGTTCCATCGTAGCCAATCGTAAACCCAACTGACCATTCCGAACTGTTTGTGTGTGGAATTGTTACGGAACCGGAGCCATCGCAAAAGTGAGAGTACTTCAATCGCAACAAACAGAAGCAGAAGATAGACCGACCTCGAATCCGAAAGAAAATGCGAAGAAAGCAGTGGCTTGGGAAGCCAAGAAAATAAACACATATAATCTCTTAATGATCCCCAAGAATCAGGCAGTGGGATTAGCGAATTAAAACTTTTGATTAGTACAAGCACTTCTCTTCCGGAGGGCGTTTTTCGATTTTCCTGCTTAGTCCCGTTCACTGCCACCTCCCACGCAACAGTTTTTGGTCTCTGGAGAATCTCTAAAAAAATGCTCCAATACCAGGTTTGGCAATATACGTAATGACGTTGGTGCGAATCCTCATAATCCGTTGCTAATTAATCAGATAAAACCCAACAATGAAGTCTACAAAGCTGATTTCGATTTTTTTGTCTCGCTCTCTGGTACCGTTAGCCCGAATCGATCCGCACCTGAGAAAGTGTGTTTGTGAGGAGAATGAGTAAGGAAGGCAGTTGTCGGTAGCCATGGCACTCCCTCAATCGGTCGCCACAGGATTCTTTCAATCGGTCCGCTTCGAGAGCTGCTGATATGCTGCTGCGGTGAAATATGCCAACTTGAAACGGCGAAACAGAGAGGAAAACGCGGCGAGAATTTTCATCTGTCGCTCGGTGCTGCAAAGCTTGGCAATGGCAAGGGATTATCGCGGAATTGTGGCTCGAGCAGAAGTAGTTGAAATGTAACGGTGATTTGCCGAGTCGTGATGAAGTAGATTCGCGCGCGTTCTTTACCTACCTCGCCCGTAAATGCGCCATGACACCGGAGGATTAGTAGCCCTGGGTTACCATCGCTTACGAGGTATTTAATGGCTTTCACAGGTAGGGAAAAATTGGGCGCGTTGGATTGGCGACTGACGCTGACTGTTGTTTTTGGATAAAGATGCAATTGTTCGGATTCCGATTGTTTTGACTGAGATTTATTTATCATACCCTTTTCCAAAATAGTCATGTTCGCATTCATTCGATTTTCTGGCATGAGAGGAAACACATATAAGAAGAACCTAAACTGTAAACTCGTGTGAAAACACGTGATCGGAAAAATCACATAGGAAATGAGCCTAACGGAAATAACTTCAGAGAAAAAATCACAATACCACAAAAGCCTTCTAGAAATATTCTGACGCAGAAAAAAACTTCATGGGTATAAATGCCTCACGGAAAAAGCGCAATTTTCATTATAAATTTATTTTTTCGTCATAAAATTTATTCTGAGGTCCATCAAACGATGATTCCGAAGAGATCCCAAGCCACCGAGACGACGCGATCAGAATTGGCCGCCGATCCGCCGTAGAATGCAGCGGCCTCTGGCAAACAAACCAGTGTTCCACTGATTGCCCGATAAGCTTGAAACATAGGAGAGGATCCTTTAGTAAGGAGTAAGCGGTAGCGAGCGTCGGACGGCATTCATTTTGGTGCATTACATTTGCCCGATTATTTTTTTGTTTTGAAATATATCATTCATTGCGATTCAAAACTATTGCACCATGATCTTGAGAAACTTCCTGGCTTATAGGTATTTTGGCTTGGACATTTAGCTATTTCTGGAAATGTGAGGTTAGTGTAAAGATGAGGCTTTTCCGTGTGGCCGTATTTCCGGTAGGATTTTGTGACATAGGGCCTGATCACGAACATCACTGTATCAAATGCTTTCACATCACTTACACTTCACTTAATCATTTTGTGTCTATCATCATTGTCACGGACAGTTGCGTGTAAAAATGAACTCCGTCAAGTGAAAGAGTTCATTCACGTTTATAAGAGACATGTCAGTTGCATAATTTCGGACGTTTGAACGTTATGTAGGTAAAATTAAAAAGTATATGGGATAATATTCCATTTAATTGAACGTATGTTTTAGAATGACAAGTTTGCGATTATACGTCGATGATTCGGTATTTCAATCCAACTATTCGGACTTATTCCATGAATCTTTTGCTTGGTGCGTTAGCTTGCTGAATCAAACGCTAGCTCAAAGATGAGGAGGAATACTTGGTTGCTCTTGAATAATGTAGTTGTTGAACATATGGGAATGTAATTTTATTTCCTCTTTCTATAAATTACTGTAGAGATAAAGTATGACTATCATGAGTTATTAAACTCGATGTCTCGCATACTCTTGTATTCAGCTCTGTCTTACTCGTTTGAATAGTGAGAAGTATTTAACGGGTGTTAAATAAAAAATGAGAATTTTTTCAATACCTTTCAGTAACTCAAATAAAGAGCGTAAAATTTTTTTTCTCCAAGAAAATTACTCTTTGGGCTCCCTAGAAACAGTAGGCGTGTTTGGTTTTGCTAGTTTGAATTTAGTCAAAGCAAAGATGGCGTCGAAACAGCACGTGCTCCGCGAACGCATTGTACGGTTCTACGAAACGCATTTCCAGTAAGGAAAAAAGTTCACGGTGGCACATTTTAAGGAAGAAAATGTACCTGTCAGTACGGTATATCGTATCCTGGGTTCCCTGAACGTAAAGCGGAAGGTCTGAAGTGGTCGTCCGGTGACGATAATGACGAAGCAGAGGAAGACATCGTTAAAGAAGCTGTTTGACAACAAGGACGCAACCAGCCTGCGTGACGCCGGTCGGAAATATGGCTGCTCCCACGTATTGACCCTCAAGATAGAAGGAATCGTCTGCAGGAAGAAGACGAGGTCGCCGGAGTACACGGAGGAGCAGATTGAGACGGTTAAATCACAGTGTCGGTGGATGACCAAAAATACCGCGGGACGTCTTTCGTTCTGGACGACGAAAGCTATTTTCCGCTGTCCAAAACGCATATTCCAGGAAATGATAATTACTACTCCAGCGACAAGTCATCCACACCGCCTGAAGTGAAATACAAGTTCAAGCACAAGTTTGAAAAAAAGGTTATGTTGTACATCGCCATTTCCGACCGAGGCATTTCAAAGCCTTGGTTTAAGCCGAGCGGTCTGACAATCAACCAACAAATCTATCGAGAAGAGTACCTCGATAAAATCCTGCTGCCGTTCCTGAACGAGCATCACGCGGATGGGGAGTACGTCTTCTGGCCGGACAAGGCGTCTTCCCATTACGCCAAGAAGACGCTGGCGTATCTTGAGGAGAAAAAGATACCGTTCGTGCCGAAAGATCGTAACCCAACAAACTTGCCCCAGTGCCGCCCAATAGAGGATTTCTTTGGCTCACTCAGTACCATAGTGTATAAAAACAATTGGAGGGCCAAGGACACGAAGCAACTGACTACAAGAATCCGGAATTGTATCCGGAAAATGGACGTAAGTGCCGTACAACGTTCTTGTGAGAGCATCGCGACAAAGTTGCGTCGAACAGCAGACCACGGCCCTTACTCAAACATTCATTGACATTTTTCTGAAGAAAATACATTATGTTATTGATAAAAAATACTGAAATCGATGAAAAAAAACATCTTTTTTATATGTGATTGAAAAAATTCTCATTTTTCATTTAACACCCGTTAGTATAGGTCAACGTTAGAATCATTTTTTAAGAACCGTTTCTACAATTTATATCTTCTAATATCTTCTATATCTTAGAATAAACCCGAATTTATCCATCTCATGATCAGTATAATCTGAGCTACTCCCATATGGGATTCTGAAGATTAATCCTCTTATCCTTCTCGTGTAATTTCATATACGGGACATGAGGTTTGGTATAATTGCTTAAACAGAAACTGGTCAGCAGCGTCGGTCAGAAGCATAATTTTCATATGAAACATCTGATGAGTTTCAAGGACTTTGCCAAAAGCAGAAAATGATTCAGATTTTCTTTAGACGGATATAAAAATTATGGAAAAAAATATATATGGAATAATTTAAAAATGATTAATTTGAAAGCTTTGCAATGATAGATTCATTTTTTCCTTATTTGAAACTTAAATATTCTTTCATTCAAAGTATGTCTTCAAAACAATATCGTTGAAAATATCTATTACTTAAAACAAAAAATCAATGGCCGTATTCGATGTAGCTATCGTCCTGATTCGGGCCTTGTCCACCAATTGCGAATGTTTGAATTACAAAAACCAGCTCTGTAGTGTTGGAAAAAAATTACAGTTATTATTTATTATTCAAAATATCAACAAATCAATATTATACATAATCAAATGATCGTTTTGGGCTGATGGCTTCCATTACCATTTTATGGGGTTGCAACTCTCTGTTAGTCTAATCCTTAAAGAAGCAACAAATTTCTATTCATTTAGGACAATCGAAATTAGACCATTCGTTATGTTTCAATCGGTCTACGGGAGCTACATTTTTAGTTCTCAATTACATCCCATAGCGCATTTATCGAGTCCAAATAAACAAATTTACATCCTCTGGATACGTCAGGATTTCGTTCTAAAAATGCCACCCAGCGGGTAAATAGATGTTTGTTTATCTTTTCTTTCTTAAAAAGCAAGACAAGATTCAAAATGTTAGTAAAAAAGCTAAATAAATCCGAAATTAAACTTACTCCATTCCGCGTGACTAGCTTTCACCATCTAAAACACAAGTGACAAATGTACTTGTTTTTCCTCGTCACGTGACAGTATCGTGGTATTCATAATAACACCGAGTTCATCAAAGTTGTCACGACGGATGAATTCTTCCGCATTCTACACACGCGGTGGCAGCCGTAATGACGTTGTATACAATTCACTTCGTTTTCACCGTGAAGTGACGCTCGTGATCAGGCCCATAGTGTTTTTTTTTTGAGGACATTATATTTTTTGACTGATTTGTTTTGATACCTCAAAATAACAATCTGATCTCTTAAATCTTGGTCCTTATTGGGAAAAAACTCAAGTAATCTATTTTCACAATCTTCTCTTGATCTCAATTTCTTATTACTCAGGAAGTTTTGCAATGCGATAGATGGTAATCGCTTGGTGCTAGGTTTGGTCTATACGGTGGATGTATTCAAACTTCTCAACCAAGTTCCGGGAGTTTCTGGCGATTTACTACAAACGCGTGAAGCTTGTTCAGATTATTGATCTAGATAATTAGACTTTTTCATTTCGATTCGGAAATTGAATAGCATAAATTAACCGCCCAAATAATATAATTGCACAAAAAAGGTTGCACAAAAACAGGTTGGCCTGCATGAAACTTAGCAAAATTAACTTTTTGTACTAGATACGAGTACTAGTACTAGTACGAGATAGTTGATCTTCAGCAAAGTTGTAGAAATATATATTTCATGAAATTTTGCTTAAAACATAAATTTCTATCTCTTAGTCCTGTAGAGATATAACTGTGATTCTTGGAAGAGTACTTTGAAATAGCTTTAAATATCTCTTTTATCTACTAAATTATTCAAAAATGTGCACACATACATAAATACTCAACGTCGTTTGTTGCGTCAAAGTTACGTAGTTAGTATACGCAAACCACTTTTCAGAGTCGGGAACCTTCAGATACATCATGTTTTATGCCAATTCTCATAGCAACATGTGCTCAATATTTTACTTTGTTCCTTTTATACTTAATCTACTGTTGACATTTATTTACAAAATATTAATTGATAAAACGATTTCTGTGTCTAAGGCGCAATCTATGTTCAAATTTAAGTCGTTTTACGAAAGCTTCACTGCAATTGATGATAGAAATTGGACTTTCTCTGATCTTGTTTTTTAAGCTTATTCGTGTTTTACGAACAAATTTTGATTTTGGTGTGTGTGTGTGCGTTGATGAAGTGGACAAAAATATCGGGAAGAACGAAAAAAATCGATATCTTTCTGTTTTCCAGAGGTTTTGTGAACACATTTCATTGTCAACTAATTCAATAGCACTTCTAATTAGCCTTATCAGCTTTCATTTGATTCCTATAACGTTCCTCTAGAACCTTTCAATCTAGATGTTTTTTGTGTAAATAAAATTGTGAATGATTAACAAATAATGAAAGATGTTTTGGAAACTTGTTGGAAATCGATGCAAAAAATTCGAATAAATTCTATTTCGTCAATGTAACAAATTATCCTTGTACAAAATTTATTGGAGTTTCCAAAACTGCTTGAAACAAGCTGGTTGATAAGGCTTAATGGATTCGCTATTGAATTGATTGACAAAAAAGTGGAAGAACTCGATTTTTGACATACTCAGTATTGAGCAATCGCCAAAAGAAAAGCAACAATCGGTGAATTGCGCAGTGAAAAACCTTATTTATGTTTCGGTCTAAAACAGATAATCTGTCGGAGAATGTCCTTTTCTAGTGTCCGCCAGTCGTCGATTTTCTCTCGCAACAGAGGGTATGTCTTTTCCCAATTTGAGGATTGTTCAAGTTGAACATGAACAAAAAACCCGGATGCACGAGAAATGTTGTCATTTATTTATTTTTATTAGAAGAACTATTCATTTCAATTTAACTGAATTGCGCTAATCGTATTATTAGAATGTTGAAATAATAATGATACCGAAAAAAGCGGAAAGAAACATTCATTCGAATATAAAGTGCTCGAATGAATGAATGAGAGACAAAATTGTATATTGAGCGTTAAAAGAGATCAGCAATATATTGAACCAGCGGGAATTAGGTGTAATTTGAAATGCAATAGCATCATCATCATCAAGTTTATCAATAAGAGTGACTTTGACTGCTTTTGAAGCATCTCTATAACAATTATGTTTTTTTTTTTAATATAGCATCGTCAAATTACAAATAACAAACAACTTTTCTTCACATAGTGTTAATGTGTTGAAATACTTAATTTCATTTCACAGCAAAATTCATGGAAGCATATTGTAAAAAATTCCTAGACGCAAAAAGTCGATGCGTTGCTCGACTGGGAAATATAACATCGATATTAGATATATCTCGTTTCTATAAACACAAGAAGCCAAAGATATTCCGTCGAGAGTGCCGAATTTTTTTTTCGAGATGACACTACGTTTCATGTAATTTTGAGACACATCAAAATTTTTTTCCAAATCCCCGATTTCCTTACATTCCCCTTTTGAATTTTGAATTGACTTTGAGTCTGATTATCTATTGTAATAGAAAGTATTGTTTCTCAAAACCCGAATGTCGCGAGATATCGAGATACATTGTACATTCGAGATCGAGGATTGCGAAATATGTTTTCTTCTAAATATCAATGATATTCGCTTGTACCGCGAAGTGCCTGGTTGCTGTACTGAGTCAAGTCAAAACAAAACACCTGCGTGATCGGTGATTTCGTTGACCTAACAGTTCTACTGACAAGTTCATAAGGTTGACGTCTAGATGGCGCCTCTTGCAATCACAAATCACTATCCTTCAATGGATACGTGTCGAAATTTGACAGCAATCGGTCGATTGGTGCGTGAGTTACGGCATTGAGAGTGAAGCAACTTTTGTTATTGTGAAAAAGTGGAAAAACCCGAATTTCGTGTATTGATTGTAACATTGAATGAATTGGGCTTCGAATTGCTTCCGCATCCATCGTATTCACCAGATCTGGCCCCCAGCGACTATTTTCTGTTCGCAGACCTGAAGAGAGTGCTCGCTGGCAAGAAATTTAAGATCGATGATGAAGTGATTACCGAAACGAAGGCAATTTTTTTTTATTATTTAAATCGTTTATTTTTACAGGCTCAGTTACATAGGTTTAAAGGAGCCGAACTCCTTACTGTATTGTTACTAGTATATATACATTTTTCCTTAATTCTAATGTTAATAATATAGGAAACCGATTACTCGCGGTCAACTCGAGTTTAGAAGGGTGACATATTTTCTTCAGGAAAAGGAGGGGATATGAGGATATGTTGACAATGATCACACTCACACTCTCAATCACACTCATCACACTCAATTCTTAAACCTATCTTATATCTAATATGTATTTACATTTCATCTTATTCTTAAGAAGGGATCCGATCTCTCACAAAGGAAAAGGAAAAGGAAAAACTAAGGGTATAAGAACAATCACACACGAAGATCGATAGCTTTAAGGAATACATATATTTGGGACATGTAATCAAGGTCTAACCGAGCCAACACGTCTCTCACCGGCACCATGGGCTGCCTTCCTCGGGCCCGAAGGGTGACTACTAAATTCGATCTGGCGACAAGATACAGCTCGCACGACCAAACAACGTGCTCGATGTCGTGGTAACCTTGGCCACAAACACAAAGATTGTTGTCGGCAAGATTAATACGAAAGAGTAGCGCATCTAACGAACAGTGATTGGACATGAGTCGGGAGAAGGTGCGAATAAAGTCCCGACTACGAAGGCAATTAGGGTGAATAATAAAATTGAATTTTGCAAAATAAAAAAAAAAGTTTTACGATGTTACCTTATGAACTTTTTCAGCAACTGTTGTAACCCTTAATTCTTAATTCATGCTAAATATTGTCCGAAAAAATTCGTGCCGATTCTAAGGAATGAATCGAAGGCATAATTTGTATAGACATACATTTATTCGATTGTAGACGATCCTAGAGGCGAATGAGCTGCAAAGTTTGAACCCTCTTAAAAACAAAGAAGAAAGAAAGATATATTGTAGATGCACAGTTTTTTTCCATAGTATTTTAGCATTCTTCCCAAAATTTGAGAATTCCATCCTCTCAGAACTTTATTGTTTTCTCGTCAAAAAGCAGGGCAAGGTGCTATTTATGCCAAACAATGAGTTGAAGTTCTTACAGAAATCTTAATGGTTGATAATCTAAAGATGCAATAACTGGGGAGTAAGGCGGGTGGAGTCTAAGAAGCGCCCTAGAAGCGTTCTGGATCGTTGATTTTAATACGTTCAACTGCGAGCAGTACTTGTTGGAATTCATCGGGACTAGTTACTTGGTAGAAGCTCATAATACAGATTTGACAGACCATGACTTCCTTCAGGCGAAAACCTGCTTCGGGGTTCTATTCATTTGCACAAGATTTTTGTAACATTATTGTGAATGATTTGCTCTTCACAATTCGTTACCAATATGTATTTTCTTTGCGTTTTAGGAACGAATCGTTCCTTCAAATGTTTTTCGGTAGATTATACCCTTATTACGGAATCCGGTCGTATTTTAAATTTGCACATTTTCATTTGGCATTATTTCATTTGATCGAATCAAATGACCTATTCCAGCGTGACGTGACAATGGTTTGACTCACTAAAAACAGGTTTTTTCTCGTTTACATGTATAAATCACACGATTTCCAAATGGTAAACGATTTTAAAGTGAAATAGAGAAAATTTCCTACAATAATCTTCAGTTGGAGAATATTTTGCAGTTGAATTCGCTTGTTGCCAGCCCAATACTTTTGTGACGTGACAACATCTGTCTTTTTACAGGTTCCGACTTTTGAACATTAATGTTGTTTTTTCAGTTCCGTTTTAAAACATACAAATACACTTTGTTCTATGATTTGTCAATGTAAGATGAACGTAGATTACTGTATACTAAGTTTTTCAAAAAACTCGCAAGAACATGCATTTTGACGGCATGCATTTTGTGGCGTGACAACGCGCTCTGTACGAAACAGTCTCCACGAAGCGTTGTCACGTCACACAATCAATAAGTTGTATTAACACATTAAGGACCGCACGTTTTGGGGCAAACTGGAATGCTTCATTTGTTCGGATTCCACGAATGAGATCGTTTCCTTCGATGTGGATGAGACGAAGGCGAGGCATCGGTAGGCCTTGTTAGATTCTTGGGAAACCAAGGATTTAACCTTCAAGTGTAGAAAACACTGGTTATTTCGCGATCCATCCGTAACAGACGGAACGCGAAACACGAGAAATCTCGTGAGCGGTCCGCAATATGTTAAATAAGAATTCCACCGTATTGTAGCAAGCGATATACTATTTTTTATCTTTTTTATTACTCTGAATACTTCTTACTTTTCTCTGAGAACTCCCCTTCCCCTTCCAAAAGTCCATCCGATAGGGGAAGGTGGTCCCAACGTAACCGGTGGTCCTGAACCTACCCTCCTTTGTATCTCAGAAACGGTGCTTCCTACTGAACTTTCAATTATGTCAAATGAAAGGTATCATAACGCTGTCAATTTGATGATATGGTGACTTTTTTCTGGCTATCTTCATTCTAGCGTTTTAGCGCCATTTTACGTTTTCATTCCTTCGAAAACAGACAAGAAATATATTCGACCTGTGTGCAAAATTAGTGCTATGTTATTTTAGATTCTGAAACATTGCGAAACAAGGCAATTTTAATTGTTTATGGTATTTTCATCAAAATAAGCTATATGAATTGATTCTACCTGTTACCTGTAATACACGGTATGTCTTTATTTGGGTGAGTCGGGGTGGTCCTAAACCAACCTCCAGTTTTTTTGTTTAACACGTTCACTCTGGCGGTTTGCCATCAATGGCTAGCACAATCCTGGTTCATCGAGTGGCGCTCACTACAGGGGGAACTGCAATGGTCTGCCATACAAATGAAACACAAATTTGTACATTACTCGAGAATTTTTTTATTTATTTTGTGTTCAGTCTTCGATGGACTCGTACAGACTAATCATAACTTAAGCTAATAATTTAAGTCTACATATAAAACATTGTCGGGTGATATGAAAATCGAATTGATCACAAACAACACTAAAGGCCTTAAGACAGGAACAGAAAGAGCTGTTGAATCCATAATTAGTCCTGTGTCTAGGAATGGCGATCAAAGCAGAGTGTCGCAGCTGTCGCGGGTTTACGGTAAATGATATTTCTTGTAGAAGATCAGGACAGTCAATGTTATTCGTCAGGACGTCAAATATGAAGAGCCGCTGTAGTCTCAACCTTCTTACCGACAGGAGCTCAAGATTGATCAGACGGCAACGATCTTGGTAATCAGGAAGGTTTAAGGGATCATTCCATGGCAGGTTCCGAAGTGCGAATCGTAAAAACAGCTTTTGGATACGCTCGATTCGTATTATCTGGTACGCGTGGTAAGGTGCCCAAACCGGAACAGCGTATTCTAAGATGCTACGTACTAATGCGCAAAAAAGCGATTTGAGTGCATACACATCAGTTAGCTGAGCAGCATTACGGCGAATAAAACCAAGCACGGAGAAGGCTTTTGCCGTAGTAATGGAAACGTGCTCGTGAGATCGAAGTTTACAATCCATTATCACTCCCAAGTCGCGAATAGACTGTACGCGTTCCACAGAAGCACTGTCGATCCGATATTGGTGTGAGGATGAAGATCGACTGCGGCTAAAAGTGATCGCTTTGCATTTATTTATGTTCACACTCATACCATTCTCGTTGCACCAGTTCAGGACGATGTTGATGTCGGTTTGCAATAAAAAAGAGTCAATTGGAGATGCGATGACACGAAAAATCTTGAGGTCATCGGCAAAAAGCAGCTTTTCGGAGGATATACGAAGACAGACATCGTTGATGAAGTGGACAAATATCAAAGGGCCCAGCACACTCCCTTGCGGTACGCCAGACGGTATGTTGAATGTGCTGGATCGTGATGAGTTGAGCTGTACAAATGCCTTTCGATCCGTTAGATACGACAATAGCCAGTCCGCAATCCAAGTCGGAAAACCTATGTGTTGCAATTTATGCACTGCGTAAGCGTGTGGTACCGTGTCGAAGGCTTTCGAAAAGTCGATGTAAACAGAGTCTACTTGATTTCGCCGTTCAATCTCACGAAACAGAAACTTGGAGTAGCACATTAAGTTGGACACAGTGGAACGATGTGGTATGAATCCGTGTTGATGATCTGAGATAAACGGCAGTGTTGCGTTTAGTATGACGTTATGCATCAGAGATTCAAAAACCTTTCCCAAGCAACTGAGAATCGAAATTCCACGATAGTTGACGACATTGTACAAACTGCCAGATTTGTGAACTGGAATCATAGAAGCGGTTTTCCATAAACTCGGGAAGCATCTCTGTTCAATTGAGCTGTTGAATAGCATCGTCAAAGGAACCGCCAACGATGCCGCACATTTTTTAACTAACAAGCGCGGCAGAGCATCCACCCCGGCTCCTTTTGAAGCATCCAGTTTAACCAGTGCACCGAGTACTTCTTCGTTGGAAAAGCTGAAGATCGGAAGGTGGATATTATGAGTTGGTACGTTGTTGAAACATCCCGGCCGAGGTACAGGTGAAGTAGAACAAAACACACTTTGGAAGAAGTCAGAAAAAAGATTGGCGGCTTCGTCAGCTGTACTGGCTGTGGAGTCATTGTAGACCACATTGATTGGCACGAGGTTGGTAGCCCTTTGTCCTTTAACGTACCTCCAGAACATCGATGGGTTTTGTTTCAAGTTAGATTCCAGTCTGCATATATATTGTTGATAACTGGAAGTGTGTAATTCGTTGTATGATGATTCAATTTGACGCAACCAGTCTCTATTCACATCTGATCTGAGAGCAAAGAATCGTTTACGTGCTTTCCTTAGTCGGTTACGCAAGTTGCGCAGCTCAGCTGTCCACCAAGGTTTCCTGCTAACGCTGCTTAAGTTACGACGACGGCGCGGGACATTTGAGCGAATAATTTCGTTAAGTTTGTCGTAGAACAGAAAAACATTTGCGTCAACAGACCGTTTGTTAAGAAAATGCTGCCAGTCGATGGACGAAAACGCGACGTTCAGCGAATCAAAATTGCATCGCCTGAAGTCCATGTCGTTCTCATTCGAAGCTGGGAAGATTTGGTGGCAAGTGACCGAGCTTTGTAAGTCCACGAGCAGGATGAATGGAGGGTGATGTGCGTCAATGGGCAGCAGTGGTAGTGGTGGCTGAAATACCTCAGTGATATCCGGAGAACTCGTGAAGGCTAAATCCAGAAGCCTGTTGTTCGAATTGACATGCGAATTCACTTGAACCAAGCCACACGACGAGATGGGATCAGCTAGATTTGTCTCTTGTTCACTGGACGCGTTTGATGGTAAGTATCCGTTGATGTCCTCCTCGAAACACCATTGTAGATGAGGAAGATTATAATCACCAATAAGCACGATAACGTCGTTCGGTGATGAACGATCCAATAAATATTGAGCAGTCACGGCGTGAGCTGAATATAGCCCAACATCTGAGCCCGGAGGAATATAGACAGCAGAGATAAACAGCGATCGGTGAGGAAGTAATATTTTTACAGCAACCTGTTCTAGCTGATTGCAATCAACTATGGACACCGCCGTGCAGTGCAGTGTCGGTTTCACAGCAACAAGGACGCCACCTCCTCTCGAGTGGTTACTAGTAGCCTCGTTGCGATCGCACCGGAATACGGTGTAGTCCGATGTAAGCTCTGTGTTGCAGATATCGGATTTGAGCCACGTTTCGGTAAACACGATTATATCGTAGTCACAGCACGATAGTTTCAGCTTTAGTTGTGTCGTTTTAGTGCGAAGGCCTCTGACGTTCTGATAGTATATAGATAAAGAGCTGTGATCAGGTTGAGGCACTCCGTTGCTGACGCTGATTGTTGTCATGGTACGTGAACAATCGAACCCACCGGCGTGGCAGTTGGACATAACGTTGCCGGGAACTGCAGGTTTGTTGCGTCTGAAACCAAACAACGAATCAGGGGTTGTACTGATCGGTGAATTAACGTACTTGCCTGATGAGACAGGCTGGACAGCCCCATCACCATGTTCGAACACAGGGCCGGGACGACTGCGGCAGGAACCGATGAAATATGGCTCGACTGTGCTGAAAGGATAAGGGCTGTCCATAGAGCCTGTTTGTGCGCGTCCCGGGTTGACCACATTGACAGATTTACGTGCTGGTTGATCGTTCTTTACAGGTTCTAAGTCGAGTTTTGACGAGATGAAATATGACCGTTTTTTTGGTCGTGATCGAAAACACGAATGTTAACTCCTTCTGGCCAGTACCAACCATCGCCGACCACGTTGGATATAGCTTTATTAACGGTCACTTTGAATGATACAAACGATAGATCATCCAAACATTTTCCACGAGGAACCAGCTTCACCACCTTGACCAACGTTGAGTCCACGTTTGTGATGTCATGAATGTGTTGTTTGATGTCACTTTCTTTCTGGTCTGGGGTGAATGGTGTCACGTAGTAATCTATTATATCGTCAGTAGTCTGCCTAACTTTGGCAACGCTTAGAGTTCCAGTTCTGTGCCGATTAACATTGTCAGTGTTTTGATTGTCGTTGATGGGTAGGGTATGACCGGAGATAACTGAAATAGACCGGTTACTATTTCCTCCGTTCTGAGCGTGAGGTGGAAGTTCGTTGCCGGATAATTCACAGGGCTTTTCGATTGGTGCTGCCGGTGTGGATGCAGTCGCCTGAGAAGTGGACCTGGAGTGATGATTGGACAAAATTTTCACACGTCTATTTCCCACAACGAGTTTGTCAGGTTGTGCAACTGAGCTGTTGACTTCGTCCAGAACTTCGAAAAACGATGATTCGTCACATGATCGCGAGCGGTTAATAGGATCAATGGTGTCATCTAGGTTGAGCTGATCGATGTTGTTGAGAAACGTTGACTTTTCGAACGATTGGCTGGTTTGTCTGTGTTGCTGTTGTGATCCAAAGAGTGTTTTGTTGATAGTGCGGAGATTGTCGCCGTAGTTGCCTAAACGTGTGTCCATGGAGTCCGTGCGTATTAACAGCTCACGTAACGCTTTGATGATAACTTTCTCTCGATTGTAAGTAGCAGGGTTGAAATGTAGTCGACAGGAGTCGCAAAACCAGAGTAGTCCGACTTTTGCTGACCATGCTGAGTAGTGGTGCTTAGTTAATCCCACACAAGTGTGGTGAAAAATAAGGCCACACGAACCACTGCACGTTATCACCTTTCCGGAACTCAATGGTCGTGAACAAACTTGGCACGTATCCATATTACAGAGCAAATTTGAAGATCACAATGTCAGTTGAATTACAATGTCTCACTGGACGACGGTGACAACAGTTGTTCGAAGCGCCTACAGTTATGCTGTCACAGAGAGACAAGCTTCCAAGCTTTCATTAATCAAGAAAATGCAACAAAATTAGACATCTGGAGGTTGCCATACAAACGAAACACAAATTTCTGCATTACTTGAGAATTAATCAAGCAAACGAAACCAAAGTCGGCGTGTGAAGGTTTTAGGGTGCAATAAGTGTTTTTACGGTGGTTAGATACACCTCCCCCTCTCTTAGGGGGGGTTGTCATACAAATGAAACACAAATTTCTACATTACTCGAGAATTAATCAAGCAAATAAAACCAAATTTGGCATATGACGGTTTTACGGTGCAATAATTGTTTCAATGGTGATTAGACACTCCACCCCATATCTAAGAGGGGGCTGCCATACAAACGAAACGCAAATTTCTGCATTACTCGAGAATTAATCAAGCAAACGAAACCAAATTCGGCCTGTGAAGGTTTTAGGATATAAAATAAATGTTTCTATGGTGGTTCGACAATCCTCTCCCTTCTCTTAGGGTGGGCTGTCATACAAATAAAAAACGAATTTCTGCATAACTCGAAAACTAATCAAGCAAATGGAGCCAAATTTGGCATATGAAGATTTTAGGGGGCACGAAACGTTTCTATGGTGAATGTACACTTCTCCCCCCTCTCTAAGGGGAGAAGAGGGAAGGGGTCTGTCTTTATTCTATCATATTTTCTGTATCAAATATTTATTCCATGTAACGGAGTCTTGAACGAAAATTGTGTCTGAAAATAATCGGATATTATAATGATGAGTTTTGGTAGAAGTACTAGGAATTTTTTAGAAGAAGGTAAATTCAGCGGGGTCGATTAGAAGATCAATCAATGAACAGTTCTGCAATTGGACCCATGAACTTGCTCATAGTAAGAAAACGTGAATGTTTATTTATTTATTTTTTTTATATATAAATCGTTTATTTTTACAGGCTCAGTTACATTAGTTTGAAGGAGCCGAATTCTTAAATATATGTTTTAAAACTATACATAAATAATTTTCCTAACACTATGGTTAGTAAGGTGGAAAACCGATTACTCGCGGTTTACTCGAGTTTAGAGGGTGACATCTTTCAGGAAAGGGATGGAATATAAGGGAATTGTTACAATGTTGATGATCACACTCGATTCTTAAATCTATTCGTATATCTATTGTACATTTACATTTCAACTTATTTTACTGTTTATACCAAGGGGGCCAATCGCTCGCAATGGATGAAAAGGAGGGTATAAGGACATAGGTACAATCACACACGAAGATCGATAGCTTTAAGGAAAACATATATATGGGACATGTAATCAAGGTCTAACCGAGCCAACACATCTCTCACCGGCACATTGGGCTGTCTTCCTCGGGCCCGAAGGGAGTTTTCTAAATTCGATCTGGCGACAAGATACAGCTCGCACGACCAAACAACATGTTCGATGTCGTGATAACCTTGACCACAGACGCAGAGATTGTTGCTGGCAAGATTGAAACGAAAGAGAAGCGCATCTAACGAACAGTGATTGGACATGAGTCGGGAGAAGGTGCGAATAAAGTCCCGACTCAAGTCCAGACTTTTGAACCACGGTTTGAGGCTAACCTTAGGGATACTCGAGTGGAGCCACCGGCCCAATTCATCTTCGTTCCATTTGCGTTGCCAGTTAACTATGGTATTTTTACGAACTAAAGAATAAAATTCATTGAAGGCGATTTGACGCTGATAATTTTCGCCTTTAATTGCACCTACCTTTGCTAATGAGTCAGCCCTCTCATTACCCGGAATTGAGCAATGAGAAGGGACCCACACAAAGGTAATGACAAAACAGCGTCTGGATAAAGCACTCAAAATTTTCTCGTATTCTCTCAAGGAAGTACGGCGAGTGCTTTTCCGGCCTCACTGAACGGATAGCTTCGACAGAGCTAAGACTATCCGTTACAATGTAATAGTGTTCAACAGGTCTTGAGGCGACGCTGTCCAGCGTCCAGTGAATCGCTGCCAATTCAGCAATATACACTGGGCAAGGATTCTGAAGACTGTGGGAGGTGCTAAAAATTTCGTCGAACACTCCAAATCCTGTGGACTCATTCATAGAGGACCCATCAGTAAAGTACATATTATCACAATTGATACCCCCAAACTTTGAATCGAAGATCGTTGGAGCGATCCTCGATCGTTGATAATCTGAATATCCATGGATATCCTGCTTCATGGACAGATCAAAATGCACAGAGGAATTGATGTAGTCAGGAAAACAAACACGGTTGGGAATATACGAAGAAGGATCAACCTGCATGGAGATGAATTCATGATATGAACTCATGAATCCGGAGTGAAAATTCGGAGCTCGATCAGCTGCTCAAAATTTCCGATCACCAATGGGTTCATAACCTTACACCGAATGAAGAACCGAAGAGATAATAATTTGAAGCGATCTTTTAGTGGGAGTACGCCAGCCAAAACCTCGAGACTCATGGTATGCGTTGAGGGCATACATCCCAACGCAACACGGAGACAAAGATGCTGAATTCGCTCGAGTTTAATGAGGTGTGTTTTGGCAGCTGATTGAAAACAGAAACTGCCATACTCCATCACTGAGAGAATAGTTGTACGATACAACATTATAAGATCTTCGGGATGGGCTCCCCAGTGAATGTTTATGTTTAATTAATCATTAATGTTCAACAGGACGAAACAGCGAAAAGTCAGGTGTTGCCACGTTACAAAAGTATTTGACTGACAACAAGCCAGTCTAACTACAAAATATTCTCCAACTGATGATTCTTGTTGGAAATTTTCTTAATTTTACTATATCATCGTTTAATTGTGTGTGCTTAATTCATGAAAACGCAAAACAAAAGTGTTTGTAGTGAGTCAAAATGTTGTTACGTCACACTGGAATGGATCGTATACATTTCGTGACGTGACAACAACTTCTGGGGACAGTTGATAGAGGAGTATTTGTGGACGGATCTCAACCAAATTTTGTGGGTTGTTTGCCTTCATTGTTTGCTCAGAGAAACCCAAGTATAAAAATGTTTGAATTTATCAAATCAAAATACCTGTTTTTCAAATGCTTGTTTCTCATAAATTACTAAATGAAACGTGGGTCTACCCACGGCTCTTCAAACAAGCATTAAATCACCCATTCAATGGTATAAAGACATTGAAGTTTGGTTAAGTATGTGCAGAGATATCTCAAGAAACATGGAAATAGTGAAAACCGAAAATATTTTAAATATTATTATGTAGTTTTTCAAACTCGCCTCTTTCAAAGGTTGGTGCATAAAAATTAAATTCGTTACAAGAAAAATTATGCTATAACTAGTGCTTATTCAAGTAACGTTTTCAATTTTCTCCTAAAACTAGATTTGAAATTTGCTTCTCTGGTGCATAACCTCATGGAATGGGTCAAATCTTATCGGGGTGTGCAAATGCTGCAACCTAGGATAGCGGAATGCGAAAGTTGATCTCGTTCAGATTGCGATCAAATCCGATCCGGTTCTGGAATATGGGTCAATATATAGTCCATATATTGTAGCGTTTTTAATAAAAGAAAACATCATTCCAAGAAACAGATCTCCAGAGATGCGGCCCGTGCACCCATGAAATAATTTGTTGTTCATATTTATTTTTGAAAAACATTGGGAAGCTTAATCGAAACTCGGACATAAGTCGTGATATTTAATACTAAAAAATCCAACATTCTTTGTGTTTTTATCCTGACGGAATCCATGGTCCTCTATTACCGATTAGAATAAATTGATCGATCCCAGTTCATGTGCATTTCTTTCAGAATAAACATTTCAGGGAAGAAGTTAAGGTTGGAAAAAAATATAGATGTTTGACCGGGCAGCACACTCAGCAAACTCAGTCTTTTTATTGATGAATACTATAGTACTCAGGGTTGGCGTGAAGTTTAAAAAATCATGTAAATACAGAGCAGATCTCATTAAATTTTGACTGTACGAAATACAACCAGTTCCGAGAACAACATGAAACAGAACTGTCCCGAGGAATCGAATCCAGCGTAGCATCATAGATGATCAAACCCGTTTACGATTTGACAAAACTCCAATACATATGACGAGATGTGAGAAAGTAGGGGAAAACGGGGGATTTTACACCACATAAGCAAATCACCTAATATTTCCAAACCAATACAATCTAAATAAAAAATGTCACATTGTATACTAAGCTACACTTGTTTTCTCTCAATCAATAATGTTTATTTATTATATCATGCTTTAAACTACCAATTATATCATAAAATAAAAGAGATGATTTTGGACATTAAAATTTGATGCGAGGTGATTTGGTTCAATGTGTGCATCGAAAAAAACATACTTATGTTTATGTAAAGTATTCTGGAATAAAGTTACAATCAGTAACAGTGTTCTGGGATTAACACCAGGTGTCTTGGCCAGATTCCAGACCAGAAAAAAAATTGGATTGAGACCATCTTGAAATCTGCATGGATTTTTTCACTGTTGTTCGAGCATTTTCAAACAGTTTCGATGCTTGGTCAAAGAAAATCCGTTCTTGATGGCCTGCGTTGCTCTTTCAAGCCTCCTCCTTCTTCCAACGTTGTCTGACCATCCTCTTTTTGTAATTCAGTGGCATCTGGAATCAGTTAGACCAAAGAAAAACCTCAAATCTGTAGGACCAATTCACCCCACAAAAACGTGTCCATGTTACCCCACACAACATGCAAAACATAAAATGCAATTAATTTCATTTATTGTTATCAAACTTACAGTTTCGCTGCATCAAATTGTTCCTCTTCTGTAGACGAACAGAACTTTACTGCACAATACACGTAAAGTTTGTTTAATAAGCGGGAAAAACCTTAAAACCACGATCGGAAAATTCATGCTTGCTGTGTTCATGCAACCATTTCCTTCGACCTGTCGAATTTTACCAAAGTTTTTTTACGTTAGTTACATACGGTTCATTAATGAAAGAAGATGACATTATAAAAAATGAGCCGTACTTTTTGAGATAATGGGGTGGTCCAAATCACCCCGTGTTACCCTACGCTAAATAGAATTGTGTAGAGAATGTAAGCTATTGTTTCGAAGACTATATAAACCATCAAATTTCATAATTCAACTCTCTTGGATTCTTGACCACTTAACCGTTTACAATTCTTGCCCTTCTGTAGATAAATTAGAAACCAAAGACAAATGTGATAATAAAAGGTTAATTTGTTCCGAGAAATAAGTATTTGATTGAGCCGACATGCAATATCTTCGTCCATCCGGAATTAGTGCTTATTGGAAATATACAGTCCACCAATAACGTCTCGAACATTGACTATAAACATCAATGTTTTACTGACAAAAATATTTAACGTATCCACGTGGACATTATTTAAACCCCATTTCCCCTCACCGTGTACAAATGTGGACATATCACTATCTGAACGGAAAACTGTCCAAAATGTTGATGAAATATTGGAGGTCGTCAATTGTTACAACAACATCAAATGCAAAAAAAAATGTCGGCTCGAACGGTTGTCCAGCTAGGATTTGACGGTCAGGAAGGTTTTGTTGTGTGTTTTGTGCGTTTTGAAAAGCTGGTTCCCTAGGATCAAACTGGTGCCAAGCTGGTGCTACATTCCTAATTGTTCGTCAATCACAAAAAAAATACAAACAATTATTGAAATCAAGCTATGATAAGTACTTGTTTCAACCGAACGGTAATAACCATACAGCTTCTGTTTTTTATTTTTTTCGCAAAAAAATACTATTCAAATCAAAGTGACAGATTTGAAATCATCAAACATTGTTCAGCCGCCTAGAACAGACCCGGTGGACCCGTGACCACACTCAGCCCCTAGCTGTCAGCTGCCACCGTGACAGACTTGGTTAATGAAACTCCGAAGTTAGTTAACTGAAATGTCAGCTTTGCCGCGAGACTTTACACACCACCACAATGCACCCAAAGGCCAGTGCCAGTGCTGCCAGACTCTGGTGCCTCCGGGTGTGTTTGTGCACGGCGGTGTCTGTCCCGGGCGGATAAACATTAAAATTAGGCTACATTATAACGATTTCCATCTAAATTTAAATGCGGATTTCGCAATTTCGCCAACGGCTGCCTTTTTCCGGTGTTTCTTCTTGCGGGCTGAGTGAATGGCGACGCAGCAGCAGCGCCCGGAGGAAACTCTCCAGAACTGAAACTGGTGACGATGACGACGATGGTGATGATGATGATGGAGGTTGCATATTTCGAAACAACATCACCCGGTTCCACTGTCCTTCTGGGGCAGTGCTGGGCATCCGAGGTGAGGCAGATAGTGCGGAGGGAAAGTTGAATGTACCCGGTGATTGTGTGGGTTATGGTAGTAATGTTGAATTCTAACTTTCCCTGCTTAAAACGAGACTTGGCTTTCTCGTCAAAAGTTTCGCCTCGGATGGAAGTTCCCCCGTCCCGTGAAACCTGGTGGTACGAACGAGCGTGAAGGGAGCATTTTGTCTGGGAGTCAGGCTTCCGTTCGTCCGTCGGTTAGCCGGTTGGGAAATAGTTCCGGCACACAAGATTCGGCTGTTTTTGATTTATACTCGTTTCACACCTCAAAATGTGTGTGAGTAAAATTTAATTTCAACAACTAGTACGTGCCTATCTCGCTCGGTTTACCGCCTCCCATTGGTAGAGGTGCAGAATTCAATTCAAAAGTTTGACACGGAGGGTTGAAATCCAAATGATTTAAATCCTGACTGTCGACCTTGGACAGCGGTAACATCGAGCCCAACGTGTGGTCGAACCGCAATCCGTAATGGCTTATGATATCATAAAATCAGCTCCAAGCCGGGTGGTAAGAAATTTGATAATAACTATAAATTTCGTATAGCGAACCTTGCGAGGGAACAGAGTATGGTAATTGGGTTAGTAAAAATGCATTCATCGGAACGTCAATGTGAGATGACATTATTCAACGACAGCAGTCAAGTAAAACAAAAAAGAATCAATGTTTATCGCAGCTAAACTCCAGTCAATGTTTGACGAATGTCAAGCTGACCGTACAACACATCCATCGGAGCTGGTAATCAAGGTTTGCTCCTCCATTCCCATCTAACCAGAACTAGCATTGCATTCCCCGAACCGACCATGTGGTCACGAGGCGCGGGACACACTGACAGCTACACGTAACGTAACATGACAGCAGAAATTAAATGTATTTGATTTGACAACCCTTTGTGCCTTCCACCGTTCGCCACTGTCGGAGGTCACAAATATGCATAGCGTAGATTTTGTGACTATATCAACCCGTTTCCACTAGCGAATAACCCGTCCTAGGTTCTAGGTACCGACTAATTGATGCATTGGAATTGCTTCATTACCATTTAAAATTGACGAGCTTCGGGTTTTCACATTGAGCGAAGTTTTCTATTTCATCCTTATAAAAATTTGAATTCCCTAGATGGACCAACAAGTCATCTCCACGTGATCATCATTACGGTCCATCTCCCGGACATTGGCCCGCCGATGTCTCATTTTTTTCCCCTCTTTAAGAGACGCTTGTTTACCGAAAAAAAAAACCTTTTTAAGCTTCTTGGTCTCAAGATGACGGCAATGGCGCTGATGGTGACGTGAAGCTGCAAAAAGGCGGCGTCGACAGTATTGGTTCAAATGACGTTCGCTCAAAGGGGCGGGAGTTAGCTTAATATAATACACACACACACAAAAATCGCAGGGAGTTGGTCGGGAGGAGTGTTTATGTAAAAACATTAACCCATTCCCTCCGCGGTCGCGTGAGATTTGGCAGGAGCATACCATCGGGAGGGAATCTTGAAAAGTTCTCCTCAAATGAAGGAGGCCCATCGGTTAGAGTGTGTTTTCGTTTGTTTTCAAGCGAGTTAGTAGAAAAGTTCAAGAAGCGAAGTTTTTTTTCCTGCCACTCACCCCGACCATACCATGTTTGGAGGCTAAAAGAAGCCAACAGAGCCGACGATGGTCATTAATTCTCATTATGATCTTAGAAAGTTGTTTTTTTCGGCCTTGATTGAGCAAAGGGGTGTGAAATGCAATTTTCGTGTAAATTTTTAATGAGTTATTCCTCGGTGAATTCATTGGAGTGTAATGTAATCCCGACATTGTTCAAATTTCACACCTAGCATCATTGGTGGGAACAAAACCATTTGCATCATTTTTGTTTGGGGAATCGTCTGCAGAATTAAATATTCCCCTCTCGAGAGCTATTACGGCAGCCGTCCGAGAGGCGGTGTATTTTCGGTTAGTCCTTAAAGTATGCATCTTATGATGAAGATCGTATACGTCGGATTCTCTTGATTTTTATCAGCATCCGTAGATATTATAGAAACCATGAAATTGCCGGTCAGATCGAAATTGGTAATAGAAAAAAAAAGAAATAGTTCATTTTCTTGGTATTATTGAACAAATTATTATTATTCAATTCCCCGGAATTTTAAAAGTTTTGTTTAGATAAAATTTAATAGGACTGTTTTCAAATTTGAATGAAAGTTTGTGTTCCGTTTGGGTTTTAGGAAATATGAATTTTCTACAGCAATTGGGATTTTTTTTACTCAAGTGTAACTTTTGAAAAGGGCGTATCGATTTTAGTTAGAGAAATCTTTGATAATTTATATCTCAAAAACTATGAATCGTACCGAAATAGTGTCTTAGAAAGAGTTATAGAGTATTGATGTTTAAACGTGAAACAAATATACACCGAGAAAAAAAATTAGTACTCTTTGTTTTATTTACAAAAAAACTTAAATTTTCAATATCTAAAATATGTATTTTTATTTTTTTTTTATTTTTTCATTAAAAACAAAAGTCATAGAAAATTAAAAAAAAAATGGGTTAAAGATGGTCAAACTATTTTTGACAAACTACATCTTTAAAAACTCGCGGATCATGCCGTTTATCTCTATATAGAGGTAAACGATCTGATCTGCAAAATTGTTAAACGGAATTTTTAAAGAGGTATCTAAGAGGACAGCATCGTTTTTCAGACATTTCTTACCGTTTTTCGGAAACGATCTGCAATATGGGAAATTTTCGTCCATTGTGGTGTTGACTGATGAACGATGTTCGAATCTGAGTAACTTTATATACATATACAGAGGTACTTTTAAGTTACTTGACTTTAGGTACAATCTAGGCATAACGTAAACATATTAATTATAACGTCCGGTTGAATCAACGATGTGTATTTGTGTTGTTGGGATTTCAATGCTACTTTCAAATCTGCCCATGTTGTCACTGTGCAACACGAATAATATGTTAATAGTTCGTATTGAGACGGAAAACGGATTTTTTAATATCGCTACGTTTTCTATTAACCCACATGTCTTTAAATGTTTTTCAACGTAACTCCTAAACATATATTTTTACCATAATCATGTATTTGGAAAAGTTGTTGAAAATTATAAACAAATTCATAAAATTTCATGAACATGACGATATAATACGACAAACATATCAAAAGGGCATACAGGGAAGCTTCGATATAACGTACCCTCGATATAACGTCACTCGGTATAACGTACATTTTACCTCGATATAACGTACACATTTCCAAAGTGTAAAGGAAAAATTTTTTCAATATTTTTTTTCTGATAGAACAATGAATTATTTTTATTGTGATGCTAAAACAAGTTTTGTACCTTCAATCAATTCCGAAATACAGCTGGTTTTGTGATTCCGGATTCTAAATGAATCAAGCTTTAATCGACAGTACGAAGGGAAACATCATGAGAAAGGCTGGCTTCGTCTTCTGATTGAAGTTATTTATTAACTTTACTAAAACAGCAACACAATAATGTAATATAGACTACGTTTATGAGTACTTTATTATGCTTCGATATAACGTACAATTCGATACAACGTACAATTTTGAAAGTGAAATCATCCGTTGCTCTAAAAAATTCCAGGCTACCATTGAAGCTGCAGAGCCTTTCAAAGTAATGTACTTTCTTTCAAAAAATTGTCAAAAATCGTCAGTATGCCACTCTTTGAAAAGACATAAAAAATCAGATTTCATGATATTGCGCCCAAATTTGGGAGTTAAGCACGTAAAAAATATTACGATACAGCTGAGGCAATTTTCATTTTTTGGACAGCAATTCCCCATTGTGCGATGGTCTGAAAAATCATTTTTTCTCTTTTTTCCAAAACATTTTTTCAAAAATTCATACTACTGAACCGATTCAGATAATCGACATATTGAATTGAAGTCGATGAGCAATGAGCTTACACCTCAATGTCAATGAACCCATATCACACCTGCGAAAAATTTGAATTCTAGTCGCATTGGAATATTGAATGAAAACTGAAAACATAACAATTCCGAAACACCATGACTCAAAAATGGGGGAAAAAAACACTTCTCTGATTTTGTTATGCAAGAAAACTCAGCTTTTAAGAGAAATATTAAAATATATAGCTCCCGAGACCATGTAAACTATAAAAAGCAAATGCAATCACGAAAATAAAATCAATTGTTTTCGCAAATGTAATATTTTTTCAAAGAAGACTAGCTCAAAGGCTTCAATTTGACGTATCGATACTCTGAATCGGTCTCATAGTTCAAAATTTATTAATTATTGAAAAAAAATCATTTTTGGAAAAAAAGCAAAAGAACACATATCTGAGTTTTGGATAAGTCATATAGAAAATCCTCAGCTTTACAAAAAAAAACTTTTTTTCAAAAAAAAAAAAGAGCTAATTGGCTTTAATTTGAAACATCGATCATCTGAATCGGTCTAGTATTTCAAAATTTATGAATTTTTGAAAAAAGGCATTTTTGAGAACAAAAAAATGAGAAAAAATGATTTTTCGTACTACCATAAAATCGAAATGGTTACCCCAACGAAAAAAAAAGTCACAGGAGGGTTGTGTCCAAGACACGACCGCATAGTTGACGTAGGATTCCGTTTGGCTATCTGCTGCACGCTGATTTTGGATATGTTTGAAGAATTACATTGTTAAACTCTTCGATAATGATTTGGCTCCGTTTTGTCTGGTTGTTAGGTATTGTTTGTTCACTTCACTAGTGTCCATAACCGAGTGATAATGATAGAAGGATGGTGATTAGTCATTAGATGGTGCGTATCACGTACCGAAGCCGCCCTCTGTGGTCCTGGACGAGATGGCGCCTGTGTTATGTATGGATGAAATAAAGAAAAAAGCTCATCAAAGCAATATAAGATAATTATCATTATCGAACCCAATTTTTCTCACCAGAAAAAAAGTGTTACTTTAGTATAGAGAAAATATATTTGAAATGGAAAAGTAATTTCATTCATAACTTTTTATTTTCTGAGTATTTATTCAACCCATTTCCTTTTCACTTTAAACCCAACGGAACACGATGCTACATGCCTCAATGCGAATTACAATTGGGCTAACAGCACCCAATACGTATGTAGAGCATATGTGAAATCACTTTTTCGAATATTCCTTCATTTTTCCAATTTTGCTCGTCGCATGAACTTTCCATGGGAGAAAAAAAATCGTTTCATATTTCAAATCATGTTAACACAATAGCTACCATACATAATTTTACACTTACAGTTGTGCTAAAAGTTTTACGAAGCAACCAACGTAAAAGTTCCAAATTTAAATTTTATTTATATTCTATCAAGCATAAATTCTATTCAGTTCATTGAAACATCATTCTTCAATCGAAATATTCTTATTGGAACGAAAAAAACACTTGTTCATCGCTCCCAACTTATACGCCAGCACGTATGCAATCAGCAATGTCCACGCTAGTTACAATGAGCACTATCCATTTGTGCGCGTCGTTAGTTAAACTATCGAGGGTATTTACATGCTGATTTCTCCCAGACACCATGGATTTGAAATCTCTGTTAGGGAATACATGTCGGTGGGAGAAAAATCTCCCCCTACTTTCATGTATCTGCAATGCCAATTTCCCCTAGGCAGCTTGGTTTTGATGTCTCTGTTAGGGACCCGCCGCATGTGTCGACAATTTGACCAATCAGAAGTGGGTATTTCCATTAGGATAGGGGTTGAGATTTTTCAATTGTTCGATAGTTAGTTTCATGACATATATTATTTTATTCAATGTGAAAAATTGTTATGAAGTGTCGAAATTGATTGACGCAAAAATCTCATCAATCCATCATGAAATGACTGAGCAATAAGGATTTGAAATTGGACAATTTTCACGGTGCGCTCAATTTTCGATTTTCAATTTGTACCCCAATATGTTCCCGAAAGACGTAATCCTACGTCAAAAAAATAAAAATATACTGATCTAATATTTTGCGATGAGGAACAAAACTAGCAATTTTAACGAAAATCTTATAATCACTATATCGATTCAGCATAGAATGGCTGTATAGATATAGAAACAGATACACTTTAAATTATTTTGAGACACAATTTTAGTTCACGATTTTCTCAAACACTTGCAAAAAATATGTTTCCATCACATAGAACACATATTTAATGCGGAATAGTTGATTTTCACGCCTAAAACCGAAGAAACTTACCGGTACACCTAATAGTTAGAGAACCCTTGGTTTAGGAGTTACGTTGAAAAACATTTGAAGATATGTGGGTTAATACAAAACGTAGTGAACAGTTTTCAAAGTAGAATTGAACCCCCAACAACACAAATACACCTCATTGATTCAATCAAACTACAAAAATAATTGACTCGTCTGGTAATGGGTGCTATAGGTGGGTTGGAAAATAATGTTTACTATATATATATATATATATATATATATATATATATATATATATATATATATATATATATATATATATATATATATATATATATATATATATATATATATATATATATATATATATATATATATATATATATATATATATATATATATATATATATATATATATATATATATATATATATATATATATATATATATATATATATATATATATATATTATGTCAATCCATCATTCCTAGTAAAAGTAATGGCTTCCGTTGTAACTTACTCCGTATTTCAACTTACCACGGTGCACCTTACATGAAAGTAGGGAGAGCTTTTGTTCCCAGCGAAATGTTTTCCCTAACAGGGATTTCTAAACCAAGGTGCCTGGGAGAAATTGGAATTGCAAATACATGAAAGTAGTAACTGGATTTTTCCATGAATTTTTTTCTCGATCCAGTCAAACAGTTAAATCCTAAAATCTTCCAGTTTTTGTAGAAAACCCGAATACTTTTTATTTGCTTTACTAATTATTTTCAAATGGTAATACTGGGCGATATTGGCTCAATAACGAAAAAAAAAATAAAAGGGTCTGAGCCTAGGGAACGGACGGAAGTTTGACGTAGGACTGTGATTGTTCAGAACACTTGGTTAGTTTAAATGTAATTCTTTTCATTGTTCAGAAATCTGTTAGTTGAAACTCTAAATAGTAGCCCTGAGAAGGTCCGTTCGTTGTCTGTACTCATAACCTTCAAACGGTTTATAACGAACAAAGAAAGACAATAAGCTTCTGGCAGGTTGTTCAACTGTCTAATTGAAAATGATTAATGAATATCAGTGGGACACATAACAGTTTGGAATGGTAGATGAAGTATATGTGAATCGCTAAACAATTATATCGTCATTGATTACATTGAATATGAAATTTATTGGGAAGAAACAAAAAAACAAGTTGAAAATACTGACGATTTCGTGATATTTTGAGTTAAAATACACATGAAATCATGAAGTTGCTTTCTATCATAGAAGGAATTGAATCATCTCATTGCTCGATTCCGGGGAATGAGAAAGCGGACTCGCTAGCTAAGGTGGGCGCTTTAGAAGGCACTCTTTTTGAAAGGCAAATTGCTTATAATGAATTTTTCCACATTCCTCGTCAGTACACGCTCGTAAGTTGGCAGCGCATGTGGAGTGAAGATGAGTTCGGTCGTTGGTTACACACGATTATCCCTAAGGTCTCGACGAGTGCATGGTTCAAGGGATTGAATGTAGGTCGTGATTTCATTCGCGTGATATCTCGGCTTATGTCCAATCACTACAACCTAAACGCGCATCTCTATCGCATTAGGCTCGCAGCAAACAATCTTTGTGATTGTGGCGATGGCTACCACGACATCGAGCATGTTGTCTGGTCGTGTATCCGGTTCCATTCTGCTCGCTCTCAGCTCTCTAGAGCACTGAGAGCACAAGGCAGACAATCGGATATCCCCGTCCGGGATATCTTAGGTAGCCGTGATCCTGATCTTCTGCTTCATCTATACCTGTTCCTCAGAAACGCCGATGTCAACGTTTAATGATGTTGCCATCGTTGTGTCCCCGTTTTATATCCCTCCTATCCGATCGATAAACTTTTACTTAGTCGCGGCAATACATACACACACTCTTTACAGACACACGGGCCAAAGGTTGTGCAGTCCACTGATCATTCAACAAGAGCCAAAGGTTGTACCGCTCATGACAACTCTACACGAACTGATGATTGCGCCGGCTAGTGACCATTCTATCCTGGATTCCTCGAGTCGAGAAGACGCACCACGCTAGATATGGGGTACATACTAGGGGGGCGTTGCTGATTAATGGTCAGCTGCATCCCAATAGGAAGTATCCCGTGTCGGGCACACGTACAGATCATTGGAGACAGCAACATTCCAATTACGAAACTAACCTCGAGCCAACCGCGAGTAATCGGTTACATATTACTAACATAGATAATAAGAAAAATTGTCAAAGTATTGAACTCCCGGCCCCGTGAGGCTAACGCCATATGAGCCTTTATAAAAATATATATTTTGGAAAAAAAAAATGAGAATTATGAATATGAGTCATGAAGAATTTAAATATCTCAATAAATCTTCGCATGGTAATCGCTGCCTCCTCCTAATTAATGAACGATCACTGTATGGGTGACACTTTCCTCGTAGCTTTGATGAAATCTCGCATGAAGTTTGAGTGATGCGTGAAATCTTATATCTGATTACTTTAACACCTTGCTAATTTGTTAGACAGAACGAATCATTGCACGCAATTTTGTGTTACATACAACATTCATGGGAGCGAAGTTGGAAGAAAGAATGCATAACACATGATTTACCTTCGCATCCGCTCGCAAAACATACTTCTTTTGTTTGTTAAATTGTTCACTTGTTTTATTATTTCCACTGTTGATGTCTCAGGCGAAAAAAATTGTGGATAAATTTGCCGTCTAATGGTGTATATTATAACATATATCGTACGAACGATTCTGCGTAATATGCATTTGAAAACTCTTAATCAACGTTACGTTTTTCGTAGGGTGACCCCCCTATATAGTAATGAAAGATGTAGCCCTACGTCAATATATTATCCTGAATTATGTAAATTTAAGTTAGTGTGTAGGTATAAGCTTTAAAAATAAACAAAATAATCAGCTAAGCTTTCTTTGGTCTTAGAATCTCGACAAATTTTTTTTTTCATATATTTCGACTATGCGCAAGCTTTGGAAGCGCAGTGTAATAATTTTCTTGGAAGGTTCACCTAAATACCTTTCATTTGCTGGTCATATACCACAAATCGGTCAAAATGTTTAAGAAATAATATAGGAAATAATAACCATTTTCTATTGGATTTCTATATGATAATGTGCAAATATTTATCAGTTTTTGACTGAACACAAGCACCAAGTTTATCTGGAGAATACCCTCAGAACCTGCACAACGCAATCAACTAAAACAACTCTTGGTAAGCATCGAAACCTCCGCCAACAAAACTTGTCTCCTGTGAAAGCATAGCACTTGCAGCGGGCTGCCTGTGTTACGCTGAATCGAACTGGATGAGTACCCACTACAAATGGTTTACTTTCAAAAGTAAATAACAATTTAACTGCAATTTTCAAGTACAACCTCCGCGTCCCCGATTCCTCCTCCCCCGTTGCCATGCCGGATCCCACTTGAATTCGTCATCCAGTCGCTCAAGTCAAAATGTTTTAATTTGGTTGGCGATGGGTGAAGGCGGTGCGAGTGCAGGTCGGAAATGCATTTCCCTTGCATCTCATTGTAATCGTCCCGTTCCAATCTTCCGCAGGCAGACGGCATGGTGACGATGATCAAGCGTTCCACTCCGATAGTTCAGCCCGAATCTGCGGAAAGCTAACAGAACGGAACAGAAGACAGTGGACAAACAATGAATTTCCTCCATCAGACTACCGATTAACAGAAGCAGGAGCAGCATCTAGCTCCTATCCGATCCTTTCTGGGCTGGTGACTGACTGAGGTGGGCGAGACGGCGGGGATTGAGACAATTTGCCCATTTATATTTTAGAGCAAAATTATGTTCCAACTGTTCTCAGACTCGGGGTTCCCTCAATTACACTTGAAATCGATTTTGCTCATCTGCCGGGGATGCAGTTTCCCCGGCGCCCTAGGATTTAATTATCAGACAATTTGTGTCCGAGTGTTTATGCTATGGATGCAAAACTTCATCCAGGGCCATATGGCCTTGGATGGCTAGCTGAGTGGGCACTGACTAATGGCAACCAACGATTACAAACTGTATACCGACTACCAAGGGCTGCTGCACCCATCCAGGGTTAGGAAGCTGCTTCATCTGCATTCAACGTTCAACTGGACAACCCATTTCGAGTGCTTAGTACACACTTTCATATTACATTGAAACTCTCTGTGTTCAGGAGAAGTGAAATCAGTTCATGGGGTTGATTTTGCAGGACGAAGTCGAGTCAAAAATGTCCATGTAATCAAGAACATTCATTGATAGTTCCATCGGTGAATCGTCTACTCACAAATTGTAGCCAATTGTCATGCGTCGCAATTACCTGCAAGAGAATGAGAAAAAGAAACACAAATTAGTTAATTAGTGACAGATTCATTCTGTGCGAATCACTATAATTAAACGCAGCCATTATAAACAATTCGAATACGGTCGGTAACGAGCAGATTTAATATGTGCGACGGCGTTTGCCATAATCCCTCGCCTAGCTGATGTGATAATTATGAGTTTACTTTTAACCACAATCTGCCACTGCTGCTGGTGGAGTTCCTGCAACGCATTCGGTCTGTTTTACGTATTTCGGTCACGTCCTTTCTCGGAGCACCACGTGTGGCTCATTATCGTCATTTATGGAGAACGCAGTGAACGTTTGCAAAATCCCATACTCCTCACCATTGACACTTTTACTCCGTTTGCGCCGTAACTAACTCCCCAGCCAGCGAAAGCAGCACATAGCGAACCGCAGTGAACCCGGGAAAGTTAATCAAAATCAAATTCGCAACAGATATCGGAATCCGCCCCGCTGCTATTGGCCCTTTAATCAAAACGATACTCGGAAGCTTCCGAGTGAAATGAAAACATTAACAGTGCATCCCTTCCATCCCAGTTGCGCAACGGAACACGTGAGACCCATAAAGCATTCAATTTTGGACGAGATTCTCGCTGCTGTCGAAGAGGGTGAAATTTTCGCCGAAGTCGTCGTAATGGATGTTCACTAAATTTCGACTTGCGTTCACCGAGGGGGAGAGGAAAAGCAACAAATCAATCTAATTTGCAATATGTATGTAATGCGTATCTAAAATTATGATGTTGTAAAAGTACACCATTACATTTCACCGGGGCCAAGATCGGAGAGCGAGATGAGTTTTACTACCCCTTTTTTCGGAACGATCCACAAAAGATAGCTTGCGGGGCTTTTCGACACTGCAAAATTTACATGAAAAACAGACCTAATGTAATTAGTGACTACACTTTGCTCACTCTCGCTCTCATGGTCATAAAACCGAAAGGGCTAACTCCGAAGGGTTGTAGAACATGCTTCACTGCATGGAACAGGTAACGGTGAGTTTCATTGATATTTATACTTTACACCGATTTTATGGCGGCGATGAAGGTTGACCGAGTGTAGAAACCGTGTTGTGCACAATTGTCCTTCTCGGTGCCGAGCGAGAATGTCGCTGGAAATGAAAATTCCGAATGTTTACTGACTGCCAAACCCCATTGACAAACCGATGTTTGATGACAGGATTTTGCAATGCCGGGAAAGATCGTTACTCTGGACGGGTAACTGTAACACATCTCGAAATTCCTCATGGAACCATATATGTTCAGAGATGGGTTTATTTTTGTTGTCTTCACGATGAAACAAATCACAGGACCAAATACACCATATTTAGTTTTTCCAGAGTTTGGAGAGTGCTTGGTGAGCATTAAGCATTAAGTTCCACAGCAGTGGAACTCCATACAATTCACTGACTAAAAAGTGTCCACATCGCTTGTTTACGTGAAGAATATAATTTTTTCAGGCACACTTGATTTGAGAGTGTATGGTTTTCTAGCTGTCTTGACGCAAGGTCTTTAATGATGAATTATAAGATGGGAAGGTTTATATAAACATATTTATAATTACCTAAGTTTATTCAAATATTAATATTGCTCTTCTTCAACTATTCAGTGCAATTTTATCAAAATTGAAAGAGAAATTAAAAATGGAATGTTTCTTTCAATATTTTTTTGAGATGGTTATTAAAAATCCATTATTACCTTTGCTTCATTATTACAAACTCATAAACGACACAAAGAGTCTTCGATTGTATATTTTTTATATATTTTTTTACAGTTTTACAGTACACATTCGCTTATTGGCGCTTTTTTAGTTGGAGTGCTTTTTAATTGCCGGTTTGCTAGTTGGAGCACGCGCCAATCAAAAAGTAGCCATCCGTCATAATTGTATGTCAGTTTTACTCTGTTGTTTCAATGCCATTTTTATTGAAGGGTCCTTTAATGTTACACCCAAAAAATTAAGGCACAGTATAAAAGTTTTTAGTTTTGCAGTTTGTTTGACAAATGATTTCGTTTAAATATATATATATATATATATATATATATATATATATATATATATATATATATATATATATATATATAAATATATATATATATAAATATATATATACATATATAAAATGAATTATATCACATCAAAGACATGAAAAACAACAAGAAAAACTCGAACTTTGAAATTTTTGAACTATTGCAGTATTACTTCAGCCATTCCATGCCAAACCGATATAGTGAGTTTCAGATTTTCGTGAAAATTGGTAGCTTGGTTTCGTTGTGGTAAAACATTGAACCTGTATTATTTTTTTTGGGTGATTCCATTTTTTTAACTTTTCCCAAAAATTACTTTTATCAAAAACTCATAACTTTTGAACCACTAAGCCGATTAAGATGATTGACACATCAAATTGAAGTTAATTAGCTAGTCTTTTTTGGAAAAATATCAAACTTGCAAGAAATTTGAGTTTTGTTTTCGTAATTATTGATTGTTTCCATTTTTTTATTGTTTACATGGTTTCGGCACCAAAGGTGCTATAATTTTCTATATTTTTCCTTGAAAACTGAGGATTTTTTACACATTTATATTTTTTACTCAAAAATCAGATGTGTTCTTTTTTTCTTTTTGGAGTTATAATTTTAACCGAGATGATCGATATATCAAATTAAAGCCAATGAGCTAGAATTTTTTGGGAAAATATTGCTCATGGTTTCGGGACAAAGGGCGCTATACTTTTTATATTTTTCTTAAAATCTGAGGATTTTTTACTTAACACATTAAAAAAAAAAAAGAAATATATATATATACATATATATATATATATATATATATATATATATATATATATATATATATATATATATATATATATATGTATATATATATATATATATATATATATATATATATATATATATATATATATATATATATATATATATATATATATATATATATATATATATATATATATATATATATATATATATATATATATATATATATATATATATATATATGCAAATAAAATTCCCCTTTTTGCAAGTGTGAAATTATTGACTTCAATAAACTATGTCGATTATCGGAATCGGTTCTGTAGATCAAAAGTTATGAATTTTTGAAAAACGTATTTTTTGGAAAAAAGAAGAAAAATGATTTTTTGAACCATCGGTTAAATTTGAAAAATCATAATTTAAAAACGAAGAACACATTTTTGGATATGTTATCTAAAAAATTCTCAGCTTTCGAGAAAAATATAAAAAAATAGGCGCCCTTAGACGATGAAAACTATAAAGATCAAATACGATCAATAATTAAGAAAACAAAATAATTTTTTTTGCAAGTGCAGTATTTTATCAAAAAAGACTAGCTAACTGGCCAATTTGATATGTCGATCACCTGAATCAGTTTAGTAGTTCAAAAGATATGAATTTGTGCAAAAAGTTATTCGAAATGGAATGGGTTGTAATATTTTGCGAAAAGGAACAAAACTTCCCATTTTACACGAAAATCTGAGAACAACTATATCGGTTTGGCATAAAATATATATAACACTAAAAAAATATAGTTTATGGTCATTTCTCCGGCAACTAAATAGCTGAATACTAGAAACTAATTGATGTTAACGTTTCATTACCTTTTAAATTCTAGATACAATACTAACAGAGGGTATTTAAAAAAAATAAAACTGGCTTTTACGAGGTGTGTTCGAAACTGAAAAAAATAAAATTCATCATATTTGTTTTTTAAGCGTACATACATTACCTAGACATTTGTCATCATTGGTGGAATACGATCATGAATGTTGTTATGAATAGCAGAGCAAGTTATGATTACAATACATATGGGTATATTTTGATAATGCAAATATTAACAACATTATACATAAACCGATAAAAATGCATTAACATATTTGTCTACAGCACTTTCAGCGTCTATATATATATATTTTATTCAATTTTCAGTTCGTAATTATTTCTATTCCATTCGCCGTGTTTATCATGATGATGCTAACATTAATAACATTTTATACGAACCTCCCACCTTATATATGACGTCTCCCACCGTTTTAGAGACATCTTAACATTATCTAGCTAAGGTGGGCGCTTCAGAAGGCACACTTTTTGAAAGGCAAATTACTTATAACGAATTTTTTCACATTCCTCGTCAGGACACACTCGTTAGTTGGCAGCGCATGTGGAGTGGAGATGAGTTCGGTCGTTAGTTACACACGATTATCCCTAAGGTTTCGACGAAAGCTTGGTTTAAGGGATTGAATGTCGGTCGTGATTTCATTCGCGTGATATCTCGGCTTATGTCCAATCACTACAACCTAAACGCGCATCTCTATCGAATTGGGCTCGCAGCAAACAATCTTTGTGATTGTGGCGATGGCTACCACGACATCGAGCACATTGTCTGGTCGTGTATCCGGTTCCATGCTGCTCGCTCTCAGCTCTCTAGAGCACTGAGAGCAAAAGGCAGACAATCGGATATCCCCGTCCGGGATATCTTAGGTAGCCGTGATCCTGATCTTCTGCTTCATCTATACCTGTTCCTCAGAAACGCCGATGTCAACATTTAATGATGTTTCCTTCCTTGTGTCCCTGTTTCATATCCCTCCTATCCGATCTATAAACTTTTACTTAGTCGCGGCAATACATACACACACTCTTTACAGATACACGGGCCAAAGGTTGTGCAGTCCACTGATGATTCAACAAAAGCCAAAGATTGTACCGCTCATGACAACTCTACACGAGCTGATGATTGCGCCGGCTAGTGACCATTCTATCCTGGATTCCTCGAGAAGACGCACCACGCTAGATATGGGGTACAGACAAGGGGGGCGTTGCTGATTAATGGTCAGCTGCATCCCAATAGGAAGTATCCCGTGTCGGGCACAGGTACAGATCATTGAAGACAGCAACATCACAATTACGAAAACACTTGTAATACTAACCTCGAGCCAACCGCGAGTAATCGGTTACATATTACTAACATAGTTATAAGGCAAACATTGTCGAAATATTGAACTCCCGGCCCCGTCAGGTTGACGCCATATGAGCCTTAATAAAAATATATATTTTGGATAAAAAAAAAATTATGTTCAATTTTTAGAGCGTAAACCATCTGTCAATTTTTTCACTGTTTACATTTTCTTGCCACAAATCGTTGCCACTTTCTTCAATTACACAATCCACAATTGTCGAGTTTTTGTAACGGGCTCCAGATTTCGCTTCAACTTTCGTACTCCTAGAGGCTTCTGAAGGAGCTTGTTATTATTATTACATTATATTATGTGATATCACATTATATTATATTTAATTACATTATGTTATATTATAATATTTTTCATTATATGATAGCATGTTCCGAGATGTTGCTAATTTCTAGGAGAACCATGAGCACGGCTCATAATACTGGAACCCAGTTTCAGTTTTTAGATGTCTATCAGTTTCACCTTCTGTATTAAGAATGTAGTTTCTAAGTGTAGATTGATTTCTTTCATGCAGCTATTGACGTGACATCGAATGAAACGTTACATTTTACTATTGAGTTTCACATAATTTCATTCTATTAATATTTATATCTTCTTCAACTTCTGTTCAGCAATTGCTCAACATTTCTCTATTGGGTGGAGTCGAGGGCATTTGGAGGGATTTTTTTTTCCGCAGACTTATCTCACTTCGTAACTAGACGAACCTAGCCAGAATATTCACCAAACCCCGGGCTACTGAATGCCAAAGGGGGACTAGGCTCTGTGGATTCCACGTATCTTGCATGCTCGTGCCGTTTCAGTCCTGACATAGGAATTGTCGAACTATCGCGCAGGTGCCAAAGATGACCGATTTTTGGATGCCGGACAATTCCTTCTCCATGTTTACACCTTAAGCGCTTCCAATAGAGTTGTTTATTTTATTTTTTACTAATCCGTTTCTTTTTACAGGCTCAGTTACACAGAATGATGGATTGATGTCATTTCGAAGAAATTCAGTAATAGTAATAGTAATAGTAATAGTAATAGTAATAGTAATAGTAATAGTAATAGTAATAGTAATAGTAATAGTAATAGTAATAGTAATAGTAATAGTAATAGTAATAGTAATAGTAATAGTAATAGTAATAGTAATAGTAATAGTAATAGTAATAGTAATAGTAATAGTAATAGTAATAGTAATAGTAATAGTAATAGTAATAGTAATAGTAATAGTAATAGTAATAGTAATAGTAATAGTAATAGTAATAGTAATAGTAATAGTAATAGTAATAGTAATAGTAATAGTAATAGTAATAGTAATAGTAATAGTAATAGTAATAGTAATAGTAATAGTAATAGTAATAGTAATAGTAATAGTAATAGTAATAGTAATAGTAATAGTAATAGTAATAGTAATAGTAATAGTAATAGTAATAGTAATAGTAATAGTAATAGTAATAGTAATAGTAATAGTAATAGTAATAGTAATAGTAATAGTAATAGTAATAGTAATAGTAAATAATTATCAATCACAAGCTGCGCCAATAACACTGACTGAGTGTATCCTATGGCCTACCTTCCCTACTAACACATTTCCTAAGTTCCCGAGATATTTATGAGAGGTCGTAGAGTTCTCTGCATCTCTCTTAAGTAAATATCGAACTAACAATCCTTCCCTTTCCTCAGCAGTTGCAAGGACGTGGCCAGGACAATTCTTAACTGTTGGAGAAAGCATGCCTTCATCTAAGAGATATTACCAATCGTCAGTAACGGATGGAGGCGAGCTTTTGACGTAACAGTTCTGAATTCGTACCACCTACGATATTGTGCAACTTGCTTAATGCTAATGCTAATGCTAATGCTAACAAATCGTTGCCACTTTCTTCTCTCATGTTCCACTTCTCTTCTCTGCTTTAACGTTCTTTTATTAAGTTTTTTAAGAAATTAAAAAAAAGGATTTTCTATACGTAAGTGGAAATGTGGAAATAGCATTGATATCGTCATTTCGTCGCATGATTTCAAAAAGATTCGTTATTGCTACGTTCGATGCATTCAAATTACTTTATGAATTGATCAGAAGCTGCGGTTGACTATGAGTTGCGTTACGAAACGATACATCTGCAGAGATTCGAATCAACTGTTTGCAATTGTAAATGGAAAGGTAGCAGTTGACGTTTCCAACGGACCGATTTTGATTTCGCTGTATTTCTGGAATTTCCCAGCAACGAAAAAAAGTTCGTTCGTTGCCAAACATCGTACTGGATTTTGATGGATTATGATTATGACGATCGGTTGAGTACACATGCGATTTTGGCAACGAAAAATAAGGTTGTCGAAAATTTGAATTTCGTTATTTAAATTCAATTCCTGGATGACTACATTCATACAAATTAGTTTATTGTGTTATTTATCCCGAGGAACTAATCTACTCTGCAACGGAGTTCCTAATTTCTTCCAATTTGCTAGGACTGACGCCTCATATTTTACGATTGAAGATAGCATACTCCAGAACCTTAATCAATGAAAATCTTGCAGAACAAGATTGATTGTGAAGCCATTCAAGAATGATGTCACACTGAAGGCCAAATTAAACGGCGAAGAAATGCTAATTCCTAGAATTTCTCAAATTTTAACCGATTCACTTTTCGAATTGTATCCAATTCCGGCTCGACTTGCATTTACCATGACGATAAAAAGATTACATATCTTTGTAAGTACGAGCGATTCTCACTTATTAACATGTTGGAAAACGAACATAGTTTACCACAAAGTATCAAATCGACTTAACATATGTGTTTCGGCACGAAAAATGTAAATTATTTTTCGACACTATTCGGAGAGAAGCTGTTGAAATAATGGATGTGAACTTTGCGAGATAAAAAAAACGAGAGTTTCTACTAGCTCGACAGTATATTTTCGACCATTTGTATACAACACAAAGGTTCTATGAGATGTGCACAATTGCGTTCAAATTTTTATGCCTTATTCGATGTTATGATAAAAACGATACAGAATACACTGAAGTCGCTTTAACTTTAAAAAATCATATCTCAAAAACTAAAAAAAGCAGCTCTGATATCGAGATATCCCCAGCTTTCAAAAAAAAATATTAAAAAACATAAGGTCCATAACTCTAGTCCAAAGCCATGAAAACAATAAAAACCGACTACAATTAATAATTACGAAAATAAAACCTATTTTTTATACAAGTTCAATATTTTTCAATAAGAGGCTAGCTCACTGGCTTCAGTTTGATATGTCGATATGTCGATTATTAGAATCGGTCGGTTTGGCATGGAATGGCTGTATATTAGGGTGGCAGCGAAAATGGTCATGTTAAATTTCAAAAATCGACCATTTGCATTTTGTTTATTGGCCCTGTTTTTGATTGAAACTAAATGTTGTTGAATCACTAATGTCGGGCAAGAGCCCAACATGGATTTCGGATAAAATGAAGTTTATACTTCCGAGGTTGAATCTAGACTGGTCTATTTTATTTCTTAAATTTACAGAGTTTGGCATGGTCTGGATTTTCTTGCCTTCGTGTGCATTTGATGCGTGGTGCTTGGTAAGCACAAAATGTGCTCCTCTGCATGGGTGGCCCGCGCCGTCCGCTCAAACAGCGCTCGCATGGTCCAGACGGTTTCTCCGCTGCGCCCCTTCCAGTTGTTGTAGCCGCTTGGCGTTCCTCCGCCAATGGTAGATGATGATGGCGATTATTATCGCCACGATAAATGCGCCGTCCACAGAATAGGACGCGACATCGTGCATGGTGATTGAATTTTCAACTTTGTCACTGCCGAACATTGTTGTGTGTTTAGATTACGGATGATTTCTTGGAACTCGCTCTGTTCCATACATCGTAGTGCGTTTTATTACGCCTCGGAGGGCCGATAATCGCTGATGCAGGTCTCCATCGTGTGAACATTATTTCTTAGTTGTCAGCAAAATGCCTACGTAGGCCATTGATTCACAGGGTCGTTACCCATTCCGAGGGTGAGAACTTCCAGGCCCAAATAAATAATCTATGCAAAGTTTTAGCTCGATCGGACATGATTTAGGGGTGCCTCAAAGCGCTCAAAGTTTTGATTTTTTGATCCTGAAAAATCTTCCAAGGGGGCAACGAAAAGGATATTTAGAAAATCGATTTTTTTTTTGACGTGAAAACATAAACACTGAACATGCAGGAAAAAATGCAAGATTTCGAATGCTTCAAATCCAAGGAGCTTGGCAAAATTTGCATTGCGAATTCATGCATTCGGGGGCATTTTTGATCCGACTGAAATGCGTTTCCCTAACACAGACTTCAAATCCATGAAGCGAGGGGAAATTGGCATTGCAAATACATGCAAGTCGAGGGCATTTTTGTTCCGACTAAAATATGTTTCCTCAACACAGGCTTCAAAACCAAGGTGTCTAGGAAAATTGGGATTGCAAATTCATGCAGGTCGGGAGTATTTTTGTTCCGACTGAAATCTGATTACCTATAAAGACTTCTGAACCAAGGTGTCTGGGGAAATCGGCATTGAAAATACATGCAAACTGCGAGTACTTTTGTACTCGCTTACCTTTGTACAGACTAGAATGCGTTTCCCTAACACGGTCTTCTAAACTTAGGTACCTGGTAAGATCGTGTAGACACTAGAGACATTGCATTTATTCAAATTTTTTCTCACAACGCGAATATATTGAATTCAATTGAATTCGGAAATTGTTTTATTCAATCAAAAATTTAATCAATACAAACAAATGATTACTAAGCTAAGGTAGTCCCACGTCAACCTTGCGGTAATATCATAGATATAACCCACCCATTTTTTCGATGCCAATTGACTCAAAAATGCATATAACGTCAAGATCTGGTGTTATCACGAAAAAAAAATTTTGGCCGAAAATCGACTTTTTGAGATTTAGCCTGAGTGGCCGAAAAGTCAAAACATTGAGTGTTTTGATGCACCCCTATATGATATCCGATTGAGCTGAAATTTTGTACAGATCATTTTTGGGGCCAATAAACAAAACATGGTCGGTTTTTGAAATTCGATGATGAAATTTTTCCCATACATACATTGACATTCTACTGTATATGTTCTGCATTTCAGACTCCTGAAACAAACCACAAATACCAGACACCAAGTCCTACTTTCTATAAACTTCAAATGAGTCATATTTGAAAAATAAAGATTGAAAATTTTTCCAACTGTAGGGGAGAGGGAGGCAAGTTGGCGACGTTAATCTATTGGATGGGCAAAAAAACTAAAATACTTGTCCACCCAAAAGCTTTGCGCAAAAAGCGTCTTGCCTCCACGTGGAGGCAAGATGGCGAATGCCTGGAGACAAGTTGGCGAATATCTTTGAAGGGATTCACTACAGGAAAAAATTATATAAACATGGAAAGATTAAAAGATTTATAAGTAAAAGCATTTTTGCTTCAGACGACTACACTGAACTGAACAACAATAAAAGAAGACAGGAAATTGTTATAAAAGCAAGAAAAATTGTATAAATTGTTAGGCGGTTGGCACAATTAATGAATATATTCATTCACATTCCTGATCATATAGTGTTTCAGCTTGCATTTGAAAACTCTAATATTTGTGACGGCTTTCAAGTCATTAGGAAGTGCGTTATACTTTAATGGTACTCATGATACGTCTAAGACCCAAGTTTGTGTATGCTCTGGTTCTCAATAAATCATTGCCATTTCTCGTATTTGTGAGGGTAACCCGAGTCGAAAAACTTATGTTGTGATGAAATCTAGGATTGTGTAAGCTGTTATGAATAAATGCGATTGTTTGAGTGTCGCACAAACCTATAACTGGTATAATTCGGTGATGTAAACATGTATAGTGTGCATTTGATGCGGATATAATACTGGAAGATTGAAGATTACTTCTACACACCTATTCTGCAGCGATTGTACTTTTTTAAGTTTAGATTTTGCAGCATGACCCCAGACAATTATTAAATATTGAAGGATGGAATGGATACACGCATAATAAAATTGCAACAATGCTTCTTTCGGTACAAACAACGCACTCTTTCCATTAGGCCACATAGAGTCGAAACTTTTTTCGATACATGCTCTATATGAGAATCCCATGAAAGACAGGAATCTAAATGTAGCTCTAAGTATTTGAAAGTTGTAACTTTTTCAATAGATAGGTTCCTGACACGCGGATCGGGGTGTTGAGATATTTTTTTGCGTGGCGAGTGAAAAATCATGTATTTCGTTCTAGTTAGGTTCAAGGTAAGATGATTGCCGCTGAAGTATTCCAGGAGAATCGCCAAATCTGATTCTATGTCTGCGAGGACTGATTGGATATTAAAACGAGGGTAAAATAAAGCTGAATAATCTGCAAAAAGTCTTGATATTCCATGGAGCTTCAGATTACCAAAGTCATTGATGAAAATCAGGAAAAGTAGAGGACCTATATTACTTCCTTGTGGAACTCCTATACTGATCTGTCGTAAGCCACTGCGAACACCGTTTATTGAAACAAATTGTTTACGATCAGATAGATAGCTTTTTATTAGATTATTGGCAATTCCCCTTACGCCATAACGATGGAATTTTTTCAAAAGAATTTCATGGTCAAGTGTATCAAAAGCTTTTTTTAGATCGATAAATAATCCTCCCACGATCTTTTTCTGGTCAATTTCGTTGATTAGTTGATCAGCTAGTTCGGTAATAGCAGTCATTGTTCCACAACCTTCCCGGAAACCGTACTGATACTTGTACATAACATTGTTGGCATTTAAAAAGTTAACCAGACGGTTGGTTAGAAGTTTTTCCAAGATTTTATTAATGACAGACAACGTTGAAACTGGTCGGTAGTTCGAAGGATCGCTCGCATCTCAGATTTAAACACTGGTAAAACCTTGGCGATTTTCATAGCATTGGGATAAACACCAGTTGTGATTTTTGAGATGATCTCAGAGAACCGGCTCATGTTTGTTTTCATCAGGTCTGCTGGAAAGTTGTCATAACCCTTGCTTTTTTTAGGGTGAAGTTGGCTTATCAAGATGCTGACTTCGCTCACAGTAGCGGGTCTCAGAAAAATAGAGTTAGCAACAGACTTTACTGTTTTCAAATAATCAAAATTAATGTCAGGTAACTGACTGGCCAAATTATTACCAATACTAGAGAAATAGTGATTGAAAACTTCGGCAACATCAAGATATTAAACTTTGATTTTGCCATCAATTTTCAATTTAATTCTGGCACTAGGTTTAGAGCGACCGAAAATTTCATTAATTTTCTTCCACACGTTGGAATGATTAGAACTTCTAAGGATATTTTCATAATGTTCTTTTTTGCACTGCTTCTTTAGAATTTGGACTTTTTTGGATATATGAATTAGCATTTCTCTAACGTGTATATCATTGGGAAAGCTATTCACTTTTTTAAGATAGTTGTTTTTTTATCTGTATCAGCTTCCAAAGACTATAATTCATCCATGGACAATGCTCACCTTTAATCTTGACGATTTTGGTAAACGTTTTAGTACACTCAGATAACAAATTATTATAGGTTGTGATAAGAGTATTCAGTGTGTCATCCACATCGTTAGTGACTTAAAAATCATGTAAAAATATTGAAAAAAGATTTTCGAGCCTTATACGATCTACTATGGTTGTTTTCAATTCTTGTTTACTTCTGCCATTATTCAAAACGAAAGATGAGATAATAGGGAGATGATCGCTGATATCACTGAAAATGGAATGATTCTGTAGATTCGCGGCAAAGTTAATCGGACAGATGAATTGATCTAGAATATTATTGCTTGCTGGACGGGTAGGGATCGTGTTTGTACATACGTGACCGTAGGATTCTAAGAGATTCGTGTACTTGATTACAACGTTATTGTTTTTCAAATTAAAAAAAAAAAAGATCACCAACAATAAGAAGCGGTTTCGATGGAGTTGCAGTGGATAACCACCCTTCTAAAATATTCTGAAATTCATGATAATCGAATGAAGGTGGACGATACATACCAATAACTTCATAGACTTGGCTTTGACATTTTATTTCCAGGCGGATATAGTGTAAGCCATCAACCGTTTGATTATCTATTAATTTGTATTCTAATGAATTTTTCACAAAAACTGCTAAACCTCCCGATGGATTATCTCGGCATGAAAAATATGCATGAAATCCTGGAATATTGTAAATATGGCTATTCTCCTTCTTAATTCAGGTCTCACCAATAACAATAACGTCGATAACAATTTTGCATTCGTCCACGAAATAACCAATTTCATTTTTCAAAAACATTAATCCCCCTTACATTCCACTGAACAATATTCAAGGTTTTTGAGCCAATAAGATAACATTTTTTTGAAATCATCCAGACTATCGTAGTATTTATTTATAATCATGTTTGATGAAGAATTCATTACCATTTCAACAAAAATAACTTCAATGTTCATTCCTCTTCCGTTTTGGTGAAGGAGAATTCCCGGAAGTCGAGTCATATTCAGACACATTGAGAGTTCTCCAGTATTGGCTCATAACACGACTGAGATCTTTTCTGTTTTTAACCAAATCTGGCTTACTATTTTCGTTCTTCTTAGCCAAAATAACACCACCCTTACCAACCCATAAGTACTTAATATTTAATAATTCCTGAGATCCTCTGATCTCTTTGAGCAGTTCCAGTGATAATGGGGTGAGTTCATCACGCAAGGTCACATTCATTGCTCTCCCATTATTAACGAATTTCGGATCAATCAAGGTTAACAGCATGTTAACGAATTGCTTCTTCTTACTCAACACTATTTGTTTAGATTCCCTGTCACGTAGTACAATTCTTATTGGAATTAACGCATTTCTAGTTTTATGATTAACGAATATTCGCTCAGCAGAAGTAACAAAGTCAGATTTATCTCCCAGTCCTAAACATTTGAGAACTTTTTCAATAATCTGGGTCACATTCTCATTAGGAACTGTTGGTATGCCCCAGACTACAATGTTATTGTCAACAGCTGCTTTATCAGACTTGTCGACATTTGCTTCCAATTTGTAGACCATATTTTGTAACTCGTTTTGTGACTTTTTCAAACCTTCCACTTCATTTTTTAACATTTCATTTTTTAGTGTAAGCTCTTTGAAATCAGTCACAATCTCATCGAACTTAGCAGACAAGAACTCCTGAGATCTTTCTATCGTGGTAGTGATCAGTTTGATTTCAGTCGAGACAGATTGCATTTCATGTGCAACCGACGATGAAATGGTTGCTTTCATTTTAGCAGCGAAAGAAGACATTAGGGTCGCTAAGACATTGTCTAGCATCGAAATAATTCGTTGGTAGATCGCAGCGCAATCAGCCGTGCAAAAATACTCTTTTTCTCTCATACGACGAATTGCATTCCCTACATAGTTTTTGCATCTGAAGTGAGCACTTGAAAAACAATACATACAACTTAACAGTTTGGAATCATCAGTTTCTTTTTTGTTATAGACAGTACAGATGAATTCGTCATTTTTTTCCATTGGAATGAAGCACCCAGAACAGACAAACCTTCCTCTATAGCTTTCACAACATTCTCCAAACTGGTGTCCGACCAATATTGGTTATAAGTTCTAACCATCTGCAATAAAAAAACCAAAAATTAACATAATGTTGCAGTTTGCCAACTTGTTCCCAAGCGACTTTTTCAATAAAAAAAATTTTGCTGAAAAAAATTCATGATTGAAAATCGCCGGAAACAAACAGATTATGAACAATAGAGTTCCTTTATCATGTATAAAATTATTTCGAAATTTTAACTTTTCTCTTAAAGTGGATAATGAAATTTGAAAAAACGGAAAAAAATAACAAAATCACGATTTTTCTCATTTTTATTTTTCACTTTTTTGTGATAACGTTTTCGGCAGAGTTACCGAGTACAAAGTTTGGCCTTGTTCTGATGCATCTTCAGTAAAAAGTAGGTGGCGCTACCTTCATTACAACGGGTCAAATTACCGATTCGTCATTTGCCTCCCTCGCCAACTTGCCTCCCTTTCCCCTATATAAGCGAATCATATACATTTGAAGACATGTGGGTTAATACAAAATGTAGCGATAATGTTTTTCAACGTGACTCCCAAACATATAGTTTTACCATAATGATGTATTTGGAAAAGTTGTTGGAAATTGTAAGCAAATTCATAAAATTTCATGAACATGGCGGAATAACACGACAAACATATTAAAAGAACCTATTTACTATAAAAAAGACAATAAATTAGAAATATTTTTTTAATATCTCGAGAATGGCTGCATTTTGAAAGAGATTGATGAAGGGCTTTTTTGTTTTAAATCACATCAGGATTCATAACTTGTGACTAAAAATGATTGTTAACATACCAAAATTCGAAGTTTCGAAAATTCATAAAAATTCGATGTTCCACAAAGTTCGAAATAATGGTTTTACCATCTTTTATCCATTTTTCAAATTCTCTACATGACTTCTATTTTATATGAAAAAGTAAAAAAAAATTAAAAAATATATTTTAGATATTGCAATTAAAATAAAAGGAAAAGTACAATTTTTTTTCTCAGTGTATTTTTTTTTCACGTTTGGACATCAATCTCTATAACTCTTTCTAAGACACTATTTCGGTAGGACTCATAGATTTTGAGATATTAATTATCAAAGATTTCTCTTACTAAAATCGATACGCTTTTCTCAAAAGTTACACTTGAGTCAAAAAATTCCCAAATGCTGTGGAACACTCATATTTTCTCCAACCCAAACGGAATACAAACTGTCCTTCGAATCAAAAATACTCATGTTTTGTAATTTGTCAATTTCATTTGCAATTGCTCAACTGCAAAATCTGTAAAATACCTTGCCCATCAAATTAATTTTTACATTTTTTGACTGCTTGTTAATTTTGAGTACACATCTGTAATAATATTTTAGAAAAAAATTATAGTTTGGACTATCACTTGCTAATTTCGAATACTAAATAATAGTAATATTTTTCAAAAACTATCAACGTTAGCAATCTAATTTTGTACCATTAATTAAAAATATGGTGTTTATAAGTTGAAATGATATGATTTACATCGTGTTAATTTGAAATTATTGGACCACCCTCCATATTAAGCACCCGATCAGATGGTGGGTTATCGGATATCCGTTCGTTTTAGTCGTTGTCGAAAAACCAGTGGCCGATCGTTTGAACTTGGTTAACATCTTCAATCTATTCCTTCTCATTTGAATAAGATAACTGACAAAAATAATATCATTATGCAGTTAATAAGGTGTCGTAAAAATGATGAAAATTGATGCTGTTTTCACGATGAGATATTGCGATAACGAGAGTATAATGACTACATTTAGATCAACTTTTAAATTGGAATCAAGCACAAGTTCTGAACGGTGATGTAAAACATCTAGCACCTTCTTCAATGAGCAAAAGGGGCGACAAAAATCAGTAGGGGAAAAGGGGGGAATTTGGACCACCTTAGCAAATCGCCTAATATTTCCAAACCAATACGGTCTAAATAAAAAATGTCACATTGTATACTGAGCTAAACTTGTTTTCTCTCAATAAATAATGTTTGATCATTATATAAAGCTTCAATCTACCAAATCTATATATATATAAAAATGGAGTGATGTCTGTCTGTCTGTCTGATTCTTATAGACTCGGAAACTACTGAACCTATCGACATGAAAATTGGTGTGTAGGGGTTTTTGGGGCCGGGGAAGGTTTTCGTGATATTTTGAGACCCCTCCCCCCTCTCTAAGGGGGGGGCTGCCATACAAATTAAACACAAATTTATTCATTACTCGGAAATTAACCAAGCAAACGAAACCAAAGTTGGCATGTGGAAGTTTTAGGGTGCAATAAATGTTTCTATGATGGTTAGACAGTCCTTCCCCCACTCAAAAGGGGGGCTGCCATACAAATGAAACACAAATTTCTGCATTACTCGAGAATTAATCAAGCAAATGAAACCAAATTTGGCATGTGGAGGTTTTAGGATGCAATAAATGTTTCTATGGTGATAAGATACTCCTTCCCCCTCTCTTAGAGGGGGCTGCCATACAAATGAAACACAATTTTTTGCATTACTCGGAAATTAATCAATCAAACGAAACCAAAGTTGACATGTGAAAGTTTTAGGGTGCAATAAATGTTTCTATGATGGTTAGACAGTCCTTCCCCCACTCAAAAGGGGGGCTGCCATACAAATGAAACACAAATTTCTGCATTACTCGAGAATTAATCAAGCAAATGAAACCAAATTTGGCATGTGGAGGTTTTAGGATGCAATAAATGTTTCTATGGTGTTAAGATACTCCTTCCCCCTCTCTTAGAGGGGGCTGCCGTACAAATGAAACACAAATTTTTGCATTACCCGAGAATTAAGCAAATTAAACCAAATTAGGCATATGGAAACTTTAGGGTGCAATGAATGTTTCTATGGTGGTTATATACCCCTCCCCCCTCTCTTAGGGGTGGCTGCCATACAAATAAAACACAAATTTCTGCATTACTCGAGAATTAATCAAGTAAATGGGCGGGACGAAGTTTGCCGGGTTAGCTAGTATATCATAAAATAAAAGAGATGATTTTTGGACATTAAAATTTGATGCGGAGTGATTTGGACCGTCTGTGGGGTGATTTGGTCCATTGTGTGTTTCACCGAAAAAACATACTTATGTTTATGTAAAGTATTTTGGGATAATGTTACAATCAGTAACAATGTTTTGGGATCGATACCGGGTGTCTTGGCCAGATTCCAGACCAGAAAAGTTGAATTGACACCATCTCGAATTCTGCATGAATCTATTCACTGTTGGTCGAGCATTTTCAAACACTTTCGATGCTCGGTCAAAGAAAATCCGTTCTCGATGGCTTGCGTTGCTCTTTCAAGCTCCTCCTTCTTCCAACGTTGTCTGTCCATCCTCTTCTTGTAATTCAGCGGCATCTAGAATCAATTAGACCAAAGGAAAGTCTCAAACCTGTAGGACCAATTCACCCCACAGAGACGTGTCCATGTCACCCCACACAACACGCAAAAATTAAAATGCAATTAATTTCATTTATTGTTATCAAACTTACAGTTTCGCTACATTAAATTGTTCCTCGTCTGTAGGCGAACAGAACTTTACTGCACATTACACGAAAAGTCTGTTTAATCAGCGGGAAAAACCTTAAAACCACGATCGGAAAACTCACATTTTTTGACGCTAAAAGTACTTGATGTATTTATGCTACCGTTTCCCTCTAATCGTGAAGTTTTACCAAAGTTTTTTTACTTTAGGTACATACGGTTCAACAAGGAAATGACATTATAGAGAATTCAAGTTGAGCCGTAATTTTTTAGATAAAGGGGTGGTCCAAATCACCCCATATGACCAAATCACCCCGTGTTACCCTACCCGTCGCCTTTATTCCCAACGACTTCATATATCGCTGCATATTCTTCCCAAATTGTCCTTTAAAATCACCATACGTGAACTAAATCCACCCAATTTTCCGTGTCATTTACTCGCGACTGCACTTTGCCACGGTGGTAAGCCCTTTTCGGATGGTGTTTGATGGAACCATTGCTGGCCCCTTGCAGACGAGCCATATAACACACACGGGATGGTGAGCAGAGCATCCGAAGGGTCCGACGAACGATGGTGTAATAAAATTGCATTAAAAGTGTCCACTTTCCAGCTCAGACCGAACGGTTTCCCATGGTCGGCGGATCCGCTGATTCGTCGCGGTTGAGGCATGACCGATCCTGAGTGCATCGGAAAAGCGGAAAAAGGTCGCCTTAGTTGGCAATATACGCTACTAGTATGGGTGATATCGTAGCAATGGGGTATCGATATTTTTTTTTGACAAAAAATCTAAACTTTGAACAATGTATTTAAATCTACTTCAGAGGAACTTTCGACGTTCTTGAGTAAAAGTTTTTATGTTTTTTTAAGATTTTTTCAACTTTCAACCCTATCACACACCCACACGACCAAAGCAAAAGCAGAGGAAGAAAACCCCCAAAAATGAAACACAAACGAGAGAGAACGAGAGAGAGTGGGAGACCTGCACAAATTTGCGATAAAGTACATATTTAACATGTCATGCACATAAATCACAATAATCACATTTGCATATACGCGACCCGCGCGTTTGCCCCGCGCCCTCCCACGCGTGCACTCTTTTAATGTGTTGCAGCAGGCCTTGGGACGACTGCACAAATGCAACGGAGAACCAATTGCATTCTCTGTGCGATATACTCTCCATTGTAGGGACGGAAGACCCTCTGGCGTGGGTCTTTTTTTTTATCGGTGCCCTGATATTGGCTGCCGGATTGAGTGCCAGTGCATGTCAGTAATGCGCATTTTCGGCGATGAAAATTGCCGCGTTGAGAAATGTTATGTTATGACTTGATTAATGATAATAGTGTTATGTTGTACATAAACGGGTCTAACGATACTTGGTGATAAATTTCGCAGCGTTCAACGTTGATTCGAGATAAACGACTTAAAGTTAATTACCGAACGATTAATAGGTTTCGGGAGGGCATAAACATCCAAGTATTTGCATCAAAGTAGTCCACTCACGTACTTTTCTGAGCCTTCCCCTCCCAACAAAAACATCGATCTCTCGCGTTAGAGCTTAACGGTTGCTTGGATGGTAAAATAAATTGACTTTAAGACGAGTCCCAGAAATTAGAAAGTTTTTCTTGCGCAGCAGCAGCTGATCAAGATTTACGTTTTCATTTTATACTTCCTCTGCACACAGACATTCCATTCGAAGCCAGACGATAGGTTCAGACGGACTTCACTTTTGATTGGGAAATTTTCGCAGATGGCAGGGAAAAATCGCTCGATGGGGAAAATTTACGGCGGAAGTGAATAACGAGTTGGAAAATATGTGTATGCATGCACTTTTCCTGCGGCTGCTCGCACCGTTGGCCGGAGCTTGGAGTGCTCGAATGTTTCTTTCACTTCGTACGATGGCAAGACAGGATCAGAGAAGGTGGCAAACCGGGCCCCACCACCGCCCAATACGTCGGCTCGGGCGTTGGTACAAAAACTTGGTCCACTGGTAGACTGCGATATTGAGCTGCTGCTTTCCGAGTCATCGCTGCGAGCTTAGAGCAAACTTTAGTTAACCTCAGCTCCATCGGCGAACGGAGGAAACAGCGGGAAGAACCGCCATCGAAAGCCTTTCAAGAGTTAAAGTGCTGTGAAATTGCAAAAGTTTGCAAGCAGCCATGATATTATCTGTCGGTGTCATACGTGTCACGGCGGTCTGATCAAAGGAAACCTTCCAAGAAATATTACAACTGCTCCCAAGCTGTGGAATCTTCATCCGGGTGATGTGTGAGAAATATTTCGAATAACTGATGAGTTTTTCAAAGAATTGCGATACTTAGTTTCAGCGGCCGACCGCAGCTCGCTTCTCCAGCCGTGAAAATTCGGTAACCCAATAGCGCACCATCACTCGGCAGTTGAAAATGTGTACATCAGCCACAGTTTCCAAGTTGCATAATAAATCCGGGGAACTGTGCACAACGCTTCAGAATGCCCTGCAGCTAGCTGACGCGCTGTGGTTTCAATAGTTGGACGGCGCCACAGTCTTATCGTCCACGTCAAGTTCTGGCAGCTAGCAAATTGGGACCTGTCGTAGGTCACGATTACCACCGTCATGCGCGAGTTCACGGGGATCGACGGTGTGGCAATCATAGATTTTTGATTTCGTTAGTATTTATAGCACGCTATTCGATGAATTGTATTTCAGATACGAAGAATTGAAGAATTTTTGATTTTGAGGTTGGTTGATACGGAAATTTTGCTATTTTTCTTTCAGTGTTATTATATTTTATAAGTCTTTGTTTCAATTCAAAACGTACAGGAGTCAGTAATAGTGGTGATATTGCTTTTATCATAGCCTTCGATAAACCTTGTATCAAGATTATATTTTTAAACACCTGTGAATGATTTGTGAATAGTAGAGCATATATTCTGAATGACTGAGAATTTCCGAGTTAACTCACTTTGTTTCCTCAAAAATATATGAGGAATAAAATATTAAGCTTGCTTGAATGGTATGCATAGCTGCACCTACAAAATCTCCAAATCGGCAATGGCAATCAGTTTAGTTCTTCCATAGCAATACTCCCTACATTATCAAACAACGAACTCGATATCATGATATCCTCTGGTTTCCCATGAAATAGTATACCATTTCCATTTCAATACATATTTCTGTCTAATCGTCTCCCTTCCTATCATAAATGCAATATGTGGTGCGTGACATAACAACAAAAAACAGCATAACCAGAAACATAGTATGAAAAATTATGAATAAAGGGTGTGTCACATCAAATTGCATCACGGAAAAAACGCTGCAGAGATTCAATTTTTAGGAATTATATCTTCAGCTTTCGCTTATAATCAGATAAGAGTGTATAGATCACGTTGGCCATGCTTCACTGTCAATTTTTCGTAAATTTGGAAAAATGTCGTCGAACGAAAAAGAGCGTCGTGAATTAATCCTGTGCACTCATTTCGAGAAACCGGAGTTGTCACATCGGGACATCGATAAGATGCTGGGAATCGTCCAATCCACGGTCAGCAGAGTACTAAAACGATACTTCGAGAACCTAACCATCGACCGGAAGGTGAAGAACGGCAAAAATGGATGCTCCGTCAGTGAAAAAGATCACAAGCGCGTAGTTAAGCAGTTTAGACGTGATCCGAGAAGTTCGGTCCGGGATGTCGCCAATAAGCTGAATTTGTCAAGTTCATTCGTCCAGCAGACCAAGCAGCGGGAGGGCCTGCATACATACAAGGTTCAGAAGGCTCCTAACCGCGACGAAAGGCAAAACATGGTGGGGAAGACGCGAGCCCGGAAGCTGTACACCGAAATGCTGACGAAGCCGCATCGCCTGGTAATGGACGACGAAACCTACGTCAAAGCGGACTTTCGTCAGCTGCCGGGCCTGTTGTTCTTCTCCGCAGAGGACAAATTCAGTGTTCCGGAGGAGATTCGCAAGCATAAACTATCCAAGTTTGTCGAAAAGTACATGATGTGGCAAGCGATCTGCTCTTGCGGAAAGCGGAGCGCCCCCTTCGTGATGACCGGCACGGTAAACGGGCAGGTTTACCTTAAGGAGTGCCTACAGAAGCGCTTACTACCACTATTGAAGCAGCACGAGGGCCCGACCATCTTCTGGCCGGATCTCGCTTCGTGCCACTATTCAAAGGACGTGTTGGAGTGGTACGAAGCCAACGGGGTCACCTTCGTGCCAAAGGAAATGAACCCGCCCAACGCGCCGGAGCTTCGCCCAATAGAGAAATATTGAGCGATTATGAAGCAGGCCCTCCGGAAGAACCCAAAAGTTGTCAAATCGGAGGCGGACTTCAAGAGAAAATGGATTTCTGTTCAAAAAAAACTACAACCTGACGTTGTACAGAACCTTATGGACGGGGTAAAGAGGAAGGTGCGAGCATACGGGCTTGGGCTCGAAGTATGAATAAAAAGAAAATGCCAAAAGTTGCTTAATAGTTTTTATTTTACTGTCTAAAATTTTCAAAAGGTTCGGTCTACTGGGCGAATTTCTACAGCGTTTTTTCCGTGATGCAATTTGATGTGACACACCCTTTATTAGGCTTGCACAAACCAAATTTCGGTATCAAGATCAAGATAAGAGACCCTTAAATATTTCCTCTAGCTTGAGAAAGTACTTTTGAAAAAATATGCAATGCTTTCTTGAAAAATATGTATGCTTTCCTGCAAAATATACACTATGGTTCACATGCATTTTATGCAAAATATGCATTAGCTATTTAGGTGAGTTTGTTTGCATTAATTAAATTAATTATATTTACAACTAAAATTCCTTTGAGTGACTATGAGAAACTAATTGTTGTAAACAGAAGACCATTTGTTGTAAACAAAAGCAAGGTTTTATATTCATATCATTTAAAGTCAATGGAAACTATTCACTTTATGACCTTCTGAACTTCAGAATGTTTTGGAGGATCTATAACATCTGATGTTAAATCTAGGCTGTTAAATAAAATAAACAATTGAGTGGTACGCTGTTTTCAAAGTAGTTTCATAAGTTTCCACCATTCGGGAAAGCTCTTCGTTTTGGAATTTTCGACAAAACACCAACGGATTGAACAAAATGGAAAGAACCGAGTTTCAACCTCGCCAGAGATCGATCCAAGGTCGAATGATAAATGTCAGAAAATAAAATTACATAAGGAATAGGAAGAGGGAGGGGCAGATAATATTTATCATTTTAAATTTATTTTACAAAAAATGAATAAAACTAGGGCACACATATGAAAAACTGGATAAAACTGGACGATATTCCAGAAAACTGGAAGATTTGAAGGTTCAACTGGATGACTGGATCGAAGAAAAAAAACTGGAAGAATTCAGTTTAAACTGGAACATTGGCAACGCTGCTCACCACTCTGTCGGAGCCTAAGTAAAAGCATCGTACAGCGTAGAGACTGGAAACAATAGTAGCAGCAAAGCAGAAAATGTAATTCAGTTGAGCTCAAGCAGACCAAGATCGACCGCCACATAGTCCATATGGATCGAAAATAGAAGGAAGTGATTGTCAAAGCATTTTATAATTGTGAAAATGAAATGAAATTTTTCTTCAAAAATTTGTTTTTTATTTAAACAAAATTTTAGGAGGTTGTGTCCAAGATACGACCGCATTGGTGACGAAGAACTATGCTGTTATTTTATATAAGACACTTGTTTATAATTTTTATATTATTTTTAATGCTGTGAAATTCAAGAAATAATTGTTTAGTAGAATGGTTTGATCGTCCTTAAATGGTTTTTTTTATTGTAGAATCAGTTGACGATAATTGATTGATGATTAATTCTTGCCCTCGCAAAACAATACGCTAGCTGATCGTATGTCGCAATTTGTTTCATGTCAATGCATTTTGCTAATTTAACACGAACGCTATTCCGGTGGTCTTTTTGCAATTGACATAGACTCGGATACAGTCGATTATATACTTATTGCACCAGCAACATTGTTCCATATTTCATAACTACATCAATATATCTTTGTCACCGCATGGAGCCATACATTGGTGGCTTGAAACTACTAGAACTACTTATTCTCAAAAGAAATGCTTCTGTTAATATTCCTGGCCTCGAAAAAACTTGCTCTTCTTTCTCATGCTCAAGATAAGCGCAGCTGTCATCCTTAGTGGAGAAAGTTTTGCTACTGGCAAACGAAACCAAATCACATACAACATTCCAAAACGACTTTCAAGATGCTTGGTACTCCCCAAATATTTTTTTGGCGCACAACCTTAACCCCTGCTTCACCATAGCGTCAGTTCAATGCATTGATGCAATGTCAAAGTCACCAACGAAGCCTTTATGATGACGGAAAACAAAAAAATGTTAACTGCTTGGGAAAAGACTTAATATTTGCCTCAGCAGAGATTCATTACTAATGCCCTAGCGCAAATATTTCCCTCCCGCTATATCCCCTCCTAGTTTATATTTATCTTTACGGCTGTATAATTTGCACCATTAAACAATTGTCAATCATAGCATCAAGAAAATAGGCGATTGTTGCATCGTGACAGGGCCAATGCACACGGGAGCAGATACAATTGGGGTTAGCGTAGCGAAGATGCGCTATTTTTACGTACGTGTTATGAAGCACGCACGTACGCACACTAATATCCATATATCGATGGTTTGAAACAACAAAATATACACACACACACTTATCTTCGTTTTGCGCTCTTCTCAACAGAAGCATTTTTTTTAATATTTCCGGTCACGATTGGCTTTGCTGTCATCCTTGGTGGGGATAGTTTTGCTACCGTCATGCTAAACCATATTACATGCAAAATTCCAGAACATTTATTTTCTTGGTGAGCCGACAATAGCCTAATTCGATGGTTCCCAACACAATTGTGTAGCTCAAAACATTAATGCAATGGTGTCAGTTTGATGCAATTATTGCAATTCCAGAGACATCAGCGAGTGAGTAATTTGGCCGCGTCCGCAGCTCAATCCGAAACGAAGACATGTGATGGCGCAATCAAGAAAGAACAAGCGAACGATACTAAAAGTTTGCTTCAGCGAAGTCCACTGTTTATACTGTAGGCAAATATTCCCCTTCGTTCTTCTTCTTTTACGGAGACTTTAACTCCAACGATTTCCTCTCCGTTGCTCGTCGATACGTTGCTCGTTGATAAGTTGCTCGTTATTGACGGCACGGGTAGAAAAGCTCACAAATGAGCAGAACAAATGTATGGGAAAATGGAAACGCTTATAGTTTTCATGAATTTTAGCCATTTACACATCAGGGAATTGTAATGTATAACATATCAAACAAATCGTGGGAAATTTCCGATTCGGTTGGTATATAAATCGTTAAAATCCGTTCGCGGCAAAAATAGTTATTAACGCTAACTTTATTTCATAAAAACGTCACCTGTTATCTGATTTGGCACTTCTAATGAAAGACGTAGCTCTACATTAAAAGAAAGTTGAAGGGTCTGAGTCTATGGGCACGGACGGGATTGACAAAAGATTGTGATTGTGTGTAGTAATTACATTTGAATTGAGTTTTTGACGTAGGATTACGTCTTTCGGGAACATATTGGGGTACAAATTGAAAATCGAAAATCGAGAGCACCGTGAAAATTGTCCAATTTCAAATGCTTATTGTTTAGTCATTTCATAATGGATCGATGAGATTTTTGCGTCAATCAATTTCGGCACTCCATAACAATTTTTTACATTGAATAAAATAATATATGTCATGAAACTAACTATCGAACAATTGAAAAATCTCAACCCATATCCTAACGAAAATACCCACTTCTGATAGGTCGAAATTGACGACATATGCGGCAGGTCCCAAACAGAGACATCAAAACCAAGCTGCCTAGGGGAAATTGGCATTGCAGATACATGAAAGTAGACGGAGCTTTTTTCCCATCGACATGTATTCCCTAACAGAGATTTCAAATCCATGGTTTCTGAGAGAAATCAGCATGTAAAAACCCTCGATAGTTTAACTAACGACGCGCACAAATTGATAGTGCTCATTGTAACTAACGTGGACATTGCTGATTGCATACGTGCTGGCGAATAAGTTGGGAGCGATGAACAAGTGTTTTTTCGTTCCAATAAGAATCTTTCGATTCGAGAATGATGTTTCAATGAACTGAATAGAACTTATGCTTGATAGAATATAAATAAAATTTAAATTTGGAACTTTTATGTTGGTAGCAACCAACATAAAACTTTTAGCACAACTGTAAGTGTAAAATTGTGTATGGTAGCTATTGTGTTAAAATGACTTCAAATATGAAACGATTTTTTTTCTCCCAAGGAAAGTTCATGCGACGTGCTCGGAAAAATGAAGGAATATTCGAAAAAGTGATTTCACATATGCTCTACATATCTTATTGGGTGCTGTTAGCCCAATTGAAATTCGCATTGAGGCATGTAGCATCGTGTTCCGTTGGGTTAAAAGCGAAAAGGAAATGGATTGAATAAACACTCAGAAAATAAAAAATTATGAATGAAATTACTTTTCCATTTCAAATATATTTTCTCTATACTAAAGTAACACTTTTTTTCTGGTGAGAAAAATTGGGTTCGATAAAGATAATTATCTTATATTGCTTTGATGAGCTTTTTTTCTTTATTTCGTCCATACATAACACAGGCGCCATCTCGTCCAGGACCACAGAGGGCGGCTTTGGTACGTGATACGCACCATCTAATTACTAATCACCATTCTTCTATCATTATCACTTGGTTATGGACACTGGTAGAGTGAACAAACAATACCTATCAACCAGACAAAACGGACCCAAATCCTTATCGGAGAGTTTAACAATGTAATCCTTCAAACATATCCAAAATCAGCGTACAGCAGATAACCTAACGGAATCCTACGTCAACTATGCGGTCGTGTCTGGGACACAACCCTCCTGTGACTTTTTCATTGTTCAAAATCTGTATTTTTTCTCTTTCGATACATCAAATGGAAGCCCTGAAAAAAACCGTTTCCTGTATGAAATTGTACCCTTTAGACGGGTTAGACGGTACAACGTGGTAGAATCTGGAACCACATTTTGTTCAAATGTACACTATCATTAAAGCCATTGCTTCTGTTTTCTTCTGTTTATTCAATTATGCAGAAGAAGACAAGGAGTCATCATTCATCGTTTTTAAATACAATTCCAAATTATAATGTAATAACTCTATAGCCAGATGATGTATATTAAGTATCCTATGGCCATGAGTGCTCTCTTGGGAAGTCCGTGTAGCTGCTGTAGTGAACTGATCTCATTGGGTGCTAGTTCTGCTTATTTATAGGAAAGGGAAGGGAGAATGGGAAAGTTCATTCGAGGAAGTGAAGCGGGTTTCTAGGAAAGACATACATATATTAAGACTTCTCAAGCTATCATAATCTGAAATGCGTGAGTATACCCTTTCGAACCTCTGAATCAGCAGCCAGTTAAATTCTTTAATTCCATTTTTACATTACCAAACAAAATCCTCGATATTATAACATCCTGGACCACAATTACAAAAATTGTTAGTAACAAGACCTACAAGATAAAAACATGAATTGCACACGAATTGATTGGACAACATACAATACAACAACTGATAAATGTCTATTACCGGCAAATGGAGAATAATTCATAATACGCGTCGACTAACACTGTGAACTAATGCCCGAATGTAGGCAAAAGGATTGCTCGTTTCGTCAGGGAGGAAAGCAAGTGGTTAGAGCAATGGAAAAAACATACACATTTCAATCTTTAAATTGTTTAATTTTTTTACTATATTTTCTGTTCGTGTTTAAAGCAAAAAAAAAGCTGGATAAATTTCCTGCCTAATGGTATATCACACAACATATGTCGCAATAACGATTTTGAGTTACATTACGTTACATTAGTAGAGTGAGGTCATTTAGGACCTATATAGAAATCAAAGACATAGTCCAATGTCAAAACCTAAATAATTTCTTACATTTCATTCAATCATCATTTTATAGATATAATGGTTTTTAAATCAATATTTAATTCGAAAAAACTTAAAAATGCAAAAAAAATTCTCACAAAAAAAAAGATCAGATTATTTTAAATTAAAAATATCAAACAAATTTTAAAAAAATCGTTGAAAAAAATTTTTTTTTAAAATAAATTAATTTTTCTTGAAAATATGTTGTTTTAATCTTTAAAAATGGATATGAGTGCTGATACAATGTCCAGCAAGTCACCCATACATCGGAAGATGGACTCTTTTACAGAGAAAGCTCTTCGAACAACAACTTTTTCATGTTTTTCTTGGAAAAAATACTATTAATGTTTAATTCGTAACAATTTTATGTATGAATTATCACGATTTACATGCTCTGTCAACTTTTTTTCTTCAAAAACATGGCAAATGCGAGAATTTAAACTCAAAAATGTTACGAGTAAAACATGTTTTTGGGAGTCTCTTTAAAAAAAGGCCTTATACTCCAGAAACTATGAAAGATAAAAGTTTACGACTTCGTTGAAAGTTTATACTTTAATAAGACCTAAAATTGTGTCAAATACACTAGATCGCTATATTGAAGTTGAAAAAACTTAGGATTAGTTGATTTTTTTTTCCAAAGGAAACATGAATAAGTTGTTTTAAAAAACTGTTTTTTGTAAGAGTGCCCATCATTTGGTGTATGAAATTGTAAGGGCTGTTCATATATTTTTTTATAGTTTTTTTTAAATATGTTTTTGAGAAAAATGAATTTTAATTTATAAATATTTTTTTAGTGAATTTAAAAAAAAAATGTATTTTTTATGAAAATTCAAACAATTTCCTTCATTTCATCCTTTGACCAGAATTTTGTAGATATAAAATATTTTGAGCAATCGTGTTTTGTAAAAAATCTATAAAATTTTTCGGGCCTTTTCAAAAAATAGTCTAATTCTTTTTTTTTTTAATATTTCAAGATTGCAAAGTGACTTAAAAGACCCATGTGTTTACACAACGTTTCACTGCTATCTTAGATGGTGCTGCCAACGGCCAGTCGAGTTGGCAAGAAATTCGTCTATTGGAAGGATTCGTCGTTTAGACAATTGATGACAAATTTTTATCGTTATAGATACTAGTTGTAAAATTTGAGCCGTGAATTAGATGGATCATATACGAAGTTCAGAATGCTGCGACGATCAAAATTGAGAAAAGTGTAGGAAAGTAATGAGTTTATTGGGAATGACAAATTTGTAGGAATTGGAGGTGTAATTTCATTCAGCTAATTGGTTTTCAATATTTGTTAAAAAAACAAAATCAAAACTGCGTCAATTTATTTATAAGAGCACATCTTTTTTGATTACTTGTGTAATCGATTGGACTTCGATTTGTAAAACGGTATGATTCGTGATATGTGTAGGACACGAGATATGAATCTCAACATAAACCAGAAATTCTCACTATATTTTGTCGACAATGAAGGAAGGCAGGATCACTGGACCGGGCGGAAAGACGATTTGCACCCCGTTCCATCCAGAAAAAAAGAATCAGTCATATTTATTTAATTTATTCATATTTATTCTGTTCGTTCTGCATCGTGTACCCGGGGGTGGTACGCACTTCCCGGACTCTCCAGTCGTCGCCACGAAAAATCGAACAGCAACTTTGATAATTTTTCATGTCTTTGTGATGTTTGTGCACCAAAGATAGCTTAATTCATTAGCTATCACTTAACATCAATTTCATTCAATTAGAGCAAATGTTAAATTTTTTTTTCGTGATTTTTTTCGTAAGTACGTGAATTTTTGATAAAATACAGATTTGTGTCATCGACCACCCTCCGTATTCTCCTAATCTATCACCATGCGACTATTTTATGTTCCATAAACCAAAAAAAGTCACGAAACAATTCTTTTTCTATGCTGTTCTGAAGGTACTTGTGAAAATGTCGTTACAGACATCTATCGTTACAGAGAGCTTCGATTGTATAAGAAACAATCTTCCATTTTTCCTGAAGAATAAAAATTATACCATTCTTCCGAACCATTAAATCTAGCGGTGCAGAGTAATGGGTCAAGAATTATATCTTATGTTAAAAATCAATAATTTTCAAACAAATGATCTAGTAAGTCAGCACCGTTAACGATAGTGTATTATACATCCCCCAGAATCCGATTCACGCCACAAGAGCTCGGTCGGAATACATGCCGACCAACCACGTCCAAAGCAAACATTGGCGAAAGCATTGGCAGTAAATATTCCAAACATGCCGGCAGAATTTTGATGAGCAACAGCTCCGAATCCGTGAATTGTAGCAATCCCAGCGAAAACACCTGTGATGATGCGGACAGCGTCGTGGTAGCTTTCCACTAATCACAAATTCGACGGAGTTCTCCGTAATGCTGTCTCTCGTTGGCCAGGCGGCGGGAGGAAAACTTTCGCCCAACATCTGGTCCGAAACATTCTAATTAGCATACGGAGCGTAACTCGACAATTGCGCGTCCCGTTTGATTTGTGGCCGGCGTTTCCCATCGGTTGCCCACGCAAATCACTCAATCGCTATTAATAAATTCAGCCAGTGATCGGGTTTAACGATGCTTGTAACATCAAAAATAAGACCGACATCCCAGATTCGAACAAATCCTTTGCAGTCAATTGGAGCCCATTATTGAGACTAATGATCCAATAAATTAGCATAAATTCGCCATGAATCGGGTAGCCCTTTCTTCGAAGACAGGAAACCTAGTGCTCTCAAGACCCAGTTATAGAAGGATAGGGATCAGCCATTTATCAAATAACCACACCCACACACACACACACACGAACGCTCATACATCGAGGGTTTTTTGTTGGCTCAGCTTCAGCTCGGAAGCATCCCATCAAAGCACACACCCGTGTTAGCGTTAACTGAAGCATAAACAAGACCACCGAGAGAGAGAGAGATAGTGGGAGAAAACTTCGAACGCAGTCGAACGCCCTGAAGGCTCACGCTAACTGGAACCCAATAAAAACCACTAAAAATTCTCCAAAGCAAACGCGCGTCAACTTTTCAGAAGGTCGACCGCCGGAATCACTCATGCGGAAGAGTTTGTTATCCTTAGCCTAGCCTTCCGATCGCTTTCACTCATTCCACACGTAAATTGGGCAAAGGGATCCGGTCCGGTTCGAGAAACTTTTCTGCCGAATGTCAAAAATTATCCCTCGCCGATATGATAATTTGGGTTGGCGGAGATTTGGAAAACTCAGGAGCTGTCTCCTTTCGGCTGTAATTTTCATACACAATTTTTACAACTTTGTTTTTCGACCGCGGCCGGTCTGCGTGAGGAGGGGAAAGCCCTTTACCGGACCCAAGCTCAGGCCGCCGCCTACCGCTGCCCAAATGAGGCACATAAAAAAGTTTTTCCGACCATAAACGAAGTCAGCAGACCAAGTTGCTGTGGACGATGATGCCCCTAAAAGGTCAATACCTAAACGTGAACGAATGTCGTATAATTTTAGTGTCCCACCCGGTCGGGCATACCCGGGGACAATGAGACATTCCGGTTGACCTCATCGGCCGATGGGTGCAATCATTGCCATTGCCGGACCCGGGGTATTTTGGTATTTTGCCACCGGGGCCCAAGTATCGAGTGACAGTTAGCAGGAGAGATTTACCCAGTTGGCGAAAGTTGTGAGGTAATAGACGGCGGCCAAGTGAGTCGTAAAATCTGATTAGAAATGTTTAGTAACCCCACGGTCGATGAATTGCGGTGCTGTAATTGTGGTCCAAAGTGTGATTATGGTGGATTACTGTACGATGTGTAATGTTGACGAGAGTTGTGTCCAAGTAGTGGATTGATATTGGATCTACCACTTCAAAAACTTTCTGTGATAACCTTAGTTCAGCGAGTAGGAAGTATATACAAAATGTTAGAAGAGTTGAATTTTCAAATATCATGAATTATAGAACCATGTTCGAGTGCTAGTATCAGCAATTTTTTTTTCCTATCACAAGAAATTTTTTGGCGAGAAAACTCCGGGATGGATTCTTATACGTCAATTATGCATCTCTGCGTCAGCCACATAAAAAACGAACTATTTTATTCACATTATTTGACGAAAATATCTTAAGCATAATGCCTATCGATGAAAATTGCACTTCTGTTTGTAATCATATTCGAACGTATTTTTGATAGACTACTACTCCCTTGTTGTTTGATTGACCTGATATTTGTTTTATGAAATACATTTAATTTGAGGCTCAGTGATGAACCAGCCAAAATTGTTGAAATTCATTATAATACAGATAAAAAACGGGAAAAGGGTCTGTGCCTAGAGACACGGACGAAAACTTGACATAGGACTATGAGGACAGTTGCTTTTGAAATAAGTAACTATAACTTTATGTAACTCGTCAGAAATCCGTAAATAAAATTCATTCAATTCACACTCCGAATGGTGACTCTAGAAAAACCATCTGTTGTATAATCTGAACTGGTTGTAAGAGTTGTAGTGGCAGCAAATATCCGGAATCATTAATTGATAATAATTTATATTTTCGATAGTAAGCTCATGAAGAAAACATCAGATAAATATTCCAACATTGACACGAAAAACTAGACATTCTCTGGTTTTCATGTATCGATATTCAGGAATGTAGAGAGCGGGGCAAAAGTGCGCATTGGCTTTTTTGAAGCAAATGAGCATTAAATTTCGACAACAGTGTATTCGTTTGATACATTATTACACCAGCAGCTCACACATATAAACAAGATATATTTCATGAAAGTGGCAAAAAGTTATGAATTATAAATTTTTTCAATCATATTGTACAGTCACCACTGAAGGTCGACGGCTTGACTCCCTTTGTCGAGTGACTGCTGCAGCTGGTGTTGAGTGGACTGTATGTGGATTCCCTTGAAGCCGATCTGGCTTCTGCTGAGATCCAATCGGTGTCCAAAGAGGAATACTGTGGGTCAGTTCCGCCAGTGGATTCGAAAGGACCTGGAGGAATGATGATAAAAATCAGGGGAACAAGGAAAACCTCCAAAGATTTTTGTACGATGTGTACACTGTGAAGGTTGGAGGAATACTGAACATTTTATTTGACGGTATTGAAATTAAATACAAAGGTATAAATCGGACGCGATTTGGCTTGACCAAGCCGAGCACAAGAGGTATTGTTTTGTAGGCTCTATTGTGTCCTAAGCTGATGGCAGGTTGTGTTGGTCAGGGGATTTTCCATACCCCTTTCGGGCTGGGGACGCTCATTCGATGACGGGAGCGTACATTCTCCCCGGGCGGATAGCAGCTCGTCGTTGTCCACGGTCGGAAGTGGAATAAGTTTGCTTGCAGCTCGTCGATAAATTCCGGTGGCCGTTTTGACGTCAGCCACTCTAACAATCGTATCCCTTCCCGGATACGTCTTGATAATCCTTCCTAGGTTCCACGATTGAGCTGGAGAATTGTCTTCGACGATTACGACGATCATATCTGGTTGTAGGTTTGGTTGCGTTCTTGTCCACTTGCTTCTAGCTTGGAGCGTAGACAAATACTCCTTAGACAATCTCTTCCAGAAATGGTCGCGCAAAAAATTGAGGTATTGCCACCGTGACAGACGGTGTACTGGCACATCCAAATGTGTCGGCTTCGGCACTGGTTCCAGCGGTCTTAGTAACATGAGATGCGCTGGGGTGATGGGCAAAGGATCGTTAGGATCCTCCGACAGAGCATACAATGGGCGCGAATTAAGAACTGCCTCGATGTGTGTTAAGACGGTGTAGAACTCTTCAAAGGTGAGGATGGCTGACTGGAGGACCCTCTTGAGGTGTGTTTTCACGCTCTTCACCCCGGCCTCCCACAAGCCACCAAAATTGGGGGCTCTAGGCGGAATGAAAAGCCATTTGATCTCCTTGGATAATAGGAACTCCACAATCTTGGCTTGTGTAGTTTCGTCCTTCAGTAGCTGATAAAGGTGATGCAATTCCTTAGAGGCTCCAGTGAAATTAGTTGCATGGTCTGAGAATATCCGTTTCACCAGACCTCTACGGTTGACGAATCGATCCAAGGCAGCCAAAAACGCTTCGGTGCTCAGGTCCGACACCAACTCGAGATGGATTCCCTTCGTTGCTAAGCACAGGAAGACGGCGATGTACCCCTTTACATGCTTCGGCTTGTATCGCCCTTCCTTGATGGTGATAGGACCAGCGTAATCTACACCGGTGTTCTCGAAGGGAAACGCAGGCACCACACGGTTCTGTGGTAAATTTCCCATTAGCTGATGGGATTCCTTCGGGTTGACCTTGAAGCAGCTTATGCATCTTCGGCAAACCTTCCTAACTGTTGACTTCGCCCTCGTTATCCAGAACATCTCCCGTAGGATGGCTAGAAGTCCAGATGGCCCTACGTAAAGATGTTCAACGTGTATTGCACGTACCAGCGCTTCGACGACAGGATGTCCATGAGGTAGAAGCAGTTGGTGCTTAGAGTTGTATCGCAGGTTTGAATTTTGGAGGCGACCTCCGACTCTGAGTATGCCTTTGTCATCCATAAACGGACTAAGGTTGGCCAGTTTTTTGGGAACTTCTCCCCTGGAAATACAGCTAATTTCTTCAGGATATTCGATTGATTGAACTCACCTGAGGATTCATTCTAACGAACTTCTTATTCAAGGGACGGATAAGTATGGTTTCAGATTTCGTTCTGGTTTTGGATGACGTAAGTTGCTGACGTATCTTAATACGAATGCAATTACCCTTTGTAGCCTCCGAAAGTCACTTGACCTTTCGAAAATCGGTAGAAAACTTGCAGCGACGGATGGTACGGCGATAATATCGCCCATAACTTCCGGAAGCTCTTCATCCGGAATTAAAATGAGCGGAGAATCGTCGATTTTGGGATCTTCACTTGTCAGGAAGGAGAGACCCTCCCACCACAACCGATTTCTGTTGAGGGCCGCAGGAAAAAGACCCCTCGAATTGATGTCGGCTGGATTTTCACTGGTGTGGACGTATCTCCACTGCTCACTCTTCGTTAGACGGTTGATTTCCACCACACGGTTTCTTTGGAACACCTACAATTGTTGTTGTGGCTTCTTCAACCAGGCTAGCACGATTTGACTGTCTGACTGGAGCTTAACACTGTCGACAGTTGATTTTATAGCTGCTAGCATCTTGGATAACAGTCGAGCTAACAGAAGAGCAGCGCACAACTCCTTCCTTGGGATGGACATCTCGGTGAGCGGTGCAATTTTAGACTTGCTACACAGCAAACGAGCAGATTTTTTTCCATCAGCTGTTGTACAAGCAAGATAGAGGCAAGCTCCATAGGCCTTGCCAGATGCATCTGCGAAGCCATGAATGTCGCAGCGAACGGTATCGGGTGATATTACGCACCTGGGAATGCGCAGCGTGCTTAGCTCGGTCAATGAGTCACGAATTCTACCCCACTCTTGGAAGAGAATTGGGTCCAAAATATCATCCCACTCCAAATTGGCCGACCAAATGCGTTGCATGAGCGCCTTAGCTAGCACTAACACAGGTGACACGAATCCGAGGGGGTCAAACATCTTTGCGATCTCACTGAAGACATACCTCTTGGTGATGGGCTTATCACCAATTAATTTGGAAACGGCGATCCGGAAATCATCTTGTGTTGGGTCCCACAGGAGACCAAGTGTCTTGATCGATGCGTTAGTGGATGAACCATCTACGTCGAATATCAGCTCACGATCTTCTTCCGGAACGTTCCGCAGTACTTCCGGTGAGTTTGAGCACCATTTCCTCAGTGGAAAGGCACCCCTGGCGAGAAGTTCTTGCAAATCAAATTGCAGCTGGATTGCTGCATGGATTGTGTCCGCACCAGATAACACGTCGTCGATGTAGAATTCATCCTGTACCACCTTGCTGGCGGTTGGATAATTATCCCCTTCGTCTTCTGCGAGTTGCCTAGGGATCTGGTTGCAAGGTAAGCAACTGAGGCCGTCCCGTATGTGACGGTGGTCAATTCTAACACCCTCAGGGATTCAGTAGGTTTGTCGCGCCAGAATATTCGCTGGAAACAGGTTTGCCTCTCGTCAACCCGGATTTGTCGGTACATTTTGCAGACGTCGGCGGTGAAAGCGTACCGATACTTCCGGAAACGTAGGACGATTGAAAACAGGTCACTTTGTACCGTTGGTCCTACTTTCAACACGTCGTTGAGCGAGTTTGTCGATGATTTAGCTGTGCCATCGAACACGACTCTGACTTTCGTTGTGGTGCTCGAAGGTTTCAGCACCGCATGATGAGGTAGATAGTAAACTTGTTTGGCTGGTGGATCATCTGATTCTCGGACTTCCTTGCAGTGTCCGAGATCCTGGTACTCCTTGATGAAGGTAGTATATTGCTGTTTCAGTTCTGGCTGGCGTGCCAGGCGTCATTCGAGCAGGAAGAAACGTTTCAAGACGAGTGATCGATTGCTAGGTAGGTCGACAACCGAATCACGGAAAGGAAGCTGTACGACGAATCTGCCGTTCTCGTCACGACGGTACGTATCATGGAAGTGATCTTCAACTTCTTGTTGTTCGTTTGATTGCAGCGGGGTGCTGCCGAGATCCTCAATCTCCCAGAACCGTTGGATGGTATGATGGAGATCGTCCATAGAAGCCACATTGGAATAGACTTCTGTTGGCTGTTCTTCGTAGACTCCGGTAACGATCCACCCAAATTTGGTCTCTTGTAGCAATGGTAGGTTGTGGCTGAGATGCAGCTGCCCTTGCATCATGAGTTCGAAGGAGCTCCGATTAACATATCCACCTTTCCCGGGGTTTGGAAGAATGGATCCGCTAACTGCATTCCGGCTGGAATACGCCAGTTGGAGATGTCAATATTTGTAGACGGAACGGACCCAGTAACTCTGGGCGTAACCAAGAATTCCATCTTCTTGTTAAAAAGGCTGTACTTAGAGGTAACTTGCACGATGGCCTTCTGTCGAATGTGGGATTTGATACCACCGATTCCAATTACTGGTATGTTAGCAGGAAGTTTCGTAACGGCGAGAGTTCTCGCCATAAATTCTGACAAGAAATTGATCTGGGATCCGGAATCCAGAAGTGCCCGACAGGCATGCACGTTGACCACGGCTGTCAGCAACAGAACATGCTTTGTTGGTCTTACGGCGCTGGAGCATGAAGCATTAACAGATTCTCCAACCGACGGAACAGATTGCCACGGAATTGGAGCCTGTATCTCCGTTGGTTGACGGGGTTGATTGATCGTGTCTGTCGTTAACAGCTGATTCCTTTCGAGATGGAGCAACGTGTGATGCTTGGCTGCGCACTTAGCACAGGTTCTTTCGACCGGACAGGCACTGACTTGGTGGCCCTTACGAAGACAATTGAAGCACGCTTTCTCCTCTTTGATTTTGGCGTGCCGCTGAGCAACGGACATGTTGCGAAACACGGGGCACTTGAAGTTGAGATGCTGTCCGGGGCACAACTCACATGTAACGCTGGCTGGCGATGTACTAGCATGATACGCTCGTGACGCACCTTTCGACAATGCAAAATCTTTCTGTTTCACCGTATTCGAAGTTGAAATTGATGAGGCTTCCTCGCACCTCTCCAATACCAGGTACCAGTCTTGAAGGAAATCGATGGTGTCTTGATATTTCGGGAGTTCTCGTTTGTTTAAACTCTTCTCCCAGATTTCACGACTTTCACGATCCAAGGCTGCAGTCAGGATGTTGACCACGAATAGTTCTGATACTCCGGTTAGCTCCTGCTCCATGCACCGCAAACCTTCGACATGGCGCGTACATTCGTCGAGCAGAGTTCGCAGTTCATTTGATGATTTCTTCTTCATTTTCGGAAGATTCTTGATGCCTTGGATATGGGTGTCAACGATCAGCCGCTTGTTGTCGTATCTCTCTTTGAGAAGACGCCACGCATGTTCGTAGTTGCCGTCTCGGATGGTAGCAGCGTCTATTACATTCTTCGCATCACCGATCAAGCACTTCTCCAGATGGTACAGCTTCACTGCGTCGGAGACACGAGAAGCGTCCATCAGGTCCAGAAACATCGCCTTAAACTTGGGTCAATTTCGATACTGGCCGTCGAACGTTGGCAAGGGGGCTCGCAGCGCTTGTTGCTGGACGATTATCTGTGGTGGGAGTGGGACTCTTTGTTTTACAACACCCTGAGTGGTACGATCAGTAGAGTAGGCCATCATCATTTCTTCGATGGTCGTCGAAACCTCGTTGAAACGTTCTTCGAAGTTGGTATAGATTTCTTCCTGAGCTGGAACACATTCCTCGTCAATCGACGCCATTACTCTGCTATGGAAGCCGCTGAATTCGTAGTAGACTGCGTCGATGTTCTTCATGTATGTCTTTAACTGGGCTAAACTAACTTGGCCCTGTGCAGCCAATAGGAAATTCTGCACACGGACCAATTTTTGGTTCACCTGCTCACGCTGACGAAGAAGCGAAAGATAATCTTTCTTTGCCTTGGTGTTAGATCCGATTTCCTGGGTAGAAAATCCTGCGAACGAGTCTTCATCTTGGAGTGATGTTTCCAGTGATGGTCGGTTGACCTTTTTCACCGGAGAATGCTTGATGGACATATTGTCGCTATCCAGTTCGTTGTTGGAAACCACAAAGGTGCTCCTTTGTTTTTATTCACAATAGAAACGTATCTATTGTTCGCTGTCTGAGCCGCGTGTACGCTCCCTTACGCTGTTTTAGCCGCGAAGGACGCTCTTACACCGATGAGGTGCGGATTTAATTACGCAATTTTTCGTGGATTGTCTCCGGACAATCCGGTTCGAAGGACCAGATGTACAGTCACCACTGAAGGTCGACGGCTTGACTCCCTTTGTCGAGTGACTGCTGCAGCTGGTGTTGAGTGGACTGTATGTGGATTCCCTTGAAGCCGATCTGGCTTCTGCTGAGATCCAATCGGTGTCCAAAGGGGAATACTGTGGGTCAGTTCCGTCAGTGGATTCGAAAGGACCTGGAGGAATGATGATAAAAATCAGGGGAACAAGGAAAACCTCCAAAGATTTTTGTACGATGTGTACACTGTGAAGGTTGGAGGAATACTGAACATTTTATTTGACGGTATTGAAATGAAATACAAAGGTATAAATCGGACGCGATTTGGCTTGACCAAGCCGAGCACAAGAGGTATTGTTTTGTAGGCTCTATTGTGTCCTAAGCTGATGGCAGGTTGTGTTGGTCAGGGGATTTTCCATACCCCTTTCGGGCTGGGGACGCTCATTCGATGACGGGAGCGTACACATATGTTTAACGGAACCCACAGGAAGAAAACTGATTTGAAAAAATGCACTCCAGAAATGCTCAAATGGTTGTATGTTTGTATGTTTGTATGTTTGTTTTTTTTTGTTGAAGAAGGTGGAAATCTTCCATAGACACCCAATTGCCATGTTGACTGGGTAGTGTGAGATTCCTACTCACCGAAAATCACATCCTATGCGTCGTGCCTGTTTTCCCCCGGGACCACCGTTCGGTATTACTTCAGGGGGAGGCTGTGCTCATGCACTTATTCACTGGGCCATTCTCTGGCATCTCTGCACTTACGTTGAAGCTTTGATAATATTATTGTTACCGCCCTTGCTACATCGTTCCAAGTGCTCTCGTCGTTGCAAATTTTTTGTATTACATTTCTCTCGTTGATATCTACACCGGATGCGAGCATTTCACAGCGTTCTTCGTTTAATGGAGGGCATTCGAACACTACATGGTCAGGTGTTTCAACTATGTTAGTGCACTCTGGGCAATGGGGAGAGGTAGCATGTCCAAATCTGTGCAGGTATTATCGAAAGCAACCGTGTCCTGACAGAAATTGCGTCAGGTGGAAGTTTACTTCTCCATGCCTTCTGTTAACCCAATTGGCGATGTCTGGGATCAGTATGTGGGTCCGTCTACCTTTTGGAGTGCTGTTCCACTCTTGCTGCCACTTTCTCATCGATTCACTTCCTACTCTTTTTCGGATATCTCTGATATTTTGTCCGGATATTTTGCTCTCTTTGTAGCACATGTCAGTCTTCAGTCAGAACAATGTGGATAGGAATCATTCCAGCTATGACACATACAGCTTCCATAGATATGGTTCTGTATGAGCTCGCTACTCTCATGGCCATGGCCATTTTGTTTGTTGGACACGCTGGACAAGCGTACCTTAGAGTCGGTGTGGCTACACTAGCTAAGAGACGCCTCTTGCTACTACTGTTGGCTGCATTATTCGGCATAATTCTGGCCTTTGCCGCTTCCTCACAGGCGTAGTTGACATGGCTCCTGAATTTAAGTCGGTCGTCGATTATCACACCCAAGTACTTGAGCTCACGTTTGGAAACAATAGTATGCTCCCCAACGGTGATTTCCGCTCGTTGAATACTTCTGCAGTTGCTTACCAACATGATTTCAGTCTTGTGATGCGCTATCTGCCGTTTTGCTCCATGCATCCAGCTTTCTATGGTTCTTATTGACTCAGTAGTCAGCATTTCCACTTCCTCTCGTGTCTCGCCCGTCACTGTTAGGGATATATCGTCTGCAAAGCCAATGATGTTGACTCCCTTCGGTAACTTCAATGTTAGCACTCCATTGTACATCCCGTTCCAAAGAGTGGGGCCAAGGATGGAGCCTTGTGGGACACCCGCTGTTACATTTAACGATTTCTCTCCCTTTGCTGTGTTGAAGAGTAGGATCCTGTTCTCGAAGTAAATCTTCAGGATTTTGCACAGATAGTTCGGTACAATCATTTTGTGCAATGCCTCTGCGATCGCTTCCCAGTTGGAACGTTTTTAACGTCAACTGTTACAACGGCGCAGAATCGATTGCCACGCCTTTTTTGCTTCAGCGCTTTGTCAGCTATTCCTGTAAGGTGCAGGATAGCATCAACTGTGAATCTCCCCTTCCGGAACCCAAACTGCAGTTTTGAGAGTCCATGTTCACTCTCTGTACGCTTTATCAGTCTGTTGAGTATTATTCTCTCCAGAAGTTTACCAATTGTGTCCAGCACACAAATTGGCATGTATGATGACGGTTCTCCTGTTGTTTTCCCTGGCTTTGGCAGCAGAATGAGCTTTTGTCTCTTCCATATATCAGGAAAACGTCCTTCATCCAGATACTTTTGTAGAGTTTCTTTGAACATATTCGGGTTCTCTTGTATGGCAACTTTTAATGGTCCTGGTGTTTTATTTCCCTTCAGTCTCCTTGCTGCAGCTAATAATTCTTCAGTGGTCACTCTCTCGACTTTCTCTCTCTCTCTCTCTCTCTCTCTCTTGACCGTATGGTGCATTTGGCCAGATCGTCGGTTCGCGCCGCGGCATAAGCCCCTCTATAATGTATTTCAGCCTTTCCGGGCACTGTTCGTGGGGGGTACATGGGCCTCTGATTTTTGCCATCACCACTCTATACGCGCTTCCCCATGGGTTCGCATCAACGTCTTTTACTGAGCCTTATTGCGCGTTTTAGTGATTGCTTAGCTGCTCTAAGCAATTCCATGCGTTCTTCCCTAACAATGGCAGTCCTAGCTCTTTGCATACACCGTCTAGCCCGAAAACAGCTGGCGCGTAGAAAGTTTATCTCTTCGCTCCACCAATAAACTGATCGGCGTACGTTTTTTCGGCTGTATTTTCCGTAACATCGCAGTGTCACATGCTCTCGTTACAACGTCTGTCAAAATCACATTAAATTCCGGTGGAGTTCATATTCGGAGTGCTTCGATGAAAAGATCTTTATCGAATGTCTTAATTTACCATCTCCGTTCATTTGGGCTTGGCCCTCGATTTGATGATGGCATTCTGTTGCCAAGAGTGTATCGAATAGCTTGATGATCACTGTGGGTGTAGTCGTCGCACACCCTCCAGTTCATGTTCACTGCAAGCGTCGGGCTACAGAAGGTGACGTCGATAATAGATTCTCGACCGTTTCTGTGGGATGTGCTGATGGTACCTTCATTGGCTAGTTTCACTTCTAGTTTTGCAAGAGCATCGATTAGATTGAATCCTCTCGCATTAGTGAGTCTACTCCCCCACTCTACTACTCAGGCGTTGAAGTCTCCACCGATGACGAGGGGTTTCCGACCAATGAGCTCTTCGGTTAACTTATCGAGCATCAGGTCGAACTGTTCTATTGCCCACCTCGGCGGTGCATAGCAGCTGCATACAAAGACCCCGTTTATTTTGGCAATCACGAACCCCTCGTGTGCACTGGACACCGTTTCCTGGATGGGATATTTTCCCGCCATCATTATCGCGGACAATCCCGCCCTATCAGTCAATCAATTTCTGTTATTGGGGGACACTCTATACGGCTCGGCAATGATTGCTAGGTCGCACTTCGTTTCTACTACGGCTTGCCAGAGCAATTGTTGTGCCGTGTCACAGTGATTCAGATTGATTTGGATTATTTCCATTTTGTTTTTGCAATCATTGCCTCTTTGAAGACCGGACATCTTGGCCCTCCCGTACTGTGCTCATTCACTTCTTCAGTTTTGCAGAGCAGACATCTGGGTGGTTTGGGTACAGTCTTTAGCGACGTGTTCCTTTTCACCGCATCTTAGGCAGAGCTTCGATCTGTCGGGGCCATTGCATTTTGCCGCATAGTGCCCGAAACACATGCACTTAAAGCATCTTACGATGTGTTGAGTAACTCTAAAGGGGCACATTGTCCAACCTAATTTAATCTTACTAACGTCTAACACCTTGTTTGCTTTGTTTTTCGGCAGTTTTATCGTAGCTATTTGCGTACCTCCGAAGGCCTTCTTCAAGCGTATTGTAAAGGATTTATCTTCCAGCTAGAACTGATCATTCAGGGCTTCTCTCAGCTCGTCTTCCGTCGTGATCTCGTCCAGATTCCTGCATTCGACTACGATTTCTTGTGCTGTGCTATCACCTTAGCCGTTTCCCCTAATGATTTCTCTATCAGCTCTTTATATGCTGAGCTCTTAACCGTCGGGTCTCTTTTTAACTCGAAGAGCATTCCACCGTTCTGAGTGCGCCTCACCCTGGCCACGTTATCTCCGAGATTTTTCAAAGTCGGGTCGTCTGTCACTTTTTGCAGGATATCGGCATACGTTGTGGTGCCCGCTGTTGTGACGATTAGTGCGTCTGGTTTCTGTCTCATCCTCTGGACTTTCGGTCTCTCTTTCGTTTTATCCCCTTTTGTTTTTCTCTCAACTTTTAGCCACCCGTTAAGATCTTTGTTGTTTTCACTTCTTTCTCCTCTAGTACCTTCGTTGGCATCTTTCTGTTTCATTGCTAGTGTTTTTTCCTCATGAGTTTATCTTCTCCTTTTTCCGGTTAATGGAGTGGAATCTCCCAAGGGGGTGGAAACTACTTCCTTTGGTCTACTCTGTACAGCCTCTTTCAGCGTGTTCTTCGCCTTTTCTGCTCTTGCTCTCCAGGTTTGCTGTTCACGATCAGCAGCTGCAATCGCAGATTTGATTATGTTTGTATGTTTGTATGTTTGTATGTTTATATGTTTGTATGTTTATATGTTTGTATGTTTGTATGGTTGCTTGGTTGTATGTACCTCATTAATATGGGTATCAAATGAAAGGGTTTGACTAGTAGAATACGATTATTTATGAAAAATGCAAATCCAAGATGGCTGCCACTACCAAATGGCGGGCTACATATTTTCTCGAAACCCGATTAATATGGGTGTCAAATGAATGGGCTTGAATAGAAGATCACAGCTTGAACTGTTTGTATGTATGTTTGTATGTCTGTAGGGTTGTCCCACATTAATAGAAATTTGACTGGATTTATAAAACACCTTTATCTTAGCTGTCATTTTAAAACTGCTTATCTTGAAAAATCGAATTCGGTCGTCGCTTCAAAATAGCTGATTCCATAACATCGAAAAAAAAAGGTTGATTAAGATATGTGTATCAAACAAACGAACTTGACTTGGAGAACACACTATGTATTTTCTACCACTCAATATCGGTATCAACCAGTACAACGGTTTCATTGTAGAGAAATATTCTAATGGAACAGATAATGTACTAAGAACTAGCAATTAAAATAAGTAAAAAAAAACTTTTCAAGTTAAACGGTTTAATTCTGATTAAACATAATAATAAAAGCTAGAAAATAATTAGGCAAGTAGCAGTTAGCATTTATCACATCTCTCCTTCATTAGTCTGGTGTATTGATAAGACTAAAATAAAATCGGTGCAACACGAAGTCAGCACTGACGTGAAAGAACGAATGACAGAGCAAAAGCCCACGGACAAAACATTTGCAGACCAAGGTGTGTGTGGGATGGAATTACGAAGTACATGATAAATTCAATATAATCAAAACACCTCTGAAAAAATTGAAATCTCAGTGGCCGTTGTAGCGCTGCACTGATTTTAGTATTGTTGAGCCCCTCGTTTCTATGAGTATGAACGTCAGTTTCAACACAACTCCCGTGTGTAGAATCTGAGTGTCTTTTCATATGTGTATGTTTCGGATGAACTGCAAAGCGAATGCTTTTCCCCTTTCCGATTTCACTGCTAGCTATAATTGAGTGCCAGATGTAACTCGACGGCTCAATTTAGCCAAGATACGTCTCAGAAAATGTCTTAGACACTCGTGTGAGTTTTTCTAAGAAATTCACGTTTCCTTAACCGGGAGAGTTTTTTGGCGGGTTTTCTTGGTATTTGAATTCGGAATCCGGCGAGCGACTCGATTTAAGCTGCGCTCGGGAGATTAAAGATAATCGCCCGAAAATGTTTGAAAAGTGGACAGATGTAGGCAAGGGGGTTGAGGGTAAGACTACGTATTATTAATATCGTTAATAATTGCGTAGTTCCGGTCCTTTTGATCATTGCGCTGATCTGAGGACTTCGAAGAAATATTCTTCCATTTCAGTTCCGTTTGTGAAATCGCGAGTAGTTCAAAAGGTAGTTGGTACTTTTCACGCCATAGTTAGTGTAGCTCATTTGTGTTTTTTTTCTTTGTTTGTTCTTTTTCTTTTGTTTTTTAGTGAGCGCAGTTAGCTCAATTTTAAATTTAAAATTTACTCCTCCAGTGCGTAAAAGTTCAAATTCAATTGGAGGTAAGCATTGGCTTTTTTTTTTTGCAAAATGTGGCTTTATGGTAAATGGCTTGTGTGTGCGCTTTTTTATGTGTTGTTTCTAGGTGGCACCACTTCTGACCCCACGGCTACGTTGGAATTGGCCCTCTCCGTCAACACGAGGGCTCCAGCAAAATTCTCGCGCTCCCGGCGGCTCGTCATCAGCGGAAGTTCATCGCTCTTCGCCGCCGTACCACGTAAATCCATGGTAGTGAGTACCCATTTTTATTTTCCTTTTAACATGCGCATGTAGGGAAATAATACTCAACACGCTAATAATGAGAGGTGCGCTATAGAGCGCAAGAACAGAAGCAACACCACACAAAAGTACACACACAATAGCCATTGAATGTGAGTGAATGGAGAAGCCATAGCAGTATGACTAGAAAGTCAACCGCCATTACCAAATCTTTTTGAATGTGCCTTTAGTGTAGTGAGCTAATTGCTATGTCTGCAAATCCAATGTTTTGATGTGCGAGTCTGGAGTTAGATTAAATTTTTCTGTTATGTTTATAAATTAGTTGAATTATTTTTTTTTGTCGTCACGCTGTTTTCCTGTAATAAATGTGGAGTTGAATATTTTATAGTCTGAGTTATTTACTGGCTAGCGGTGTGGCCTAAGTACCGGCAACTGATTTTTTTTTGTTGTAAAGGTTTTGAGTCTGCAAAGAGACTCCTTTTTGTTGCAGTTAGTTGAACATCCACTCCTACGCTCCGAAGCGAGCTTCGTTGTGGACAATATTTTCGCTAATTGGTCCAGTGAGGAAAATTTGCCGAAATTTGTGGTCTGGGGATCGGCTCACGCACTCTCGGGCTTTAATCTTGTCCTCTGGACAAGCGGTGTTCGGGTTCACTTTACAGCGCAGCTCAAATTGAGAAACAAACCGGGTTTTGGGGGAAGAAAGAAAAACCCGCCCTGGGAGTTCGATTCTCATTGGCCGGGCAACCAAAAACACGGCGGTTGGCCTCCCTTACGGGAGTGGCGCTTAAGCCAACTGCTTGACTGCGCAGAGCCCCGGTTAGGAAGGACTCACACGCCTAGAAGGCGTGTCAGGTTACACCGTATCGGTGTATTTTTCTTTGAATTTATTTGGATTTATCGACGTAAATTATTCGTTCGCTTCGAATATCGGTTGCACAGCATTCGTACTATTGATAATCGATCTTTTTGTAGGAAATATTCGATAATTCGATTAATCGAGAGCTGTTACCAGATATCGCTAAACCCAACCAACATGGGTAGCTCCATAGTTATTCATAACCTGATATTGATATCGTTATACTAAACAGGACTAATTTGTATGATTTTTGTTGAGTTACTAGGGAAAGAAAATGTGCTTCTTCTTTAAAAGTCCTAAAACTCGCGGAAAGCCGAAGTAGTTTTTTCGTATCGTTCGTGAACGGTTTACCCATCTCTAGCATGGAGACTAAAGCCCGTATGCGAACATTTTGTTACTCTTCTCCCATAGTGTAAGTAGCGAGTAAAATCTAAAAAAAATACCTGCTTTATTCGCTAAGTTGTTTACATGTTTCACTACCTTCGATGATTGTGTTTTAATAAAAAATGCCGAATCAATTTCCTATCTAGATAAGATGATTTAGTGTAGGGAACTCCTTCTCTACTGTACCTCTGATCGAAATTATTGATTTACAAAAATCATTCATTCATTTGATATACCATTTAGTTAAACATTTTATATCCATTGGGCATATTTTCAATTTATTTATCGAACATATTATTCAGCCCTCGTGGTTTGATCCGAGCCTGCAGTCACGTGTTTCAAATTACAGCTAAATCTAGAAAAGTGATAGCAATAAAAATCGTTACATAAAATTTATATCGCCGCACTCGACAGCGACAACAACCCCATCGTTTATGTTTATAACACTAACCGGCGTGGAAGGCCCGGGCAAACCAGCACCAGCACCCGTACCAAAGCGCACACACTTTCCACGCTGGCTTTCTGAGTTTTCCTGTCGCGTTTTCCGGACGCAATGTGCTGTCGTTGCCGCACTTCAAGGGGTTGAAAATGAATACATGCAACAATTTATGAGCCCATATATGAGTCTCGATAGTCTGCCTTTGCTCCACACAGACTGTGTTTCGCGCTAAGCTCTATGCTGGGGTTGGTTGGTCGCGTTTTCCGCCCCACTTGTAAGTCCCCCCGGTGCATCACTCTCAGAACCCCATTGCGATCCTTGGTCCTTGCTCTATTGTTTGCCATCGTCGTAGTCGTCGTCGTCGTCGTCTCGTTGTCTCGTGGCTCAGCTTTCACTTTCCACGGGGACCAATCCGGTGATCGCATCGTTCACGGAAGACTCGGTGTGATTCGTCTCGACCGGCGGCGTTTTCCTCGACGAGAATTAAGAGCGGAGATGCCTAAGCGCCAGTGGCATATGCTCTTTCGCCGCCGCCAACGCTGGTCTTTATCATTTGAACTCTGGTATCGAGACATCACCCACGAACATAACGGTACGGACGGATAATAGTGCAGGGAATGGACTAGAAATTGAAAAATAAATTTACATTTTATATGAACGGGTGGAGTGATTTATGACTATCCACGCTCTCACTCTGAAGAGGACTACCAACGCGGACTCATTTTAAAGTACCAGACCCATTAGAATTAGCCGTCCGGAGGAAATTATCATTAGTCATGTTTTGGCACAGCATATTTCGGAGGGAGAATCGTCCGAATATGAGTCATCGAAAACAAAACAAAAAAAAAACAGCGACGGATTAACCCCTCTTTTCCCGAACGATGTGATCGATTGGAAATATTTTGTGCGAATGTATTCTTTCATTTTTTGTTATTGTGTTGTTCAATTCACATTCCGACTATTAGTGCGACATGGTATCGATTAAACAGTCATCCATCACAACATCGATTTCGATCACTCATCGTCGAATGGCCCGCAGTTGTTGTAAGTTGAAATGGGTAAAAAATGGAGTTTAATGCAGCCAGCACTGGAAGCACTAAACCGCGATGATTATGCACTTTTTGCGAGCATGTTCACATCATATTCGACGGCACCCACCCATTGGAGTGTGCATTGTGAATGCCCAATTGGAAATTATATGTTCGATCGTCGTCGTTTTCATTGTGATGGATTTTAACTAGCAGTGCAGCTGTTGATAGATGTTTCAAGGAGTTCTTACATCAGGTCAAGGGGTATGCAGCTAAGTATAGTTATCTGTTGGATGGATGACATAATGAAATATTGAATTCATAAATAATATTTTAAGAATCTTATTAATGAACAGTGAAAAGTTTTCGATACTGTGTTGTAAATTTTGGACTCCGGCGACAATTTCATTCAAATTCAAATGCCATCATAATTGTAACCACAAACAGTGAATTTAGTCTCGCTACTTATGACTCACCCGTTAACACTGAAATGGGAAGTAACAATCCATTCTCATTGTGGAATTGTGAGGTGATTTGTGGAATTGTAATGTGATTAAAACTTTAAATAATCAAAAAAGACTCCGGTCACATTCTCACAATCACCATGGAAAGAGAAAAAATATTGATTAGGATACACTCAACAACAAACAAAAGTGCATATTATGAAATGTTGTTACTCCGTGAAGAACCAGCGTATGATGATTTTAAAGCTTAAACTTCAAGTTATAAAATATTTTACACGATTTTAATCTTGGTGCACGTAGATGCAATGGACAACAATATATAACAAAAAGATCGATATTGTTCGGTTTTTTTCAAAGACTTTGTATATCATCATTTTTTTTTTCAACCAAGCCAATGAAAAATTCAATTAACCTCTGCAACCAGCTATCATTTTATCTCTATAACGTTCCTGTAGAACCTTTCAATACTGATATATTTTTGTTTGAATGAAAAATTCCTCATTCGTGAATAATTCAATAACTTATAATCGCAACGGGAATCGATAGGAAGTAAAGGAAAAATTATATTGATAACGAGGATAATCATAAGGAGAAAGGCTCTTGACAGTCCAAAACTTTGAAGTATTACTCCGAAAACCATTACTCATTGCTCTTACTGACATGGATGGCTGAATAATAAAGCCTTTTGCCATGAAACCGTCGGTGAATGTCTGAATGTCTTCCCGTACTTTTCAAATATCTTTTCTAGTTTCTAGTTGAAATCGCGGCTACTTTTTGCCAAGATTCCCATGATTTTGGTATCAGAGGTAAGCCCGAGGTTTTTTTTTTCAATTTTGTGCATTTCCACCTCAAAGAGGAAATAGAAACAGACTTAGGAATATATAGTGTCATTAACATTGTTGCTTGTTTGAGCAATGCATATAAAAAAAACATTCGTTTAAACGAATTTTCGAACGTTTTATATACAGTCAACTCTCCCTAACTCGATGTTCTGTATCTCGATATTTTCCCTAACTCGATGGATTTCATGGCACCTTCGATTTTACAAGCATTCTTCTCTCCATAACACGATACCTCCCTAACTCGATGCCTCTCTTACTCGATGTGTTTTGATTCATTTTTCCATGGATTTTCACCTCCCTCCCTCGATTGATTTTCGCGTACATGTTTTTGTGCGTTATTACCTCAGATTTCAATTGCCCTTGAAAGTGAAGACGGAGTGTTCGTGTCATCAAACAATTTCTTTTCAAGTATGGAAAACCACGAGAAACCTTTCAAGCGAACAATCAAAACGCTAACCATTGCGCAAGGTTTGAGCATCATCGAGCAGGTCGAAAAATATGGACGGAAGGGGTCTGAAGCTGCAAATAATTTCAGTATTGCACAAAGTGCGGTATCAACACTACTCAAACTAAAGTAAAAATGGAATCGGAATGGAAAATTGTATCTAGACCAAAAGCATATAAGGTTGGTCAGAATCGAGAAGCTGGAGCGGTCAATGAATTTTTGTCTTGTCAAGCTAGACAGAATAATTTACCCCTCCTCTATTCTTCGGGATATGGCTTGAGAATTTGTCCAGAAACTGGGAAATCCTAACTTTAAAGCACAACCAACATTGACGGGAGTGATATTCCGCTGGCATAATTAATGTGGCGTGAGCGATGTCGACGGTACAATACCGTTCGATTGCTCAATGTCTTTTAATAATTAGTGCAAAAAGGACCAAAACGTGATTTGCTGTGATCTGATGCCAGATACCGATATACTGGAAAGTGTTGAAAAACCTGAGAAAAACGCTGAAGATAGTAGTTCTATTGAGATGTTAATTCGAACGTTTAATCAAACCTGAAGAATATGTCCGGAATATTGAAATCAACTGAAAATGTTCCTGTGAAACTATTCGAACATTTCTTTGTGATTGAACAGTTCCTGCGTGATCGTTACAATTCAGTTTCAGTTTAAGTAACATACTTAATCAACATTTTCTTTGTTAACCTAGTGCCTCATGCAAGTCGGACTCGATTATTTACAAACACGATAATATATGATTCGATTATGTAAAATTTAGGACTCGATTGTATACAGTTTGAAAAAAAAAGTTTTTTTTTATAATTCAAATATGAATAATTTCAAGAAAAAAAATTAACCTTTCAGCATTAAGGTGAAATTTAAGTGGCTTTTATAAGTACAGTGGGTTAAAAATCGCGATTTTTGAAGATTTTGATTGAATCTTCATCAGGAATTGTTTATATCGATATTGCAGCGAAATTAAGAGAGATAGAAGTTGGGCGTCAAAGAACAAATTGTAGAGAGGTTAGAGAGCTTTAATTTAATTGATAGAAACAATCAAGTTTAGTATGAATTTTTAGGATAAAATTAATAATTACAAATAAAAAAAAACTTTTCAATTTTCCACTTCAAGAATGTTTAATCCACTAATTTAGATGTTCCACTACTCTATCCTGTACTAAATTTTCTCATCTTTCAAATGAAAGCAACAAAATCGGATTACGTAGCATACTTTTCAATGTAGAGTCAGTTTGAGCCAACAGAATCCGAAACAAAGAAAAAGTTCTATAAGTCTGTCATCGTTGAAATTCTAACATATGCGTAGAAGGATTTTTTTCGTGAAATATAATCGTCTATCACCCCCTGAAAGATTCTGGAAAAAATATTTTTTTTATATGAGAAAGGTGTTTTTTCACTTTAAGGGAATGAATCAAAAATTCAAATTCATACCATAATTGGGACACTTACCCTAATATATGACAATTTGAGACATAAAACAAAAATTAGGAAAAAATGTTCTGTATCTCGATACCTCCCTAACTCGATGGTCCCTTTGGATATCGAGTTAGGGAGAGTTGACTGTATATCAATTGAAAATTTGTGTCAAGTTCCTTATTATTGGAATGTAAAATATTGTTGTCCGTATAGTGGGTTTTGGACTTTAAACTTAAAAACGAATGCCTACCTTAAGCAAAACACTTCAAAAACCCTTACCAGCATCACAATACTTCATTTACAATGTTGATCAACAGCACTGAGCCTGTAAAGATAAACGGAGTCAAACGTGATATTATGCAATCATGCAAAGAATCGCTACTTTCTCTGTTAATCAATATTACCATATGCGTGATAATGTTTGCGCCATCGTACAAATAAGATTCCCGTTTCACCTGTGCATACAATGCTCAGGTTTTACTTGCATGCACTGCGAGTTGAAGAAGCCGATTTCCTTAGTTTGACAGATTCACCATGACGAAGTGGCAGCGTATTCTTTATTTGTCTCAGGTGCAAATGTCGAAAAAAAGACATTTCCATCGCCGTAGCAGTGTCCCGGTGGACCGTGAAAAGGGTCTGACACCTAGCAAAGAAAGCGTGCTAATAAAAATAAAATAAATAATATAAAAATAGATAAAATAAAAAATTAAAATTAATAACCTAAAACCAACCAAAAACTACTAACGTTTAAGTTTTTCACTTCCAAAATGTTACTTAAATCCATTAATTTAGATGTTTCAAATTTTCTCATATTTCAAATAGATGTAACAGTAATCATCCTACGTAGCGTACTCATTGAAGTAGAGCCAGTTTAAGGCAAATAGGTCCCGAAACAAAAATAAAAGTTCAATAACTATGTCATTGTTGAAATTCGAACCTATGCGTAGATGAATTTTTTCATCAAATATGATCCACTATCTCCTCCTGGAAGAATACGGATTTTTATGTGTGAAAGGTATTTACTGATTTTTTGTATTCAAAAAACAAAAAAAAAATGCATTAACTGCCATTCCATGCCAAACAGATATAGTGTTTCTCAGATTTTCGTGAAAAGTGGTAATTTTGTTCTTTATCGCAAAACATTAGACCCGTTTTTTTAAATTTTTTCGTTAGGATGACCATTTCTATTTCGAAAAATCAACTTTTTCCTCTTTTTTCCAAAACTAACTTTTTTCAAAAATTCATAACATTTGAACTACTAAACCGATTCAGATTATCGACGTATCAAATTGAAGCCATGGTCTTTAAAAAAAAAATACTACACCTGCAGAAAATTTGAATTCTGCTCTCGTTATTATTGATTGTATTCGTTTTTTATTGTTTTCATGGTCTCGGGACCAAAGGCGCTAAGCTAGAAAAAACAGATGTTTCAAAAAACCTATTGTTGTTGCTAAAAAATGCAAATAAGTTAATAAAAAGGCCGTATTTTAGAAAATTATAACCTCAAATAAATTCTTGAAAACGGATGCTTTTGGAAAATTCGATATTATAAGCTGGAATATTTAAACTGGCCAATATCACAACAATATCACTTCATAATTCTTGAAATGTATGCTAAATATTTTTAAAATTCAGTAATTTTTTTTTAATTCTCCATGCTGAAAATGCGATTAAAATTTTGGCTATGCCAAATAAAGATGTAATTTTATAGATAAAGTTCATACAAAAATTCGATAATTCTTTAAAACGAAAACCTCGAATGAATAAAATCTTTCTACTCGTGGAAAAAAATTAATCACCTAATTCAAGCTGTTTGGTCATATTGTGTGGAACCCATACATTGTAGCAAATTCAGGTGTCGTGATCCATGAATTATTATTGATAAGCATCCAAATACCGATAACCTATCCGGAAATATTCAGTAGTAAATACAACTATCTGAACAACCCAATATACCTGTAATGCTACTTGCGTCGATGGCACCGTTATTTTCTTCAAATCACAAAAATCCATCTATCTGATAGATACTCCCGAAAAAGCGTTGGTAAAAACATTTCATCTTCGGCAGAAAAAATGCTTATTCGTGTCCTAAAAGGTGAAATGAGCAAATCAAGAGCGGTTTTAAAAGCATTGAAATGTTTGTATGTATGGGAGCAGATATATCTTTCTTTTTTCTTCTTCATCTCTGTTGAGATAGTACAAAAAAAGTCCAAACTATATAATCGGGAATCGAACCAAAGCCGGCTGGGATGCAAAGCTGTTTTACACAACCGCGCTATCCACATAGTCACTGTTGCTGTTGCATCAATGCGTCATTATAAAATGAAGTTGGAAAATGTTTTCTAAGACTAAAATGGAGAACATAAACGTGAATCTAAGTGAAATACCTTTCACGGTCTAGGCCGTGAATGTGGCAAAGTTTGCGAAAAGCTTTAATGCGTGCTTATTTGCAATTTGTCTCTTGTTTCGCTCGCTTATATTACTTTTATGAAGCTACCCGAAACGCAAAACCCGGGGAAGGAATGGTCCGATTTGAGCTGCCTTTATTGTGTTGTATTCATCTCTGCCCGTAAATCAATGTTATGTAATGGTTAAAATTTTGAAATCCTTGAAATCATTGTGAGAAAGTTAGAAAACAAAAATTGAATTAAATTAAATTAAAATATTAATTAAGTTAATTATATGTGTGGAGTGAAAATAGTAATTAAACATAGTTCTCATATCACATTAAAATTACTTTAAAATAATAACAGAAAGCAAAATATGTAAATAAAATGAGTATGTAAAAAATGTTTATCCAATAGACTTGCTGCCAAAATTAAAACTATCGAACCATGGAAATGCGACTAGCCATAGCTTTGATTTTTTTACGCTCAATATGAAGGAAAAAATGAAAGATGAAGGAATATATGAAGGAAAAAAAATTTCAATCTTAAAAAATATTTTTTTATATTTTTTTCCTCATGGGTTTAATACGACTCATTCTTAGACAGATTCCTAAACATAATTTTATAAATACATTTCATGTTAAAATATGTATATATATCCTTTTTTTTAATTGTTATCGAGTTTAAAAAAAATTATAGGGTGTTGTATTCAAGATACAACTTCTTGTTTACCATTTCGGACTTCTTAATCACTCCAATATATTATATTTTGGGTAACCCATAAAAACGAAAAAAAAAAATCAGTGGAATTGCATCTCTAGACATCTTGCGTGCATCACCATTCAACCAGCATAAAACCAAGCTTTGCCTTTTGTAATACAAAGGCTTTGTTTTTTAGACTTTGCAGTTCATTCGCCTCTAACCAAACAAGCGACCAACAGAGAACGTGACAAACATGAAACATAACGAGAGTGAGAAAACGTTTCTTGAGATTCCTTTTAACACTGGCCGTCAAAATGGTGATTTGGCCAAAAAGTTCGTAAAAACCTGGAGGGTCCAATGATTGATTCTTGAACTAGATGGTGTCAGGAACCCATCTAGCATAAAATTTCATCCCCATCTGCCATATAAGGGTAAAAACTACCCGTGTTTAGTACTGCACACGCGGCCCCAATTCAATGTGAACGAGTAAAATATCGATAAAAATCATTATAAAACAATTTATTTTTTTCGAAATTATATTTTTTATAACATTATTTCAAACTCGTAAAATGTCTTCTATGAAAACATTCCATACATAAAAACTTTTCGGAGCATTTCGGGCAGCGATTAATTGTAATTGGTAGAATAATACAAGCAGTGATGCCAAACTATGAGATCTAAGTGTCCTAAAGGGTATGTCACATCAAATTGCATCACGGAAAAAACGCTGTAGAAATTCGCCCAGTAGACCGATCCTTTTGAAAATTTTAGACAGTAAAATAGAAACTATTAAACAACTTTTGGCATTTTCTTTTTATTCATACTTCGAGCCCAAGCCCGTATGCTCGCACCTTCCTCTTTACCCCGTCCATAAGGTTCTGTACAACGTCAGGTTGTAGTTTTTTTTGAACAGAAATCCATTTTCTCTCGAAGTCCGCCTCCGATTTGACAACTTTTGGGTTCTTCCGGAGGGCCTGCTTCATAATCGCCCAATATTTCTCTCACTCAAACACGTCCTTTGAATAGTGGCACGAAGCGAGATCCGGCCAGAAGATGGTCGGGCCCTCGTGCTGCTTCAATAGTGGTAGTAAGCGCTTCTGTAGGCACTCCTTTTTTATATATATATACCTTAAGGTAAACCTGCCCGTTTACCGTGCCGGTCATCACGAAGGGGGCGCTCCGCTTTCCGCAAGAACAGATCGCTTGCCACACCATGTACTTTTTGGCAAACTTGGATAGTTTCTGCTTGCGAATCTCCTCCGGAACGCTGAATTTGTCCTCAACAACAAGAACAACAGGCCTGGCAGCTGACGAAAGTCCGCTTTGACGTAGGTTTCGTCGTCCATTACCAGGCAATGCGGCTTCGTCAGCATTTCGGTGTACAGCTTCCGGGCTCGCGTCTTCCCCACCATGTTTTGCCTTTCGACGCGGTTAAAAGCCTTCTGAACCTTGTATGTATGCAGGCCCTCCCGCTGCTTGGTCCGCTGGACGAATGAACTTGACAAATTCAGCTTATTGGCGACATCCCGGACCGAACTTCTCGGATCACGTCTAAACTGCTTAACTACGCACTTGTGATCTTTTTCACTGACGGAGCATCCATTTTTGCCGTTCTTCACCTTCCGGTCGATGGTTAGGTTCTCGAAGTATCGTTTTAGTACTCTGCTGACCGGGGATTGGACGATTCCCAGCATCTTACCGATGTCCCGATGTGACAACACCGGATTCTCGAAATGAGTGCACAGGATTAATTCACGACGCTCTTTTTCGTTCGACGACATTTTTCCAAATTTACGAAAAATTGACAGTGAAGCATGGCCAACGTGATCTATACACTCTTATCTGATTATAAGCGAAAGCTGAAGATATAATTCCTAAAAATTAAATTTCTACAGCGTTTTTTCCGTGAGGCAATTTGATGTGACACACCCTTTACTATGTATTGAGGCCAATAGAAAACGGAAATCACATTAATTTCAACGTAGAATGTGTATTCCAGCGCACACGTTTGAAACTTTGGAAGATTTCGCGTGTGCAGTGCTGCACTCATGACCCCAGCGGAATAATTTTTGAGTGCAGTACGGCATTAATGGCCATCTAAGTGTTAAACCCGTCAAAAAGGCTAGGAAGTTGATGCATCAGATCGAGGCCGATGCGCACGAGAATACATATACAGCCATTCCATGTGCAAATCGATATAGTGGTTCTCAGATTTTCGTGAAAAGTGGTAGTTTTGTTCTTTATCGCAAAACATTAGACCCGTATTTTTTTTATTTTTTTATTTTTTTTTTTTTTGTTAGCACTTTTCATTTTAGGCTGATCCGAAATATCGACTTTTTCCTCTTTTTTCCAAAAATGACATTTTCAAAAAATTCATAACTTTTGAACTTCTAACCTGATTTAAACGGTCCACATATCAAACTAAAGCTAATTAGATAGTCATTTTTGGAAAAAAACACTACGCTTGAAAATTTCCAGGTTTTGGTTCTGTCATTATTGATTGTATTCGTTTTTTTTATAGTTTTCATAGTCTCGGGACCAAAGGCGCTATATTTTTTCATATTTTTTTATGGAGCTACGTCAAAATTATTGACAGTGGAAAATATTCATTGCCCCAAGCCTAAGTGAGCATTGTGTCATCTAAATAAGAATTAGTTGATTAAAATTCCGCATATTTTCAGGCCATTCTGACTGGGACAGTAGCATTGCCATGGTGGAATACGATGCCTATAATATTAACTAATTTTTGGACGTTTCCTTTGGATAGCGACCTGTAATTCTTGAAACTTTGCGAGCGGTACTTGTTGAAATTTATTGGCTGGTTGCTTAGTAAAACTCATTATACAGAGTTCCTTCCCAATCCCACCAGACACAGAGCATGACTTTCGTCGAGTCAAGATTTTGTGGATGACGAATCGTGGTTCATTTCGCTTATCTCAAGTTTTTTTCCGGTCAGCATTGTTGCAAGTCGCAGCTGGGAGTGCGATTCAATATTGTCTGGAATATATCTTTTCACGTGCGTAAATCAGAAAATGGTTTGTTTGATTTGTAATGAAGCTGCTGCTGTTTTGAAGGTTCAATATGAAACTAAATATGAGTCGAAACATGCGTCAAAAATGATTGCCGCATGCTTTGCTGGAAAATTAGCTGAGTTAAGAGCAAAAATTGTTTGTTTAAAAGAACGAGTTGCCGACTATGTATTTCATTCTGTGGTGATAGATGAGAGAAGGATTTCGAAGTTACTGAGGAATTGGCTTGCCTTTTTCCTATGCATGTAGGATTCGAGGATGTCTTGAAGGATATCGTCCAAATCATCAATCAACTCGCACGCATTTGATCATCGTGAGTTCCTAGCTTCTTTTGTTCTTTTTTTTCACTCGAAAACAAACTCAAGTTCAAACAACAAATGGGAAATTTTCATTTTACCCATTTTCTGACATTGAGAATTTCTCAAGTGTCGACAACTAGGAAAAATGCTGATGCACTTCTGTCGATTAGTGCTGATTTTTCTCGCAGATTTTGACACATGAAAGAATTCACCAACTTTCTCTACTTCATTCAGTTTCGATGATACACATGCCGCTGAAAACATGCAGATGGAGCTCATTGAAACGCAGTGTGATTTAGAGATCTTGGATTGCTACACCAGATTTGTTCCAGAAGCGCGATTTCCAACCAATAAAACATGCTTATTTTAATACTCCTTTGTTTGAATCCACAAATATTTGTGAGCAATTGTATCAGTTACTGAAGAAGTGAAATCAAAGTCAAGGAACAAAATCACAGTCAAACAACAAGTAAAAGAACAAAATCAACAGTCATTTGGAAAACATGCTTCGCATCGCTATCTCTCATATTCAAGCTGATTTAGATAAAATGGCTCAAGGAAAGTAGTTCGAGTGAAATCGAAACGGTGTTTGAGTATGTTTTTGTTTAAGAATTTTATATATTGAAACAAACCAAAAATATAATGTAGAAATTATTTGATGATTGAAAAAAGCGATTCATGTTCCGTACCCTACAACATTACAAATAAATAGCTGATGTGGGCGATAGGCTCAAAAATAGACGTCCGAGGTTGGTATGGTTTCACAATGTCATCTATATTGTTCATGAACGCGTTCAATGCAATCTTCCTCGAAAACAAAAGCGTTCATCAGTCGAAATGAATTGGATAAATTATTTGGTGCGTACATCGATATGTTAGTCATTTATTGATGCCCAGATTTATTGCCGAATATGTTTGAAACGATGTAAAAAAATCCTAGAACGGTTAAAAAACGAGACTAGCAGCGAACCTACCAGACTTCATCTCCGCAAATGATTGGCCATTTGCTAATTCATCGTATTATTCGCTGGAGAAGCGTGTCCGTGAACGTTCTCATTGGAAATACCAAACGTTAAAGAATTCTATCGAGAAGCTCCAGCGATTGACGAATAGCCTTAGCATTTTCGACTCTGCGTGAAGAAGAGATGGTCGAATAATTTTGCCAAAAATGTTGATTCTGGATACTTTTACACCTTCAATTTAAGTTTTGGGTTTTAATCTCATTTTGTTCTCGAGTTTCGAAAAAAAGTACCAGTTAATATGTATATTTAACATTTCATTATGAAAAGTAGTGAGAATGAAATCATTGCGGCCCGCGGCTATAATGAAACTTCTAATGCGGTCCGCACCATGTCTATACCTGGGCACCACTGCATTAAAGGCTGTTTGAAACAAATGTGTGGAGCACATTCTTTGTAGCGTTTTGCTCAAGCTTACCCAGATGCTCATAAAAGGAGATTCCGGATGTCTGTAGTGAATCCGCTGATTTAGGTGTCGTAAATCAAACGCTGAATTCTTGAACAACATCCAAATGATGTTGACTAAATCGGTCATCTTTATTGGAGGCACTAGTTTGCCGGACAACCCAATATTTATGTACTAGGAGTGGCGTTCTAGTCTCCGTTTAAATACGCACCTTGCGTCACCATACACATAGTCTATCGATCCTTCTCGTGATACACCATTTCTTGAAGGACTTTTTTCAGGAATGATGTGCAACTCCATAGTCGTGTTCTGACTGATTTCATCTTTGCTTTTGAAACGGGATCTGTTCAATGGCATCTTCAACATTCCATAAATCACAATATCTGTTGACATTGCACAATTTTCCAGGAGATGTATTTAATTGGAAATTAGCATTTAGAGCCCGACAGAAATTGTCTTCGACAAAGTTGTTACATATGATAGAGCGCTCACTTTGATGTTATCAAAAATAGGGTGACCAAAATTGTCGATGAAATAAAATATCTAACTTTCTTAACTTTATAGTTAAAGGTAAACATAGTTTGACAATGTTGTAGTCCCAGTTATTTGAGACATCTTTGTAGAACAACTTTTTTTTTTTCTATCTCTAGAAATAACCGATATAGCGCCTTTTTTCTAAGTTACGTTAGGGTCACAATGAAAAAAACTGTTTTTTTGCTCTAACTTTTATATTTCAAATTCTACATACAAACTGTCTTCGGAAGACTGTTAGAACTTACTAATACAAACATATTGAGATGCAGAACTTATCAATATCTCAACTTCACTCGAAGTTATTGATATTTCATTCCAAAAACACGCTATTTTCATTTGTTTGTCATTCTTTCTGGGGCAAATGTAACAAATGTTTGTTGACGGAATTTGAAAGAACAAATTTCACTCTATATAATATGTGATTTTCAACACTATGTTATTTTTTGTGTTTGAGTAAATTAAAATTGATCTCATGAGTTTTTGGGTAAAAAAACATCAATAACATTGCGTAGGATTGAGATATTGACAAATTCTGCATCGCAAATGTTGGAATTGACAAGCTCTAAAAGTCGTACGAAGACAGTTTTGATGTAAAATTTGAAATATAAAAGTTGAAGCAAAAAAAAAACGTTTTTTCATGGTCACCCTCAGATATGCCAACCTTCCTGATTTTTCAGGATTTTCCAGACTTTTTAGCACGCTCCCTGATATCCTGACGAACACTCAATTTATCCTGATTTTTCTGAAATGATCCTGATTTTCCCGAATTTTTGTACTCTTTACATTATTCGTAATAAGCATACTGGTTTCCATGCCAAGTTTTCTGTCATGATAGTTCTCCAGTTCGCACTTGTATATATCTTACATTAAATTAAACTTTGTACTTAACCTTTTTTATCTCTACCCTCAATTGTTTCGTGGTTTCCCAAAACAGTGCTAGAAAAATTCATGAAACCAGATTGTCTGACGAATTTATGAAATTACAACGAGATTAGGTTTGGGAACAACATTACTTTATTGAGGATAATGTGTATGTAGATGTATCCCCAGAGTTATCAATGTAGGAATACGTTTCAGAGTGTAAAATTACTCAAGAGAAAATTTTTGAATTCACAGTCAATATAAAAAGATTTTATATGTAATTTGTTCGTCTGATTCAATGTAGAATAAACTTTAATGATGGGACTATGGTAAATATATCTATAACCGTACTAAATATCATAAAAATTAGGAAAAAATCAAGAAGTCTTCCAATGCTGATATGCTTTCTTCATTTGTTGAGTAAAAATTTATTCCATAGCATGGATTATGAATTCAGTGAAAATTTGAATATTGATTTCTCTGCAATTGACTGTAGTGATGCTGCAGGTTTTTCGGAAAAATATAAACGATCAAAAAGTCAGGCGAAACACTAGCATTTCCGCTTATGCGAGGATTCATACCATGCTTATTAATTCTTTTACATATCCGGTCTTCGCCCGAAGAAAGATATACTCTGTTTCGGTGGAATTTGGAATGGACTCTGTATTATGAGCTACTACTAAGGAACCTGTTTCTCACATGTATGGCTCGCAGCAGTTTTCGACGAGGAAGCAAACATGCTCTGGGAATATAGAATATTTAAGTTGTGTGGAAGATGGCGAAAAATTGTGAAACAGAACTATGGATATAAAATTAAATTATAATGCTTTGATTGAAAATTATGTTTTTGTTTTCCCAAAAATCGACATTAACTTTTCGGACAACCTAAAATGAGTTATCCTGATTTTTATTTTCATTCTTCCTGATTTTTTTAAATTATAGTTGGTAACCCTGGTCACTCTAATGCAACTTAGAAAAAAGCGCTAAATCGATTATATTAAATGATAGAAAAAAGCTTTGTTCTACAAAGTTGAGTAAAATAACTGGGGCTACAATATTATCAAACTTTATTTACATCTATCAATAAAGATAAGAAACTTAGATTTTTTATTTCATCGACAATTTTGGTCACCCTATTTTTGATAACATAAAAATGAGCGCTCTATCATATGTAACTTTGTCGAAGACAGTTTTTGTCTAAAGAACAAATATCCCCCACAAAGTTGTTTTTGGCGCTTTCTATCTAAGTTGCATTAGGGTAACCATGAAAAAACATTTTTTTTTTTACTTTAACTTTTATATTAAAAAATCTACAATAAAATTATCTTCGTACGACTTTAGAGCTTACCAATATAAATATTTTGCGAAGCAGAACTTGTCAATATCTTAATCCTACTCAAAGTTATTGATGCTTTTTACCCAAAAACTCATGATTTCAATTTTAACTTACTCAAACACAAAAATTAACATAGTTTTGAAAATCACATATTGTATATAGTGAAATTTGGTCTTTCAAATTCCGTCACCAAACATTTGTTATACAGTCAACTCTTTCCCTAACTCGATATCCAAAGGGACCATCGAGTTAGGGAGGTATCGAGATACAGAACATTTTTTCCTAATTTTTGTTTTATGTCTCAAATTGTCATATATTAGGGTAAGTGTTATAATTATGGTATGAATTTGAATTTTTTATTCATTCCCTTAAAGTGAAAAAACACCTTTCTCATATAAAAAAAATATTTTTTCCAGAATCTTTCAGGGGGTGATAGACGGTTATATTTCACGAAAAAAATCCTTCTACGCATATGTTATAATTTCAACGATGACAGACTTGTAGAACTTTTTCTTTGTTTCGGATTCTGTTGGCTCAAACTGACTCTACATTGAAAAGTATGCTACGTAATCCGATTTTGTTGCTTTCATTTGAAAGATGAGAAAATTTAGTACAGGATAGAGTAGTGGAACATCTAAATTAGTGGATTAAACATTCTTGAAGTGGAAAATTTAAAATTTTTTTTTTATTTGTAATTATTAATTTTATCCTAAAAATTCATACTAAACTTGATTGTTTCTATCAATTAAATTAAAGCTCTCTAACCTCTCTACAATTTGTTCTTTGACGCCCATCTTCTATCTCTCTTAATTTCGCTGCAATATCGATATAAACAATTCCTGATGAAGATTCAATCAAAATCTTCAAAAATCGTGATTTTTAACCCACTGTACTTATAAAAGCCACTTAAATTTCACCTTAATGCTGAAAGGTTAATTTTTTTTCTTGAAATTATTCATATTTGAATTATAAAAAAAACTTTTTTTTTCAAACTGTATACAATCGAGTCCTAAATTTTACATAATCGAATCATATATTATCGAGTTTGTAAATAATCGAGTCCGACTTGCATGAGGCACTAGGTTAACAAAGAAAATATTGATTAAGTATGTTACTTAAACTGAATTGTAACGATCACGCAGGAACTGTTCAATCACAAAGAAATGTTCGAATAGTTTCACAGGAACATTTTCAGTTGATTTCAATATTCCGGACATATTCTTCAGGTTTGATTAAACGTTCGAATTAACATCTCAATAGAACTACTATCTTCAGCGTTTTCCTCAGGTTTTTCAACACTTTCCAGTATATCGGTATCTGGCATCAGATCACAGCAAATCACGTTTTGGTCCTTTTTGCACTAATTATTAAAAGACATTGAGCAATCTAACGGTATTGTACCGTCGACATCAGCAAGCTCACGACGCATTAATTATGCCAGCGGAATATCACTCCCGTCCATGTTGGTTGTGCTTTAAAGTTAGGATTTCCCAGTTTATGGACAAATTCTCAAGCCATGTCCCGAAGAATAGAAGAGGGGTAAATTATTCTGTCTAGCTTGACAAGACAAAAATTCATTGACCGCTCCAGCTTCTCGATTCTGACCAACCTTATATGCTTTTGGTCTAGATACAATTTTCTTTTCCGATTCCATTTTTACTTCAGTTTGAGTAGTGTTGATACCGCACTTTGTGCAATACTGAAATTATTTGCAGCTTGAGACCCCTTCCGTCCATATTTTTCGACCTGCTCGATGATGCTCAAACCTTGCGCAATGGTTAACGTTTTGATTGTTCGCTTGAAAGGTTTCTCGTGGTTTTCCATACTTGAAAAGAAATTGTTTGATGACACGAACACTCCGTCTTCACTTTCAAGGGCAATTGAAATCTGAGGTAATAACGCACAAAAACATGTACGCGAAAATCAATCGAGTTAGGGAGGTGAAAATCCATGGAAAAATGAATCAAAACACATCGAGTAAGAGAGGCATCGAGTTAGGGAGGTATCGTGTTATGGAGAGAAGAATGCGTGTAAAATCGAAGGTGCCATGAAATCCATCGAGTTAGGGAAAATTACGAGATACAGAACATCGAGTTAGGGAGAGTTGACTGTATTTGCCCCAGAAAGAATGACAAACAAATGAAAAGAGCGTGTTTTTTGGTACGAAATATCAATAACTTCGAGTGAAGTTGAGATATTGACGAATTCTGCATCGCAAAATATTTGTATCTAGAGAATAATTGTCAAGCTCTTAATGCTAATTTCCACTTAAATACATCTCCTGGACCATTGTGCATTGGGATAACACTGGAATTCGCTGTTCCGTGAAAGTCCGCATCAGGTGCGATGAATCGGATGGTGCATAGTCATGATGTAACTGTCGAATTTTGGTGTTGAGATGTGTGTCACCCATTACAGTTATCCGGTCATTGAGAGTAGCTGGATTTCGAATATTTTTGCTCGTCTTGAACGATGATGGTAGTGTCATTCCTTGAATTGTGTAACTCCCATAGCAACTTCTACACATATTATCCTTGCTGATTGTTTCACTCAGAGAAATCTTCCAGAGATGAGAAAAAATGTATTTTTTTCCGATATGATTGCACCAATCGTTGAACAGAATTTCGTACTACTACATTGGTCCCAATTTTTTTTTTCAGTGACGTGATAAAGCACAGTAGCAGTGGCCAAACACACAAACAATTCCTATCCGTCGTGCATATCGACCGGCGTGAAATGAATTTCAAATTCGTCATCCAACGGCGAATCCAACCAACAACCGGCAGACGGAAAGTAACGAGCCAACGCAACCCAGTTTTTCGACTCCACGGGAATGATTGAATTCACGTACAGAGTCGAGTGCTGCCTGAAACGAATTGCTGAGTAGCAGCTGCAGGCGCGAAAGGCGAGAGAGATAGAGCGGCGTATGGAAAAGTTCTCCGAAACGCTACTCGGATTCAACGCCCAGCCCATTAAAATTGCATATGAGCTTCTATTGATTAACATAAATTGGATAAATATTTGATGAGCATAATCCAATCGAGAATATTATATCGGCTTTATTTCTACCGTTTCTGTGTATCCAGTGATGCGCTGCGCATCAGAGAAAAAAAAACCTCCCATCCGATCAATCGGTGGCCGAGAGATGCACTTGACTTTATTCCCAGCACGCGCTAGTGGCCAGCCGCTGTTGTCTTTCCGCATTTGAATGCTGCCTCGGCGAGATCAGGATCTGGTACACATGATGCACCCGATGAAAAACAATCCACCGATGATGATAATTCGAAGCTCATTTTTATTCCCCACCGCGCCACCCTTTGGAAAAGCGCGCAGTTGTTCGATTTAAGCGCCGGCGAAAAGCGATAATTCAACATTGACATCCCACTCGAGCAAAGTGGAAACGCGATTCTCTCGAGAGGTGCTGCATCCGCCGTTGTTGCGATTACCAGCGCGGGATGCATTTCCACGGTTCCACCGTGCGAAAAGTAGTGAATGAGTGATGGGATTGGTGACAACGACAATGATGTCGATTGCTGACAGTGATGTTGTCTGTTTGATGAGGTTCGAAAAGGAATTCTGTGATTATGGCGAACACCGCCCCCTTTCGCACCTCCCGGAAAGCGATACGACCGCCAGCGGATTGTAGATTTTATTGCTCTGTCGCGCGTCTCTCACGCGATGGTCCATAAATTAAGGCAAATTTATGAGCGATAATAAAGGATACCATTCGAATATAAATAAGTGAAGGATTTATGACAATTATTGGTGACCAATCGGTGGAACGGTTTTCGCACTGACGAGGCGACCGATGTGCTTTAAGCACTGATGTAGTGGGTGTTTATTAATAATTGATTGAAAATTGACGATCGAGGAAATTTATTATTCGTTGGATTGCAGGCAAAATTATGACAACATAATCTAATGTGGCAAATTATTTCTTGCTGGAGAAACACAACAAATTACAAAGTTGGACGACTCAGTAGCGATTGGTTTGGTTGCCCAGATTTAATCCAAATCGAATCCAATAATGTCAAGTAAAACACCAATGGAGACGGGTTGCACTGGTTGCTCAAATCCCGGCTGCAAAGTTCACACATCCTGTCGACTAAAAGTACCCACAAAACATCAGTCAGAGTTTATGATTTGTTTTTGAAGCATTTGAGCTTTGTCTTGTGGACCGGTCTCCCTTTGATGGCGTTTCGTTTGGACGTTGCGAATCGATGGGGGATTTCCAAGTGCCGATGTCGAATGCAGCAACAAAACTTCACCAGGATACGTGTTTACGAATGAGTGCGAGTGAAGGCTGCCACATCATGCAAATGCCGGAAGTATCGTTCGAATTTTCAACTTCGCATTTCTATACATTTTGTCTACATACTGTCTACAAACTGCAATCTGCAGTGAAACGCACATCGCCAGAGAGTGGCTTGTTCCACTTATGCGATCAGAGGCACTAGGTATGCAATTGAATTTAATAATTTCGCCTTTTGATTGATTACTCGAACTCGGGTTGTAAATAATTTATACGAATTTCTCGTCTCGCCCTCACAACGACTCGTAGTTTGGAAGCGATTCGAGCCGTTATCGATAAATGGGCTCAGGAGCTATGCAGTTCGATGCAGGCGGCCGATATCGAATGGTACATTGAAGGGGGGGGGGGAGTAAGGTGGAGGTTTTTGTACACTTGATACAGTCATGAGCGTAACAACCTGACCGGGAATGTGATTGAAATGTGATATGCCATGCAATTGAGTGAGAGCATGACACGGGAATCAGATCGAATAGATTCCTCTGCTTGGAGTACTTCATCGCTTGTACTTGCTTGCTTGTCTTGTTAATTAAACATTAAGTCGATTCTTTTCTTTTATGCAATTACTACTCCGATCAGATTGCAAACTTTGAAGCAGATGATGTCATCGAGAGTATTCCTCCCGTTTGTGCTGCATTAAAGTGCAGTCCACACACAACTTGCATTGTTTCAAAAGGCGCCCTTCAAAAAGTGAAGGCCTCTCCCTGAGGGAAGCATCATCAGAGGTGCGTGGGTTTGGTGAAAGTTTCTCTGAGAAAAACATTCCGGCAACAGCCGGATGCAGTCAGTCAGCAGTGAAATAAGGTGAAAGTATTTGAAGTTTCCATCTGGCTCCGCATCGCCTTTGAGGATATTCTTCAAGCGTGATTAAAGTTGTGGGATGCGTTGCATTGAACCGTTGATAACTTCTCCGACAGAGAAGTTGATCTGAACTTAGGGAGCAGAAAATTTAACAGTTCGTTTAGTTGAAACAAACTTGTTTCAATAATGGCTGGAATCGATGCGTTCCATGATTGGAATGTTAGAAGTCGATCATTATCTTGATGGGTAGCTCTGACTTCGATGTGTATAGTGTATAGACAGTAGCTTGAGCTATGATCTTAAAGTGCATTTTCATTGATAGGATGATGGCATAAACGTAAGATTGTTTTCATATATTAACTGTAAGTTAAACTTCTGGTTGTGTATATTACAGATGCTGTGAATGATGGTTCTATATACAGGTCAGGTGGCTGACCCGGAGTCTTCCTCCGTTTTTTTTTATTACTCATATGAACCAACAACGTTATATGTGGGGATTAAGTATGTTGTTGGGGACACCGTGGATTAAAAATCGTGGTTTTTCATTTATCCTAATTAAAGACTCATCAGGAAGTGTTTAAGGTGATCTTACAGTGGAAGTAAAAGAGACAGCATTTTTCTCTAATTTAAATATTTTCTCATCTGTATCCAATACCAAATTTTCTCATCTTACTAATCGAAGCAACGGAACCGGTCCATGTATGATCTATCACCTCTTGGAAGATTCCGCCCTGAGAAGACCTGATATCCTGTATATTAGATGGGTGAAAAATAAATTCATTATTTTTACGTTAAATTGAAGTATTTAGAACGATGCGATTTGTATTAAACGCTCTAGAATTCGTGTTTCTATAGTGCAAGTCAGTATGGTTTCTTTCACGAAAAATCCTTCAGCCGTACTGAAGGGACAAGACGGGTATTGCATAAACTTGGAACAACGAAATTCCGCCACAGGTGCTTCATTCATTATGAACATGATTTCTCATTTTGTATTGATAGCTCATAATTATTAATTCAAAATGAGAAATTGCGATGGATTACGACGTCGTGAGCTGTTCCAAAAAATTTGTGATCGATATGTACGCGAAGATAGAGAACGAATGAGTACGATTCCTACGGCACAATCAACAAAAGCGGCGTGACGGCACTTGCGAGACGCTGTCATGAGCAAAGCCGACACAGCCTTCGTTATCGTCAGGCCAAAACCCAAACATTGTCATGACATTACAGTGCGTGTGTTCGAACAAAAAATGAAGTCCGGTTGAATTTTGGCCCCACATGTTGCTGGATATATCCGGTTGAAAGGAACAAGCGAGGATTACCCAATACTTTATGAAAGGATATTTTAATGGGGGTAAGACGGACATGTTAAAAAGAACTTCAATTGTATCTTTGGAAACTCATATTTTCCAAAACATAAAAGTAGTTTCTTACAGTTTTCTGGTTTTCAAAATATATATAAGTTACCGTCAATTCCAAACGGCAACACCAGCCATGCACCAGCTCGAACAACCAAAACAGCGGCATCATCACTTTTGGCCAAACGTCCCATCTTCACTGAAATAACATATTCAACGTAGACACCACAACACGAATCAGCATAACAGGCAACGGTACGCAACTCGAGAGTGTAGGTATCAAATTCCCTTCGGCTCATTGAGTAGGCATAAATCATAAGTCATGTGAACTGGAAGCGACAATAAAGTTAGTCTTAATCTTACAGTGAACAAGAGTAGTTCTTTTTTTTAAAAACGCTCTCATTTAATTTAAAAACGTAAGTGGCGCAGTCGTGCGGATTGCGGTTTTAGTTAGAAGTTCGCGTGTGTGACCGAATCGGCGGCTTATCGATTGTAGTGGCACCCCAAGGACAACTAACAAAACCAAGCGATCAGAACCAGCGAAGGAATATCGCAAAAATTAAGGTAAGCAAAAAGAGACTAGGTATAGTGATTTAATATTTAGTGATTTAATAACGAATAAAAAGGTGAATATTTTATAACTGGTACCAAGTGAAATACGTTATGAAAGGATATTTTAATTTCCTAGAGACTAGGTGTAGTGATTTAATATTTAGTGATTCAATAACGAATAAAAAGGTGAATTTTTATAACCGGTACCAAGTAAAATCCTTTTTTTTAAAAAGGAAATTTTAATTTCCAAAATTAAACGATTTAGGAATTTCAATCGAGGCCGAGACATGGCAGAGAACCAGCTCGAACTTCTCCAAGCGAGTTTGGAACAACTGGCCAGCCGTCTGGCCGAGAAAGATGAGCAGATCGCTCAATTACAAATCCAAGCAGCGCAAGGTGAGCGAAATGCTCAATCACTTGCCGCCCAACTGGCTGCCAGTAGGCAAGCGAACCCCGTGCAGGTGATTCAAGTGCCGGAGCAAAGAACGGAATCGATACTAAAATCGTTACAGACGCCCCAAATTATTCGGGATCTTCCGTGTTTCGACGGAAAACCGTTAAAATTAAACTCATTTTTAAAGGGGATTGATAATATAATCCCTCTGCTGAATGAGGCACAGAATACTAACGTCTATAGAGTGTGGATCCAAGCGATCCGCACAAAAGTAATTGGGGACGCTGACAACGTACTCGAACTATACGGCACCAACTTAACGTGGGCCGAGATAAAACAAACCCTAATCACACATTACAGCGACAGGCGTGACGAGGTCTCCCTCACCAGAGACCTCTTCAAATTGAACCAAATCGGAAGCGTGGAAGAATTTTACTCCAAGGTATCGCACATCGTTTCACTGCTCACAAATAATCTGAGCATAACAGAACAAAATGCAGCAGTGAAACAAGCAAAGAAAGAATTTTTCCAGGACATAGGGCTAAAAGTTTTCCTCGCTGGCTTAAGAGAGCCGCTAGGACCAATCATTAGAGCCCAATGCCCCACTACAATGAAAGACGCTCTCCGACTTTGTATGGAGGAGCAAAACTATAATTATGTAAAATCATATAAACCAATGCTACCACCGAAACCATTTAATCATCCAAGAGCTCCTATTCCTCCAAACATACCTACCCGGCCAGTGAATCCTTTTAAATTCTCAGCACCGTATAATGGTCATGTGAACGTACCCCGTTTTCCACCGAACCCCAAACCAATTAATTGGCAACCTAATTTCTCTCCAAACCCTATTCAGAGACTCCCAATTTTCAGAAATAATTTCACCCAGCAACCAAATCCTAATTTTCCCCGCCATCAGTTTGGACAAAACCATCAAAATAATTTTCCCAAACCAGTAATTTACGTTCCTACTTCGGATCACTCGATCCGAAGTAGGAACGTAAATTACATGAATAGAAACAATAATAACCATTTTCAACCACGCCAGAATTTAAATCCTTTTCACCCAAGTCCCAACTATCATTTCGAACATTGTGAAGAGACATATTTGCCCGATTATGGACATGCTGAAAACGACAATTATGCCTTAGCGAAGGTTGAGGGAAATTACCCAGACTATGACCCCCATAACAACATCTATTCAGAAAATGATCCAAACATTTTTGGAGGAAACATCGAAACCAATGAGACATCTGAGAACACAGAAGGAAATGTAGATGATTTAAATTTTCAACCGGATTCAGACAGTTCAAACGGGAGATAACAAATTTTTTCCCAAATGTAAAATTAAACACGGAAATAGGAGAGATGAAATTTTTGATAGACAGTGGCGCTAACAAAAATTACATCAATCCCGCGAGAATTGCAAATCTAAAAATTTCCAAACTAAACCATTCTTTCGTCAGAAATATCAACGGCACCCATTCCATTAGCGAATCCGTTGAATTTTCTCCCTTCGATGGAAAACCTCCCATCACATTCTTTTTGTTCAAATTTCATCCCTACTTTGACGGACTTGTTGGCTATCAAACATTGACTGAACTTGAAGCCGACATAATTACTTCTTCTAACACACTTAAATTTCCGGACTATACCATCCAGATGAGTAGGAAATATCCTAATTCCTACGACATCAACTTGAATGCAAATGAAGAGGTTCCTATAAAACTTCCAATAGACATACAGAACGGTGACTTCTATATTTCAGAACTTTACTCCTTAACAAACGACGTGAATATCCTTCCAGAACTCTATCGATCAACCGATAATAAAGCTACTGTCATGATTAGAAATACTAGCCATTGTCCGGTGAAAGTTAATTCAAACAGACCTATTTTTTCCGAATTAAACAATTTTGACGAAGTCTCACCTCCTGATTCAATGAATAATAACCCTCAAGAACTGCTGAAACAAATCCGCTCAGACCACCTAAACTCAGAAGAACGTCAAAATCTGTTCAAAATAATAAAGAAATACAGCGATATATTTCATCAAGAAGGACTAAACTTGACCTTCACAAGTACTATTAAGCACGAAATTAACACCAAAGATGAAATACCGGTACACTCGAAATCCTATAGATATCCTTATTGCCATAAAGCTGAAGTGCAACAGCAAATAAGCAAAATGCTCGATCAGGGTATTATTCGTCACTCGAGCAGCCCTTGGTCTTCCCCGGTGTGGATTGTCCCCAAGAAAGAGGACGCATCAGGGAAGCGAAAATGGCGTCTAGTGATAGACTATAGAAAATTGAACCAAAAGACTATCGAAGATAAGTACCCTATACCCAATATAAATGAAATATTGGACAAACTGGGACGTTGTCACTATTTCTCTACATTGGACTTAGCTAGTGGGTTTCATCAAATTGAAATTCAAGATCGGGACATACCAAAAACCGCCTTCAGCGTGGAGCATGGGCACTATGAATTCCTTAGGATGCCATTTGGTCTTCGGAATGCTCCATCCACGTTTCAACGCGTGATGGATAATGTCCTTAGAGATTATATTGGCACCATATGCCTTGTGTATATGGATGACATTATAATTTTCTCCACCAGTCTTCAAGAACACATTGAAAGCCTTTGTAAAATTTTCGATAGACTTAAAAGATTTAACATGAAACTTCAGTTGGACAAAAGCGAATTCTTGAAAAAAGAAGTTGCTTTCCTGGGTCATATTGTGACTCCAGAGGGCGTTAAGCCTAATCCCAATAAAATACAAACAATAAAAGAGTGGCCTTTACCTAAGAATGAGAAACAACTCCGTGGGTTCCTCGGTGTGTTAGGATATTATAGGAAGTTCATTAGAGACTTTGCGAAAATCGCAAAGCCCCTAACAAACTGTTTGAGGAAAGGTGAGGAAGTCCATCATTCAAAGGAATTTATTGAAGCTTTTCACAAATGTGAAAATATATTAACAAGTAGCGACATACTGCAATACCCCGACTTTACACGAGACTTCATCTTAACCACAGACGCCTCTAACCACGCAATTGGAGCCGTATTATCCCAAGGCATAATAGGTCGAGACAAACCAGTAGCGTTCGCCTAGAGAATTCTAACCAAATCCGAAGAAAATCTCTCAAAGATCGAAAAGGAATTACTAGCCATTTGGTGGGACTGTAAATACTTTCGACCATATTTATTTGGCCGCAAATTCACACTATACACTGACCACCAGCCCTTGACTTACGGTTTAAATTTGAAAACCGCCAACAGTAAATTGATCCGCTGGAGATTAGATCTTGAAGAATACGACTATGACATTAAATACCGACCAGGCAAACAAAACACTGTTGCCGATTCCCTATCTCGGATTCCCCTAGATATCAATCTCAACGAAGACACACATAATAACGAAGACGAAAACGATACCAATGACGCAACCGTTCATTCGGCAGACACGGATGACTCGGAATTCATACCTATGACACTAAAACCACTGAATGCATTTTCAAATCAAATAGTTTTAAAAATTGGACAGACAGACAGTGAAGATTTTTCCACGCGTGTTCACAAAAACTTTTCCACGCGTGTTCAGAAAAACGATAACAAAATTACATTTCGGAGTTCCGACCCTTCTAAGAATACTACGTGATTACACAAATCCAAAAAAATTAAATTGCATCAATTGTCCAGAGACCGTCATACCTTCTCTTCAAATAGTCTACAAAAACTATTTTAGCCGAAATAAAACTTTTAGAATGAGAATATCCCAAATCACCTTAGAAGACGTCACTACCGAAGAACGCCAGAACGAAATCATACGAGGACAACACGATTTCGCCCACAGAGGTATTCAGGAAAATCTTCAGCAAATCTCTCGAACATACTATTTCCCTAGCATGAAAAGAAAAATCAGAACGTGCATAAGATCATGCGATCAATGCAATAAAGTCAAATATGATAGAGCACACTACAAAATCAAACTAGGACAGACCCCCATCCCAAAACGGCCACTAGAGATTATCCATGCGGACATATTCATATCTCAACCGGATATGTTCTTATCCATTGTAGATAAATTCTCTAGGTTCGGAGTTTTAGTAAGTATCAAGTCCAGAACAATACAAGATATAAGAAGAGCCCTTCTGAAGTTCTTTAGCACTCATGGGAAACCTCAACTTATTGTATGCGATAACGAGCCATCCATGAGATCTATTGAGGTTCGAGGACTCCTCGATGATCTAGGCATACAAATATATTTTACACCGACAAATCATAGCGAGACCAACGGAATAGTGGAAAGATTCCACAGTACACTCGCCGAGATTTATCGTTGTAATAGGCATAAGTATGAATCACTATCCAACAAAGAATTATACAGAATTTCTTGCACTTTATATAATGAAACTATACATTCTGCAACTAACATGAAACCCCGAGAAATCTTTTTAGGTATCAAGGACCAAGATGAAAGACCTCTGGACGCCGAAGAAATATTGGCAAAAACAGATAAATTATATGACGAAGTCGTATTAACACTGACCAAAACACAAAGGAACACACATAAACAACACAACCGGCATCTGGAAGACGAACCAAAATTGGTCCCAGATCAGCAAGTGTTACAAAAAGTGCAGGGAATTCGGAATAAAACGAAAAAACGATATTCAACGGTTCAAGTTGTCGAAGACAGATTGAAAAGCTTTATTGACGACTCGAATCGTAGATTACACAAAAATAATATAAAAAGAATAAATAATAACTAATAATATTTATTCTTTCAGATGGCACTTTGTCTGTTGATCCTTCTTGTTCTCCAAATGCAACTTTATTTTGGACAAATCATTCAAATTCAAGACATTTCAACAAACCCCGGACTATTGACCATACGAATGGAATCAACATTCATCAAAAACGGACATATTCACGTTTATCACGAAGTAGACCTCGACCTATACCAACCTATACTTAGCCAACTTAACACCATAATTACCGGATTAGAAACCTTTCCTAACATCAGAGAAATCACAAGAATGTTGCGTAGTAAAATGCATGAAATTACAAACTTATACAGAATCGTTTCCCCTAAGGAGAGACACAGAAGAGGAGCCTTCAATTTTTTAGGGTCTACAATAAAATTAATTACAGGAAACCTAGACCAAGAAGATTTAGACAGAATTAACACGGAGATTGAACATCTCAAGGCAGGAAATCGACAGTTAATTAATGAAAACAATTTACAAGCAACAATCGATGAAAAACTACAAAACAGAATAAATAAAATAATCCAATCCATTAATGACCAACAAAGTAAGTTGGTAAAACAAATTATTTCAAATAGACAAGCTATATTAGATCCCAACAATGTAAACCAAAATTTCACAGCCCTCAGCAAAGTAATCAAAGTTTCATTTTTCCTAGACCAAATACGAAACCACCTAGACACCGTATTCGAAACCATTCAATTAGCTCGCGTAAATGTGATTTCGAGGAACTTCCTAGAACCGGAGGAATTAAAAGTCATAGTGCATCAGTAAAAAAACAGAACATTACATTGCTTAATTCAGAACAGGCTTATGAATTTATAAGTATAAAACTAGTCTTTAAGAACAGCAAATTATATTTTGTTATCTTAGTGCCATTTGTTAAAACGGAAATATTTAACGAGTTGCTGCTGGAACCATTACCAATCAACGGAACATCTCTAAAACTACCATCAAGGACAGCAATAGTAGGAAGCCAATCAACTTATCTTCTCAACGGGCGATGCCAACCTGTGGGACAAAATACCATGTGCGATCGGAACAATCTGATAGACGTTTCCAACGACGCATGTTATTCCAAAATCCTACGAGGATTTTCCGGAAAGTGCAGCTTCGTGGATCACGATGTAAATTCAGGCGTCAAGCGGCTAACTGATTTCCATATCGTACTGAAGGACGTTCAAAAAGTATTCATACAAACGGATTGCAAACTGACAAACAGAACACTATCAGGTAGTTTTCTAATATACTTTTCAAACTGTGCAGTAATCATCAATGGCACAAAGTTTGACAATCAAGAAAGACACAACAAACAAACACCACTGGTAATATCGCTAGATGGTCTACAAATAGAAAAAGGCGCTCTCGAGGAGAACATAACTATAGAAAAACTACAAGAATTAAACATCCGCAACCGTGAACGAATGGATTCAATAGAAGAATCATTTGCAATCCATATCTCAACAAATATCGGAATATTTTCGATAATTATAATTTCTGGAATAGTAATAACCATAATGAAAATCAACAAACGCACTAGTAACGTATTTAAAATTAGCCAGCATCCATTCCCAGAACCCCGCAGGACATTACCAGAGAAGGAGGAAAATTCAGAGAAACCAACATCCGCTAAAATCGAACCGGGACGTTTCGAACTTCATGAGGGAGCAGTTACCGTCAATTCCAAACGGCAACACCAGCCATGCACCAGCTCGAACAACCTAAACAGCGGCATCATCACTTTTGGCCAAACGTCCCATCTTCACTGAAATAACATATTCAACGTAGACACCACAACACGAATCAGCATAACAGGCAACGGTACGCAACTCGAGAGTGTAGGTATCAAATTCCCTTCGGCTCATTGAGTAGGCATAAATCATAAGTCATGTGAACTGGAAGCGACAATAAAGTTAGTCTTAATCTTACAGTGAACAAGAGTAGTTCTTTTTTTAAAAACGCTCTCATTTAATTTAAAAACGTAAGTTATATATATAAATTTGTTTTTTCATGTTTTTTACTGAAATTAAAACAAGCCGAAAAGTAAAACATTTTTATCAATACGGGTATAGTGGACATGTAGTGGGGGGAAATATGGACAGGTTAATAATATCCGAAGCTTAGAAGTTTATCGCTCGCGAGCGGAATAATTTCGCTCTCTCTCAGTGTTTGTGTGTCCAGTAACTGAAGTAGAACAAAAAGAGTAAGTTAGTAAGCGATCGATCGTGAGTTCAAAACTCACGACCCTCATTGACCATCTTTGGGTTGTTACAGAATAATTACGTCCACGCAACAATCATCAGCGATGGAGATCGATCCACGGTCGAAATTAGATCGATTCATCCATACAACTGCTCTGCTCTGCAAGACACATCGGGCTGCTGTTCTATAAATAGCTCAACAATGATCAATCAACTTTCTCCGCTGTCCGGTGGTCTAACTGGATAATGGAAGAAAAATACAATACAGAATACTCTTACGCCTAAATGGCTACTGTGTAAATGTACCATATGCAATGGTATAGAAGGAATACTGGCGAATGGCAACTGTGTAATGTAATGTGCTATAATTATAGATATGATAACCATGTGACATGTACACGATTAAAATTCGGCTCTGTTACAGCTAAAATGCTAATGAGCCTGAAATAAATAAATGGGATAAAAAAAAAAAGAGTAAGCAATTTAAAAAGGGTTGAATATTATTTCCTTTACTTTTCATCATGTATTGGATGTGATTATGGATGTGACTGTCCATTTCACCCCACCAGTGCAATTGTTTCAATAATTTAAATTTACCACTTACGAAAGAATTTACTTTTCCGTACATACCTAATATCGATTCTGTCAACTCATAAACCGATATATAACCATCAGCGAATTCAATTTTGCAATCAAACCATTCAAAATGCTTAATATCGAAGCCGAAAAAATTACATCCACACGCGGAATCATGTTTGATTTTCGGTTTTTGTTTCCATATTCCACTTATGATCAGTATTCATTTTCATAGGATGGTTCAAATATTATAGAATAGCATGTAGAAGAGTTTCCCATCAACAGAAATTTGAAATTCATAATGCAACTATACAAATCAACCACCTGTCCGTTAAACCTCCACTGTCCGTCTTACCCCCGGTTTCCCTACACACATTTATAGTTTGGTTAGTCGACAAAATACGCCCTAAGGAATTATTTTTTTTAGTACAATTTTCTCAGAAATTCTAGATCTGTCTACTGATCAATGAAATCTGATAAAGTCAGCACTACACGAAAGGATTGCAATTTTGTATTTTGTAATCCGTTTGATTAAAGTCAAATCGAGCTATGCAAATGTGGCCAACGACATTAGGCTCCGTGTTTCGGTTCTGTGGAGCAAAAATGATAATGAATTTTCGGGTGGAATAAACATGCTTTTAAAACAATAACATGTGTACCGGAATTTGTGTTCTGAAACTTTTATCGCCTTGCATGGCAGTTGGAATATATACAAATTGTTTTCCAAGAAGTTTAACCAACGACACGATCACAAGCGTAGGCGGATATCCAATAAATCAACGAAAATATACTGATAATGGCAGACATAAAAATCATAAAAACGCCGATATTCACATTGAAAATTGTTGGGTAGTACCATATTTGTCATAGCTGAGCCAAACATCCATTGCCCATTTTAATGTTGACTTCAGCAGATCGATGAAGAGCATGTATTACATTTGCAATTCCGTGGAGGAAGAAAGTAATATGGCTGTGTTTCAAACCTAGAATACCGATGTAAATACTCCTCGATTGAATAACAACGGCGAAGTAATGCGAATCCGAATAAGCCGCTGAATTAGCTCCATTGAAGTTTTCTGGCGAATCTTTGGTTTCCTAATCCATGAACGGTACCCTACAGTTTTTAATTTAGTCCATCTTGAAAATAGCAACCGCGTGTTTTCCACCAACGAGACAGCAATTTATCTAAACGAGTATTGATTTTCTTTATTTCATTTTACTACTTCAGGACAAAAAAAAAATTTTAATTCCTTTTGTTTACATTTCATTTTCATCTTTCATTCAAATCATTACAGTCGTTTTATTTTATCGATCACATTCGATTAACTTTATAGATCGTTCATACATTCGAACACAAATACAATGCATTAGTTGTGTTTTATTTAACACTAAAAAAAATCACTAGAAACAATTCATATGGCAGAACAAAAACTCGTTCGAACAACAGATTCAAGTTAGAGCAAACGAATCTGTTCACGCTTTGTACATGTTCGATTCATTCCATAAGCAACCGCCAACACAGGTGACCATCTATGAGATGAAAGCGGTGACATATGAGTCCAAATCGGTAGAATGGGATCAACTATTTATTTCCACTCGTCGCCTATCACACAGTAAACGATATCAATGCCGCCCGTTATGTTGTCAATTCGATGCACTGATTTTCTAATGTAGAAGCTTTGAATTTAAATAATTAAAACAATTATTCCATTGTGTAAGACAGTATCTTAGTATCTCAGTATATTTCTCAGTATCTTTGAAAAGAACATTGGAAGTCGGCGGCTGCCCGATCCTCTTTGATTTTTTTTTAAAACTCTGTACACATCTTTGAAATTACGATTTATCATTATCAGATAAACCATTTTATTTACGACTGATTTTTCAATTAGGGCGTATCCAGAAAAAGAGAGCATTTTTTCAAACATTCTAACTCCAAGTCCAGATGTCTGACTAAAATATGATGCACAAAAAGGTATTCTTCTTTTCTTCTTTATTTATTTCTTTATTCATCTGACTTTTACTGTCTTAATGAAATATTAAATATGTGATGGGGAAAAGCCAGACAAGGGAAGGCATAAAAACCCCACATCTTTTACATGACTTACAAACAATATATATAAACAAACAGTACGTTTTGAACACAACACATAAGCCACTTAAAGTAAAAAAAAATAAAAGTGAGCATCAACTGTAGTCAAGTCATAAAAAAACAAAATAACTGAGTGGAAACTGAGCCCTTGTCCATGGCAGTCCTCGTTGTCAGTGGTATCTATTCAGTTCCTGGAGTCGGTGGTTAAATGCAGACGCAGTAGAGACAAAATCAAAATAGACGAATAATTCATTGAAGCTAGCGGACATGGAGCGCACTGGGTCATGTAGTCCGTATAGAGTGTTCCGGGGCTCAAGCAGCAGGAAATTCCGTTGGCGAAGCAATCGTTCAGGGGCGTAAATGTTGAGTTGCCCTAGCAATTCAGGTGCGTCAATTTCACCGTTCAAAATTTTTGCGATAAACATAGCTTGAGCAATGCTCCTTCTCTGCTGTAATGTCTGCAATCCCAGTAATCTGCATCGATCTTCGTATCGGGGAAGGTTCATAGGATCCCGCCACGGAAGACGACGAAGGGCATGTCTGACAAATTTCCGTTGGATTGATTCGATCCTAGCAGTCCACGTTGATTGATATGGGCACCATACTTGAGAGTTAGATTCCAAAATCGATCTCACCAAAGTGCCGTATAGAGATCGGAGGCAAAGCGGGTCATTAAATTCTTGGGATATTTTAAACATAAATCCCAGCTGCCGGTTGGCTCTAGAAATCATGTCGTTGTAGTGCAATCTCAAGGTAAATGATGAGTCTAGGATGACGCCAAGATCACGAACTTTAGGGACACGATCGAGAGACTGTCCGTCAATTGAATAATCAAATGTTATCGGATTGAGCTTGCGGTGATACGTAATAACATTGCATTTGTGAATGCTTAGCGTTAGCATGTTCCGTGTACACCATTCGGTGAAATGATCCAGCAGCTGTTGTAAAGCGTGGCAGTCCTCAAAGCTTCGGATGACCATGTAAATTTTGACGTCATCAGCGTAGAACAATCGGCAGCCAGGTGGTAGTACGATAGAAAGCTCGTTAATGAAAATTGAGAATAGCAAGGGGCCCAGATTGCTCCCTTGTGGCACGCCTGACAGGTTCGAAAATTGTTCTGATCTTTCCGATCCAATGTTAACGGTGAGCATACGATTCGTTAGGTATGATTCGAACCAGCTGACAAGATCCGCTGAGACACCGATTCGTCCTAATCGTTCCAGTAGTATTCCGTGGTCAACTCTATCAAATGCTGATTTCAAGTCTGTGTAGACGGTGTCGACTTGAGCACCAGCATCAATGTTGCTTATGCAAAACGAGGCGAACTGAGCCAGGTTCGTGGTAGTCGATCTTTTGGGGTAGAATCCATGTTGATCGGTGGAAATGTAGTTCTTGCAAGAGTCAAAAAGCAAGTCATTCAATAAAATTTCGAAAACTTTGGAACACACACAAAGCGAAGTTATGCCTCCTTTTGTTTTCGATGTTCTGTCGATCACCTTTTTTGAACACAGGAAACATGATTGACGTCTTCCAACAGGTGGGAAAGCAATGTTGTCTTAATGAGAGATTGAAGAGTGCAGTGAGTGGACGAATCAACTCCTCGCCACATTTTTTAAGGATGAAGGAGGGAATGCCATCGGGACTAGACATTGAACACTTCAATTTATTTATGGCGAATTTCACTTGGTCCGGTGAGACCGCGAGGTTTCTCAGATGACACACATCTCTAGGTGTATCTCTACAAGCGTCTATAATACGGCATCCCGACAAAGTCGAATCATTTAACGCACTCCTGAAGTGAGTTGCGAAAAGGTTACATTTTGTTGCGGTGGAATTGGCTACTTCACTGCCCAGAAACATCTCCGCGGGTAGTACATTGTTATCCTTCCGTTTTGAATTCACGAATTTCCAAAAATTTCGGTGATGTCTACGTAAATCTTCTTGAGTTCTTATGCAGTAGCGTTTGTATAAATAGCGGTTGAACGTTCGATAACTGTTACTAGCCCGTGCGAAACATTGCTTGGTGAATACACAGCGGGACTGGCAATAGTCTCGAAGTGCCTTTGATCTCAGTCGTTTCAAACGTCTCAGGTGTGCGTTTCCCCAGGGTGGCTTGGGGGATGGTCTACGCAATGGGATAAAATCAACCATGTAACCTTTAAGCAAACTTGTAAAGCAGTCAACTGCAACGTGTATGTCATCTGCGGATTCTAGGAAATGCCAATCAGTTTGGCGTAGGGCTTCTAGTAATCCTTCAGAATTGGCTCGGTGAAAGTCAAGTCCAGGCTCATCCGGAATGTTTATAAGTACGATGGACTGTGAGAGACTAATCGTTACCTCCAAAGCAGGATGGTCGGCGTCAAGAGCGGAAAGCGGTTCTGCAGCTTCTTCGAGATGACATCGAGAGAGCGTAGTTTCATTCACCAGAGCAAAATCCAAAATTCGTTCATTTCGATTAGTAATATAATTGATTTGAGACAATCCATGTAAGCTGAAGCCGTCTAGTAGCGAAGCACAAGCAACAGAAATGCTAGATAGTAAGCCATCAACGGAAGGGCGATCGTTGGTTGAAGTGTTCCAGACAAGTCCCGACTGGTTGTAGTCAGCAAGCAAAATGGCAAGATCGGTATCTCCAAGGCGGGAATATATCGCTTCAATTGATTCAATATGATTTCTAATGCTTACAATATCATTTTTGCGGTCAGGTGGGAGATAAATAGCACCGACACTAATAAGGCAGTGTTGCAGTTTCACCTTAACCCAAATCTGTTCTAGTGTATCATTTACAGGTGTGGGATCGATGCGACCATTGAGATTATTTGAAGTGGCAATCAACACTCCACCACCGTGTGATTTGCGACTGTTAACATGGTTGCGATCAGTTCTATGAACTGTGTAGAGGTCTCCGAAAAGTTGCGATGAAAATATTTTATTGTCGAGCCAAGCACAATTATGTCATAATGGCAGGATGAAACCGCCAAAAAAACCTCGTCAATTTTTGTGCGCATTCCCCGAACATTCTGGTAATAAACTGTTAATTCGCCAGAATCGATCAGTGGTGATGGTGACGATGCAGGTTTGATGATTGGTGCAGCGGAATCCAAGGAGACATCAGGGTTCGGTACGATATCTACCCCATCGTTGAAATAAGCGGCACTGTCAATGAGACCAGTATCAGGGATCGAAAAAACGGTACTGTAGTCGTACTTGCCTGAGGTAGCAAGTTGGAAGACTCCCTCGCCAGTTCCGGACACAGGAACGGAATGTCTTGGATGGCAGGAAAAGTCAGCGGAGCGACGAGAGCGGTGCTCGACTGTGCCGGGTGGCGTGGGAGCTTCCATTATGCTGTTTTGCTTGCATTCCGTTGGAAGTAACCATAGACGACCAGATGAACGACGACTATATGACATTGTCATTCTTGGTGACGAGATGTGACTAGAAACGTGGCGAGTATCAGGTAGGAATTTGATTTTTGAAGGGTTGTACTCGCCTGTGCTAATGTGCTGGAAGACCCCATTCCCATGTCTAAACACAGGTCCGGGACGACTGCTGGCCGATGACGGGTGGGACACGACTGTGATAGGGGGATAGGGGCCTTCCGAACGGCTTAAACTGGTGCGTCCCGGGCTGGAGATCCAAAATAGGCACGATTGGAGGGGATATAGTCTCTGGTGGTAGCAACGGTGTAGTAGACTTTTTGAACTTCGGTGGAGCTCGAAATTTTTGTACGGCATAATCTTCGAATTCCCGAAAAGGCAACCCATCAGGCCATGTTGATGGATCCAGTGCTTTTTCACTCAATGATTGGTCGAGCCCAATTTTGAAGGATAAGAAAGTGAGGGAATCCAACTCTCTACCTTTTGGGATGAGCTTCGCCACAGAAATATCAACCTTAATCCCGAGATTGGCTTTGACCATGGCAGATACCGATTCCGTGGTGACGTCAGGACGAATTCTTGATAAATACAGCCAGAACCTCCGATCGGTATCATAGCTACAAATAGACACTGAAACAACATTTGCCATCGGCTTTTTGCTCCCTACTTGGCAACTCTCAGCACGCACGCAGATTTAGAGTGCGTAGCTCAGAGATCGCCGTCGTAAGCGTGCGGAGAGGAGATGTTTCATCGGCCTGACGTGAGATAACACGAAAATGCGATGCGAAATCAATAAACTATTTAACAAAATTAACATTTCGAACACATCATTGAGAATATTTTTCAAAAATTAAATTTAATATTAAAAATTGTGATATGTTTTCTAAACTAATAAAAAAAACTATCTTATATTACGAGCAATTTCAAATGAAATAGTCCTACAAATGTAGATTTGAATAACATGTATTTTTGATTCGAATAAAAGTTTATATTCCGTTTGGGTTGGAGGAAGTAGAAGTTTTACACAGCAATTGGTCTTCAACGCGTTTTTCAACGTAACTCCTAAACATATATTTATCCATAATGATGTATTTGGAATTTCCTACATTTATAGATCTACTAAAATTGTAAATATTGGATAGAATTATTCTTTAAAGTCTTGCCAGATGAGTCGTTACTGATTTTGAACATCAAAAATTTTTTTCCATTCGAATTTCAATATTTTCGAAATAATCTCTGATTTAGAATGTGAGAATGTGTCGAGCACAGAATTGAATTCCATGCCAAAACGATATAGTGGTTGTCAGATTTTCATGAAAATTGGTAGTTTCATTCCTAATCGTAAAATATTAGACTAGTATTTCTTTACTTTTTTCATCAGGGTGGCCATTTCCATTTTATGGTGGTCCGAAAAATCAACTTTTCCCCCTTTTTTTCACAAAAACGACCTTTTCCAATATTACATAACTTTTGAACTACTGGACCGATTTAGATAATCGATATATCAAGTTGAAGCCAATGAACTAGTTCTGTTTGAAAAATATTACACTTGAAAAAAAAAACAGATTTTGTTTTTGTAATTATTGTTTGTAATTGTTTTTCATAGCTTGCATAGTTTCGGAAATAAGCTTACACTATTTTTTATATTTTTTCTTGAAAGTTGAGGTTTCGTTACATCAAATATCGAATATCATAGAGATGTTTTTTTCGTTTTGTAGTGATCTTGCAAAGTTAACATGTTTTCCGTTTTCGTTCAATATTCCTACGCGACTGGACAACATCCACGCCTCTAGAATTCAATGTTCATGCATATGTGGTATTTCATGTGGCTTCAAATTGGTATATCGATCATCTGAATCGACTCGATAGATAAAAAGATATAAATTTAAAAAAAAAGTCATTTTTGGAAAAAAAAAAAGAAGGGAAAAATGATTTTTCAGACCATCGCTTAATTTTGAAAAATCATTACTCAATAACACAAAATAACGCATCTCTGAATTTTGGATATGTTATCTAAAAAATCTTGACTTTCAAGAAAAAATATTTTAAAAAATATAGCGCCCTTGGTCTCGAGACAATGTAAACTATAAAAAAAAACCATCAATAATTACAAGACCAAAATCCAGAATTTCTGCAAGTATAAAATTTTTCGAAAAGAGACTAGCTAATTGGCTTTAATTTGATATGTCGATCATCCGAATCGGTACAGTAGTTCAAAAATTATGAATTAAAAAAAGTCTTTTTAGGAAAAAAAATGGAAAAAAAATGATTTTTTGGACAACCCTAAAATTGAAGTGATAACCCTTATGATGAAAACTACGGATCTAATGTTTTACGATAAAGAAAAAAACTACTTTTCACGAAAATTCGAGTACCACTTTATCGGTTTGACCTTCTAAGGGATGAGATTGGGTCAATTTACATTAAATCGCAGCTCAGTGAAAAATTAGTATTATTTAAAAAAAACAAAATTAATATTATTTATAATTAAATTCCTTGAAGACTTACGAGTGTTCATCATCAGACAACATTTCTACGTAATCAGAATTGTGTTTTATTCTTATTTACGATAGTCATTCAACAAAAAGTTCGAAAACTACCTTTTTTGACCCATTTTCACCCCCATCGACGGTACTGCAAATTAAGGTTTTTTTTGTAAATAAAAAAGAGTACTAATGTTTCTCTCAGTGTTTTTTTTTAACTTTGAAACATCAATACTCTGTAACTCTTTCCAAGACACTATTCCGGTACGACTCATAGTCTTTGAGATAAGAATTATCAAAGATTTTGACGTAGGACTATGTCTTACATTAAGGGTGCCAAGTCAGAAAACAGGTCACGTTTTTATGAAATAAAGTTAACGTTAATAACTATTTTTGCTGCGAACGGATTTCAACGATTTGCATACCAATCGAATTGGATTTGTTTGATATGCTATACATTACAATCACATAGTCTGAATATGGTTTAAATTTATGAAAATTGGAAGCATTCCCATTCCCCCATACATTTGTTCTGCCCAATGGTGTGCTTTCCCGAACAGAGCTGTCAATATCAAGCAACTTATGCAGCCGCTAGAATAGAAACAACGAAGGGGGATAGCGAAAAGAGAATATTTGCGAAATAAACTCCGCCCTTGCATAATAAGTAAGTTGTCGCTAGCGTATAAGTATTGCATCTCCTCTGCGGGAAATTTTCAGAATATTTCTGTGCCCGAAACAACAAAGGTCGCTTATTCTGCTCGTATTGCGTTTCATGCTTCCCCTCGAGCTGTGAACGCTAGCGAATATTTCACATGAAGTGTGTTTGGATGATTCATTTTTATCGCTGCAACTGTGTGCATCTGTTAGACGCGTATTTGATGTCTATTGAATGGCGATGCACGGAAGATCCCTCTCGTTAAATACTCAGTGCAATGCGTGCATTGATATAAAGAAACAAATCGCGACAAAGAATCAATGAGTACAAGGTTTTCCATTTCGGGCTTCCGAAAATATACAGCCCTGCGCTGACAACCGTTTGACATAGCTGTCAACCAAAGCGTCATATCGTTAGTTGAATGTCTGCCATTTTACAATATGGATCGTTTCAGCATCGCACAACGTGTTAATTTTGTTAAATTATACTATAAAAATGATGAAAAACCGGCAAATGTTTTTCGAGCATTACGGACGGATTTTGGTCGTCATGGACGGCCTACAGAGCACACAATCGCTAATGTAGTGCGTAAATTCGAACAAACTGGATCCGTAGCGGATATTGTGAAACCTGTGCATCATCGTAATGTGCGTTCGGCCGAAAATATTGCTGCTGTTGCTACCAGTGTTGAGGATGACCCGAATGTTTCGATTCCGAATTTTGCATTTGGACTTGCACCTACATCCATCTAAAGTCCAACTGGTACAAAAATTAGAGCGTGGTGACCATGGAATGCGTCGGGCATACGTCGATTGGGTGAACGAACAACAGCAGTAAAATGCTGAATTTTCGCATCAAATTTTCTTCAGCGATGAGGCCTATTTCGAGCTCGGTGGCTATGTGAACACCCAAATTTCCGTATATGGGGCTCAGAAAATCCACACGTGATTGTTGAGAGGCCTTTGCATCCGCCAAAAGTCACTGTTTGGTGCGCATTATGGTCTGGTTTCTTTGAAAATGAGAACGGCGAGACGGTAACTGTGAATGGTGAGCGCTATGGCCGCATGTTAACCGATTTTTTTTTGCCTCAAATTGAAGATATGGATACGGATGACATGTGGTTTCAGCAGGACGGCGCCACGTGCCACACAACACGACCGAACATAGCCATATTGCGAACGAAATTTGAGGGACGCATAATTTCGCGTTTTGGTGATGCCAAATGGCCGTCCAGATCATGCGATTTGAACCCGCTAGACTTTTTTTTTGTGCGGTTATGCGAAAGACCTTGTCTATGTCAACTCTCCGCAAACTCTTGAACATTTGAAAGACAACATTCGTGAAGTTATGACCGAGATACCGCCCCATATGTGCCGAAAAGTCATCGAAAAATACCTGTTCCGGATCAAGGTTTGCGAAGAAGCCCTAGGTGGACATTTGAATGATGTTGTATTTCACACATAATGGCATGAACCAAACTTTAATTTGAAAGAAAAGTTTCATCGAAATTCGAATTCTAAGTGTGTTTTATTTCAATTTACTTTCGGAATTTAAAGTTGGGAAACCCTGTATATTGTTCTCGCAAAGGCAAGAAAGAATCGTTGCTTCTCGAAATGATTCTACAAAACCATGCGAGTCATCAAACCATGTCAGGGTCCCCGGAACATTTTACTAAAGAGTTATTTACGAAATTTCGACGTATTCGCAAATAATATCCGAAATAATAAGCCAACAAATTAAAAAAAAAGACTGCGTAGTCCTACGTCCTGAGCGGTCGTGTCTCGGATACAACCCCTCGATTTTCTTACTAAAATCGATACGCCCTATGAAGAGTTACACTTGAGTCAAAATATTCCCAATTGCTGAGTTATCCATACTTCCCAAAATGAGTTATCCATATTTCCTCCAACCCTAACGAAATACAAACTTTGATTCTTTTCAAAAATACTCATGTTCTGTCATTTGTCAATTTAATTTGGAATCGCTCTTAATATAATTGGTACTTCTACGTTATATATATTATTTTTTTTATGAAACTGCAACTTTATTGTGAAAAAATGGTCACAAATAGTATCCATGGATCATGCCATTTTCGGTGTCTTCATATGAGTCAAACTGTTGATTAGCCAGACCAATTGTCGCCGAATGAAACAAGCAATTAATGGCCACAATATCTGGGAAATGTGGTGGACGGCGTATAACATTGATTTAAGTGTTTCCAAGTAAGTTTCAACGGGTTCGATGTAAAGCCGTTGTCATGCTGCAGAATATTTTTTTATGTGTCTCTGCTCTGCTGTCATTTTTCGCGCAGTGCTCGACTCTCTAGCATCAATTGAGTCTGATACCATCCCTCAGTGTTGGTTTCGCTCAGCTCAGCGTGTATATTTGGGTAAGAAGACGAGATAGAAGCTAGGCATTCCACATGATTTAGTTTAGGTTGCTGTATTGAATCCATTTTTGCTCGCTCCAATCAACACTTCCCAAAAATGATAATTATTTCGCAAAAAATGCGTGATACATGATTGCTACAATTGTTTACATTACCATCTAACATCCACGAGTGGACCCAAAGTTATGGTTTTGACATTATACAAGATTTTACATTTACTTTTCAAAGTTGTTTAATGATTTTGTTGTTTCCAAATACATATCGTTAACTAAAAACTGTCTTAGTTTTGATTACATCTGTCCCTCAACACTGAAACCATTTTTTCAAAGAATTAATTATTAGCGAAGACTATTATCGATGACAAGTAAAATTTGTCAACATCACTACGCTCAGTAGTTAACAATCGGCCAATAACTTTAGGAAACAATTGAAGCAATGAGGAATAAATTGAGCTTTTGTATGTCATTCGTTATAGTTTCATGTAAAGTCTACATTCAGTTAATCACCGATTCTCTGCAATCGTGTATAATTCCCATGAAACTAAACAGTTTCAGGCGCTATCTACACCCGTTGATATTATTTTAGGTGAGATAAATCAATCCAATTTAATGTTCGACAGAACTCATAGAACCACCCACACCTATTAAATTCCAGCCAAAGGGCCAGCTGCGTGTTTTCCGATCATTCGACAAATGGAATTCCAAAAATCCATACTCCTCTAAATGGGCTGAAATGCAACGGTATAATGGGTCCCGGGGATGGTTTTAAAAATGGGCGACAAATGGGTCACTGACATTTGACAGAAGTGATGAACTATATCATGGCGCAGGCTGCCGACCGGCGTTTGACACAATGCAGTGTTGGCCCCTGTCGAGTGGATGAGCGAAAGAGAAGGAGAACTTTATGGAAACAATGATTGATTGATTCAACTTTTTTTTTTTGCGTCGCCCTTTCCGCCGACTAGCGAGCACTTAAAGTGTATTCTGCTCTGAGGGATTATTTTTTGTCATGCCCTGCTGTTGCTCGCCGTGGATATCAATATCAATCACCACCGTCACTTTCGTGGTTGATGTTCGTAATGGCAGCATCCCTTTATGTTTATGGGGGCAATAATCTGCATTAGATGATTCGAGCAGATGACTAAACTTTATTTTAATATTTAAGTATGAGTCGTTCTGTTGAATCAATGAATGAAATGAATAAGTGTACGTGGAATCTCAAGTGACAGCCATAAATTACACAACAAATAGGAGAATTAATATATGACTCTTTCCCGTCAACGCAGGGTTCCCCAATGTCTCGTTTCCGGCGAACCCAAAATTAATCAGTCAAACTTTTTACAATTTATTTTTTCATGGGAAAATATTCCCCGCTAATGGCTTTAGCAGAGAAATCTGTCTTCGGCCTATTTTCCCATAGCGAGGCCAATTTTACAACTCATTTCCTTCATTACGTTAAGGATCATAAAAGATATAAATCTTTTGTGAGATACTTGAAACAAAACGTGAACACAAATCACTCGGGCTTCTGCTTTAGAGTGACCCTCTCCTTGGCGTTAGGGTTAGGGTTAATAAGCGAAAAACTTCCATACCCTGGAAAACTAATCAAAAATTTCATCTCTCGGAGCCACACACGCACATAAATTTCGACTCTTGAGATGATTGATCAAAGGCAACGGACCGAAGGCTTCCGGGAAAGCATTAGCCCCCAAATGCTTCGGATGGTTGCAGGCAGAAGAGTTGAAAGGAACTCAATTTGTCAAAAATATATACATTTGTATATATGATATAAGCCAGAATCTTCTCTCGTATGGTAAACGTTCAATTGTTTATGGGACAGGGCGCCGGGCGAAAACAGATTTATCGTCTCGCAACAGTCAGCATGTCGCATTCGAGGAACGAGCGGACATGATAAAAAGTGGAAAATTAAATTTAAAGTAATGTACCGAACGACAGACCGTAGACAGCATAGCGTGTGGTAACATCTGCTCGGGATGCGCTCTTCATCATCGTTTTCTTGTCCTTGTCCTCGCTGCCATTTAGGACGTGTGTTCCCTGGTGCCACCGCTGCTGTTCAGTGTCCCGTTCCGGCAAACACAAACAAACAAACAAACACATGAAGAAGTGTCGCACCATTCATACGGGGCAATACGCAAATATCGCACGAAACGCCAGGAAAACGAATCCTTAATATCGCACACCAACGAGCGCCAGATAAACAAATGACGAAAATACATGTTTTGCGAGGCACTTATATCATTTGCGTCTTTTCTGATATACCATATTTCCGCTGGAGTAGCCTATGAAATCCGTCGCATTCCCGTTCCAACCCAAGGAGACACTTGTCCTATTTTAAACTGTCTCGAGAATCTGTTCCATATCAAAAAGTTGCTCTTCATTTGTTGGCCGTCGTTTAGTACCCAAAACCCCCTCATCCCCATCCCGGCAGCAGAGGGACGCGATGGAACGGGTTAGCTAGTAAGCATTTTTTACCGTAACTCATTTTCGGAGATAAACCATATGTCCAAATTGAATCCCGGCAAAACGAGTCCTGTTCTGCTTCGTTCGTTCCCTGATTTGTTTTCATCCCGGCGTAATATGATCAGGCAGGAGGAGCAGCAAATTCAGGAACGAAATATTAAATTTGGAAAGATTTAAGTGTCCTCTGTTATGGGACTGATTCGTTTACGAGTGATAGGTCCCTTTCGGACGAAATCGTTTGACACACTCCGGATTGGTCACATGTGGAAGTTGGATGCAACTCCTCCTCTTTACTGTGTGTTATTTGCGCGTGGACACCAGCTGGATTATGATGGAGATTTGTAGAATCTGCTTGCGAGAAATTAGTATTTGCGTACGTGTTTTTTTATATATATATATATATATATAAAGGGTGTGTCACATCAAATTGCCTCACGGAAAAAACGCTGTAGAAATTTAATTTTTAGGAATTATATCTTCAGCTTTCGCTTATAATCAGATAAGAGTGTATAGATCACGTTGGCCATGCTTCACTGTCAATTTTTCGTAAATTTGGAAAAATGTCGTCGAACGAAAAAGCGCGTCGTGAATTAATTCTGTGCACTCATTTCGAGAATCCGGAGTTGTCACATCGGGACATCGGTAAGATGCTGGGAATCGTCCAATCCACGGTCAGCAGAGTACTAAAACGATACTTCGAGAACCTAACCATCGACCGGAAGGTGAAGAACGGCAAAAATGAATGCTCCGTCAGTGAAAAAGATCACAAGCGCGTAGTTAAGCAGTTTAGACGTGATCCGAGAAGTTCGGTCCGGGATTTCGCCAATAAGCTGAATTTGTCAAGTTCATTCGTCCAGCGGACCAAGCAGCGGGAGGGCCTGCGTACATACAAGGTTCAAAAGGCTCCAAACCGCGACGAAAGGCAAAACATGGTGGGGAAGACGCGAGCCCGGAAGCTGTACATCGAAATGCTGACGAAGCCGCATTGCCTGGTAATGGACGACGAAACCTACGTCAAAGCGGACTTTCGTCAGCTGCCGGGCCTGTTGCTCTTCTCCGCAGAGGACAAATTCAGCGTTCCGGAGGAGATTCGCAAGCAGAAACTATCCAAGTTTGCCAAAAAGTACATGGTGTGGCAAGCGATCTGCTCTTGCGGAAAGCGGAGCGCCCCCTTCGTGATGACCGGCACGGTAAACGGGCAGGTTTACCTCAAGGAGTGCCTACAGAAGCGCTTACTACCTCTATTGAAGCAGCACGAGGACCCGACTATCTTCTGGCCGGATCTCGCTTCGTGCCATTATTTAAAGGACGTGTTGGAGTGGTACGAAGCCAACGGGGTCACCTTAGTGCCAAAGGAAATGTACCCGCCCAACGCGCCGGAGCTTCGCCCAATATAGAAATATTGGGCGATTATGAAGCAGGCCCTCCGGAAGAACCCAAAAGTTGTCAAATCGGAGGCGGACTTCAAGAGAAAATGGATTTCTGTTAAAAAAAAAACTACAACCTGACGTTGTACAGAACCTTATATATATATATATATATATATATATATATATATATATATATATATATATATATATATATATATATATATATATATATATATATATATATATATATATATATATATATATATATATATATATATATATATATATATATATATATATATATATATATATATATATATATATATATATATATATATATATATATGTATATATATATATATATATATATATATATATATAAATCTAGTGCCACGATGCTCGTGGCCGTTTATTTCCGGTCGTTCATTATATTTTATTTGAACCTTTTAAAACCAACTCAACCTGTGCCGAAAACAGATTTCCTGGAATTCATAAGTGCCTACAACACGTCACATAATTACTGGATGTTGATTAGATATATTTCCGTAGATCGAATTGAAACACATATATCGAGGCAAGTTGAAACGAATGTCGACCCTTAGACTCATTGCTAATTGTCAACAGAACTTTTTGTGTTCCTATATGGTCTGGACGTATGTTAAAAGAACGACTTCTAAGAATTCGGAGGAAACGCTGAAACGGACAACCATTGACAAAGATCAGTAACGCAGTAACGCATCATCGGGTAGTAACGCATTCGCCTCAGCTGAGCAAAACATTGAATGTTCATATTAATGTTGAGATCCGCTGTTCGACGAAAAGCAGTAAATACTAATAAAATTCCGTGAATAAGGGAAGCAATATGGCTGTGTTTGGCTATTTCTCGATTGAATGACAACGAAGAAATAATGCGCCTACAAATGGACCGGTATATCAGCACCAATAAAGTTGTCTGTCATATCTTTGGTTTCACAATTCATGAACGGGACCCAACAGACATGAATTTGGTTGTCCATTTAGAAAACCTATTGTTTACTAACGAGACCATAGTTGAACAAAATTAATATTGATTTTCTTTATTTCATTTTCTACTTTAAGACAACAATATATTACATTCTTTCACTTCACATTTTACTAATTAACATGATTTATTTTTTACCTATTTACATATTAACACTTTACATCAAACACATCAATTACGTAATTGAAATACATTGAAAAAAGATGGTTTGAATGATTTATTTATTTTTTATTGTAGTCGGCAACTTACCCTAAATGCTTTTCGTCACCCCCTAAACCGAATTGAAAGCAACAACCACAAAATAGAAGATATTGTTATCCTACTGATTTTTAGGGAAGCCATTCCCGAACGGGCAACTGTTTCAGAGATAGCCTAGGAGCGCGTTGGAGCTTACATGATTCGGTAACCGTCTAGGCTTGTAATTGACGAATATCATGCCAACTCGACTGGCCGTTGGCAGCACCATCTCAGATACAGGGAAACTTCGATATAACGTACCCTCGATATAACGTCACTCGATACAACGTACATTTTACCTCGATATAACGTACACATTTCCAAAGTGTGAAGGAAATTTTTTTTCAATACTTTTTTTCTGATAGAACAGTGAATTATCCATATTGTGATGCTAAAACAGGTTTTGTGCCTTCAATCAATTCCGAAATACAGCTGGTTTTGTGATTCCGGATTCTAAATGAATCAAGCTTTAATCAACAGTACGAAGGGAAACATCATGAGAAAGGCTGGGTTCGTCTTCTGATTGAAGTTATTCATTAACTTTACTAAAAGAGCAACACAATAATGTATTATAAACTACGTTTATAAGTACTTTATTATGCTTCGATATAACGTACAATTCGATACAACGCACAATGTTGAAAGTGAAATGTACGTTATATCGAAGTTTACCTGTAGTAGTGAAACGTTGTGGATGTAAAGACATGTGCCATTTAAGCAACTTTGCATACTTGAAATATTCGTAAAAGAATTAGACTACTACCTTTTCTTAATTTTTTACAAAAAAATGTGATACCTACAAAATTCTTGTCAAAGGATGAAATGTAGGAAATTGTTTGAATTTTCACAAAAAAATACCAAAAACCTTTTGGAAAAAAAAATTTGCTGAAAAAAAGTTATTTTAAAAATTTAAATTCTTTTTTCTCAAAGACGTTTTTTTTTAAATTCCCAAAAATATATATACGAATAGTCCTTACAATTTCCAACAAGTCGTCCATACATCGGATGAAGTACACTATTACAGGGAAAAAGTTTTTCTAACAACAACTTTTTTATGTTTTCTTTTAAAAAATACAGCTAAACCTAATTTTGTTTAAGGTCAAGATAGCGATATAGTTTGTTCGACAAAGTTTTATATCTTATTAAAATATGAACTTTTGTCGAAGACGTCAACTATCTATCTGTTATAGTTTTTGGAATATAAATAATTTTTGTATGAAGGCTCTTGAAAAAAATAATGTTTTGCTCGTAGAATTTTTGTGTGTAAATTCTCACGTTTGACATGTTTATAAATAGAGAAAAGTTAGCAGAGCATGTAAATTGCGATAATTTCTACATAAAAATGTTACGAATCAAACATTAATAGTGTTTTTTTCAAAGAGAAAAAATGAGAAAGTTGTTCGAAAAACTTTTTCCATGTAAATGTGCCCATCGTTCGATGTATAGGTGACTTGGTGGAAATTTTAAGGGCTATTTATATCTATTTTGTCAGAATTTCAAAAACACATGTTTTCGAGAAAAATGAAATTGGATTTTCAAAATATTTTTTTGTAGATCTTATAGTTTTTAAATTAAGATTTAAAAAAAAAGTTGCAAAAAACTCAAAATAAAAAAAAACCATTAAAAAAGAATGGAATGTAGGAAATTATTCAGGTTTTCATTAAAAAAAAATTTCAAAGAATTTTTCGGAAAAAAATATCATTGAAGAAAAAATTTTAACATTAAAATTCATTTTTCTCGAAAACCTATGTGTTACGGCTCGGCACGGACCAAGCAATCGGATACGATAAAAAAGAGAAACACACATCGAATTTTGTCACTTTATTTGCACAAAAATAATTACACAAAACTACACGAAAAACACTAATCGAATCCTTGATCCGCGTCTGGAAAAAACAAGAGCAATTAGTTATGTGAATACGTAAGGATATTTATCTCCACTTACCTTTTTCCACGAACAATTACCTGCAACAATATAAATATTGTTAGCTTATGTACATATAATGCCATACATAATATTCAGTACTTACCGCTAACCGCATAACACCAAAACACAAACAATAGCAAACACACATCGCAATAAACAATAACATTGTATAATAATAACAATAACAAATGAATTGTCATAGGATAGGAACGCATGAAAACGAACCTGCTATAAAACAAAAGCCCATTGTTTATAGCGAATATTCTAGAATACCCGAGCAAAGATACAACAATAGAATATTCTAAAGCGGGTACCGCATAAATAGGGCACGAAATGTTCAGTACATCGATCAGTCTCAAAAATTCAGTGGTTCAGTAATCGTAGTGAAACAAAGATCAGTGAAAAGGAATTCTAGTGAAGTGCAAAAGTGAGAATAACCCATGTTGGAAATTGTATGGGCTATTCATATATATATTTAAGAATTTTAAAAAAATACGTTTTTGAGAAAAATGAATTTTAAAATAACTTTTTTTCAGCGAATTTCTTTCCTTAAATAATGTTTGGTATTTTTTTGTGAAAATCTAAATAATTTCCTACATTTCATCCTTAGACAAAAATTTTGTATCATAGTTTTTAAGTTATAATATTTTGTAAAAAATAGTCTAATTCTTTTTCGAATATTTCAAGTATGCAAAGTTGCTTGAATGACCCATGTCTTTACATCCACAACGTTTCACTACTATCTGAAATGGTGCTGCCAACTCCAAAGACGAGTTGGCATGAAATTCGTACATTTAAAAAAACTTGTTAACTGGAAGTCAAAACAACAGTGTCCAAGACCATATTGGCCTCGAGGAAAGTTGTGTCGAATATTTCCTAAAAAGACTTACAAACATATTTATTATATTCGTCTGGAACATATACATAAAATTCAATCGAAGCATCGAAAAAAAAACAAATTTAGGCGTATAGAAATGGGCGTAAGCTGTCTTGCTCTCTAGTTTCAGTTACGCCAACTCATATAGGACTTTTCTTTTAATTACTTTTGTTTTCGCCCTCAATTTCCAATTTCCATTGCTTCTGGTGATGTGATGTTCTGCTTTACATAATCCAGCAGCACATCTTCAAGTGAATTTCCAGAACCTGCATTCTACAGTACCGTTTTTCTGGACATTTTGGGTAGATTACGGCTCCAGAACGAAGAGTATCTCCATTTTGCATAAACCGTAGTCCCATTTTGCATAGATTTGATGCTATTCTTGATTCCACTTCGAAAGAAATAGCATGAGATCTTGCTGTTGTACTGCTCTTAATAGATATCAAGTCTTTGACAAAGTCGGAGAAACAAAGTTGGTTACAGTATGACGTAAAACTACTGCTATTTTCAGCGTTTCCTCCGAATTCTTAGAAGTCGTTCTTTTAACATACGTCCAGACCATATAGGAACACAAAAAGTTCTGTTGACAATTGAGCAATGAGTCTAAGGGTCGACATTCGTTTCAACTTGCCTCGATATATGTGTTTCAATTCGATCTACGGAAATATATCTAATCAACATCCAGTAATTACGTGACGTGTTGTAGGCACTTATGAATTCCAGGAAATCTGTTTTCGGCACAGGTTGAGTTGGTTTTAAAAGGTTCAAATAAAATATAATGAACGACCGGAAATAAACAATGTCACTGATATATCAGTCAATACTCACTTTTTACTAAATGTGACTTTTTGAGTAACCATAGGAAAGTTATTAACTCACCTGAAAGAAAAAAAAAATGTTGCGTCAGTTTTTGTTTCAAAAATGAAGCACTTCGATGAATGTGGTGTGATTTTTTATTTATCAAATCAACTGAAAGTTTTGACTAAAAGAGGGAGGGACCTATGAAGATTGTTAGATAGATGATGCGGAATATTATTACGCACTTTAGTTATACAATCAATCTCCCTAGCACGATATCGAAAGGACCATCGAGTTAGGGTTAGAGTAACCCTATCTCACAGATACACATTTTTATCTATTACACATTAGCCGTTTAGGCGTTAGAGTATTCCTATTTTATTGATACACAAACACATGTCGCATTTTTCGGCGTAAGAATATTCCTATTGTTCGAATGTTCACAGTTGGACTCAGCGGGACTGTTGATATGAAGTTTCCATTGTTGTGATTATAAATATCACCAATTACCGATGCAGCAGATCGATCGTATGTGGAGTGAGAGTGACATGATGATTGATGCATGCAAAAAAAAACTTTTAAAAAAAAAATAAGGTTGCACGTATTTTACTGTTGCAGTATCGGGACCATAAAAACCATCCACAATTTCAGCGGCCTAGCTTGCATTTTCACTTTCATAAAAGAAAAACTGTAAAATGTACCGAGTTTTCTCCTTGTTGACCTAAGCTGGTAGCACCCTGTAACTCACAACTGAACGGAACAAACAAAAAAAGCAACAACAAAAAACTCAGTGTGAAATGTCACCTTTACAACGAGCCTAAACTTGAAAATTGTATAATTGATATTATGCGAGATATTTATCACTAAAGCCAGCTACCGAGAAAACAATGGAAAGCTTTTCCCCAGCCTAATAATTCGTGAATAAGTTTCAGCTTGCCAAACATCATAGAAAAGAAAGATTTTTTTATATCAACACGGTTTCGATTATATCGATTTTATTCGGCAGTGAAGGTAATAATTACCGTTTTGTTTGCAAATGCGTAGGTTAGGGATTTTTTAGAAATGTGCCATTATAATAAATCGCACAAACAATGTTGAATATCATACATAGCATTATTGCATGGAAATAAAACTACAGTATCTATTTTTCATCATCATTCCAATCGAAATGGAGATTTGCTCAAACATTCTAATAAATCTTTAGCATTGAACACATTTACTTTCTCCAAAACAAATAAACTCCACCCTTCTGACCAACACTTCTATAACACACTTCACACCTGATTTGTAAAAGTTGTACTGATTTTCATCGCATAATAAATTTTCTATTATCATAAATTTACCCACTGCCATTAAGGGACATGTGTTAACTCCCCTAGTTGTTATATTCTCCCTTGCTGTCTCCTCACTTATGACCGACACAAAATACTCGCGTGATGTTTGCTCGAGTCATTGTTTGATTAAAATTATCCCATTTTACGCACCGAACCGGAAGGAATTGTTTTTCTTGCCCTGGACAGTGTGTCCTGGCAAAAATGTCACCCGGTACCGTGTTAATCTGATTGAATAAGCCGCACCTCGATCAAAATTCCTCTGATTGAAGTTTATTGGATTAAGTCCGAGCACTAACACCAGAGTCTCCGAGAGGACTCTCGCACGGCTGTTGATAATCGTTTTCGCCAATATTTCCCCCGAGCTTCGCCATTTGCTGGCACTGTGATTGCTGAATTATTATTCAGTTGGGCAAGCTAATAGATTCTTTGTACGTCCACTTCGGACATCTGTCGGGGAAATGCGACCCGAAATATTGTCTTTCATTCCGAGGAATCAATCATACATATCCTCAGTTGTGGATGTGGAAGACAATAATGTGTGATGTCAGAGGAATCAATTACTATAATCCGCTTATCTGCTAGAAATAGATTTCCATGAATATAAAGTAATACTCAATACTCAATTGTCTAACTGGAGCGATCGATATTGGGCCAAAGTGCCCTACTGAGGGATACAATTGCTGATGATGAACACCGTGAAAAATATTTTAAAGTTGCACAAACCCAAGGTATGCGGAATGCAAATTTAAACACATTATACTCACCCAGTTCGAGCGAATCGTTTCGCTCGCAATCACTCCCAATTATCGAGTCCGGCTCTAATTTAAATTCCGACTGGCCTGGTATCCGGCCGGAGGATCGACATCGGCAGACATCAGCGAAATTGCATTTCCACAATGAATCCCAGACGCAGCATCAGCAGCGGGGGCAGCAGTGATCAACCGGCCAAATTATATTATACCAGACGCTGCCGCTGGCTTCGGTTAACACTAACGAGACCACGGAATATTCAAAACTAGGCTAGCGTCGGACGGATTGGGCAAACCTTCCCGGGGGCCGGCGGTTGGCTGTCGGGCTTTGAAGTCAGGCTGCAAATTGCAGATAGTTGACCCCGCTTTATTTTATTGCCCGGGTCCAGACCCGGCTCCCGGACAGAACCACTCGATACTGGCTGCCGCTGGCTGTAGTTTCTCCCATATGTGCTGCTGCTCAGCAATAAAAACAACAGCATCACTATCACCATCATCATCATTATCAGCAGTCGGAGTCGAGTTGCAGTCGCATCGGAAGCAGGAGTATTTAATATATTCCCTACACAACGCCAGGGCTGCATGGCTCGATTCGAGTGCCCCAGCGGTCACCGAAATGGGCTCCGAAGTGGAGCGAAACCTTCAGTGGCCAAATTGAAAATTTATGCATTTATAAACATGTTCTCCTGCTCTGTCTCTCTGTTCGAGCCGGCGAAAGGGAAATGGGTGGTTCAACAAATGAAATGACAAAAAAATCAACTTGGAAGGCTTCGTGAGAGGCTGTCTGTCCGATTGTCTCTATGCTTGGATGGCTAGCTGCGGGACGATTGCAACTATGAACCCCGGCAAGCCGGGAATCGGTCAACGGGAATGGAACTTTTCCGACACCGATTCGGCCGGCGGACGGAGTTTAAAAATGCGAATATGCTCGATCAAAAGTGTTCGCCAATTCATTCTCGTTTTCGCATTTTCATCGTCACTATCAAATGCCGCGTGTGGCCCACATTGCAGCTGGTGCAACCCCCGCATCAATTTAACAACAGCAGTAGCAACCGGAAATGCACTCAGACAAGTGGAAAAACAAAAGTTAGGAGTTCATTGTCAAGGCAAAGATTTTTTCGTTCGCCACTCGCGTTCTACTTCCACCGAGAGGGGAGGGGGGTGGGATTTCTCCATCCCCGGAATGGCATGTGGTTTTTAATGTTTTTCCAAAGTCAAGCTTTCTATGTTTGCTAATTGTTGCCGGGCATTCTGTGTGGCGAACTGCGCGCATCCGTAGGAATGCACCGATGACAGTCCGGCGGTCAAGCTGGCTAGGTCCGGTCGAAACAAAATGGGTGCCCTGGATGTGCATTATTTTTGCAACAGAGAAGACAGGGCTGCTGCTGCTGCTCGATGGGGCCACCGGAGTAGATAGAGCCCAACCACGATGCGAGGTACGTGTTTTTGTGTCTGAAGGACTGTCCGGTGCGAGGATACGCAGCCTTTGTTTTTTGGGTTTTGGGTTTCGTTGATTGAGGACTCGCTAGAGTTGAAGCGATTGGGCCAACAATGAAATTCGGCGGAACGAACATTTGCAATGCGACGAGATGTTTGATTAATTTGTCTGAATCGGCATTCGGCATCGGGAACAAGCTTGTTTGTGTTTGGATTAGGTGACGTGAATTGCCGGAGCGGAAAATTAATGTCCTTTCAGGACGCGCATTGTCAATTGGTGCGTCTATCGCTTTACTCGTATATCAAAGCAGTACTTTCAATGTGTCTGTTACCAGTATAGTTTGAATTTTATATGGCTTTTAGAGATTGTGTTTGGTTCGTTGAATTGCACGATTATTCTTCATGAAAATCACACATAATCTAAAGTGTGTGTCACATCAAATTGCATCACGGAAAAAACGCTGTAGAAATTTAATTTTTAGGAATTATATCTTCAGCTTTCGCTTATAATCAGATAAGAGTGTATAGATAACGTTGGCCATGCTTCACTGTAAAATTTTCGTAAATTTGGAAAAATGTCGTCGAACGAAAAAGAGCGTCGTGAATTAATCCTGTGCACTCATTTCGAGAATCCGGAGTTGTCACATCGGGACATCGGTAAGATGCTGGGAATCGTCCAATCCACGGTCAGCAGAGTACTAAAACGATACTTCGAGAACCTAACCATCGACCGGAAGGTGAAGAACGGCAAAAATGGATGCTCCGTCAGTGAAAAAGATCACAAGCGCGTAGTTAAGCAGTTTAGACGTGATCCGAGAAGTTCGGTCCGGGATGTCGCCAATAAGCTGAATTTGTCAAGTTCATTCGTCCAGCGGATCAAGCAGCGGGAGGGCCTGCGTACATACAAGGTTCAGAAGGCTCCTAACCGCGACGAAAGGCAAAACATGGTGGGGAAGACGCGAGCCCGGAAGCTGTACACCGAAATGCTGACGAAGCCGCATTGCCTGGTAATGGACGACGAAACCTACGTCAAAGCGGACTTTCGTCTGCTGCCGGGCCTGTTGTTCTTCTTCGCAGAGGACAAATCCAGCGTTCCGGAGGAGATTCGCAAGCAGAAACTATCCAAGTTTGCCAAAAAGTACATGGTGTGGCAAGCGATCTGCTCTTGCGGAAAGCGGAGCGCCCCCTTCGTGATGACCGGCACGGTAAACGGGCAGGTTTACCTTAAGAAGTGCCTACAGAAGCGCTTACTACAACTATTGAAGCAGCACGAGGGCCCGACCATCTTCTGGCCGGATCTCGTTTCGTGCCACTATTCAAAGGACGTGTTGGAGTGGTACGAAGCCAACGGGGTCACCTTCGTGCCAAAGGAAATGAACCCGCCCAACGCGCCGGAGCTTCGCCCAATAGAGAAATATTGGGCGATTATGAAGCAGGCCCTCCGGAAGAACCCAAATGTTGTCAAATCGGAGGCGGACTTCAAGAGAAAATGAATTTCTGTTCGAAAAAACTACAACCTGACGTTGTACAGAACCTTATGGACGGGGTAAAGAGGAAGGTGTGAGCATTCGGGCTTGGGCTCGAAGTATGAATAAAAAGAAAATGCCAAAAGTTGTTTAATAGTTTTTATTTTACTGTCTAAAATTTTCAAAAGGATCGGTCTACTGGGCGAATTCCTACAGCGTTTTTTCCGTGATGCAATTTGATGTGACACACCCTTTATACGAGTTTGGGTTTGTTGAAAAGTACCAAGTCTTAAGTTGCTAATACTACCATAAGGTGTTGAAATTATTCAAATTTTTATGTTTTCAACCATTTTCCTTGAAGAGGAATTATGATCACGGTTTGCCCAAAAAATGATCATGGTTTGTCCGGTTTTAGAAATCACCATTTTTGAATGAAAACATTCGAATTCACAAGTAGATGTTGCATTTATCATTGCTTGAGTTTACTGTCATTACATTGATCCATTCATAATTTAGGCTCATATAAATATTGCCTTTTCTTGGGCATTTGAAAAGTGCTCACCTCAACACTCTCAACACTGAGAAACCTTATTTCTGCTATCCGCGAAGGACACAATAAACAAATTGCGGCGCGCCAAGTGGTTGCCATAGAAATCATGTGGACAAAATAACATTATTGAATTGGAAAACTCATGATCAGAATTGAGTTCTTCAAAATGCGTTAATTTAATGGTTTAGCTATGTACATCTGATACAAATGGTGTGCAAGCATGATGTTTACAATATTCGTAAGTGTTTTAATCCAGAAAAGTCTGAATTCGTGCCAAATAATCATCTGGTGATCGATTAAAAGTTAGCTCGAATGAGGGGCGCATTGACACAAATAGGAGCTGTATTTTATATTCCTGTGATTCCGTAAAAATATACTACGACTGGACAAACCAAAATCATTTACCTTAGTATAGTCCTTTTTAATTGATTTCTGTTTTGTTCCTTTACTTTGACGTTTTGATTTCAAATTATGCTTTGGTTTCTGCGGCTTGCCGAAGAGCGCGCTGCTGAAGTGTATCATCGCTGGATAGAGCGGCTGTAGTGTTGCCAGAATATTTTTTTTTTTGCTATCACATACCCCACCCGTAAATCTATGTAATGGTCCTGATCCTCTGTAGACTTAAACGTCGGAAAAGTTGGTAAACCTAATCACCAACTTTTCCGACTTCCACAAGCGGTAGCTTAACCAACGGCCGCCGTAGAACGCCAGCCGCAGTTCGTATCAGCACCTGCCGAACTTTTTTCGAGTTATAACTGGTAGGTATTCCTGCGCCCACCTTCGTCAGAACTCGCCAGTGATGTACTGAGCGAGTTTCCACTTTTTTGAAAAAAGCAAGGTACGAAAACATAAATCTTTTATAATAAGTAACAAGCACAGAACGGGACGACCGCACAAACGGATATTATTATTATTATTTATTTATTTGTGAATGTGTGGCATTCGACACGGGACGAACGTATGAGTACAAAAGAAAATGAAAAAAATGCGGATCGGGACGACCGCATTACAAAAATCGAAAATTATATTATTAAGAGTGCGGATCGGGATGACCGTGCTGTGTAAAAATGGAAGTAAAGTTATTTGCGGATCGGGACGACCGCTCAGAAAAAATACATCAGTTTATCGATGATGTGGGCTGGGCATTCGGCACAATTCTCGCCATCAGCAGACAGTCACCGCTCGGCTTCGGGCGAACTCCGATTATCTCTCGGACGTTAATGGGCACAGACCAGTGTTGAAAAAAATCGTTTTCGCTAAGCTCAAATGCATAGAATGTCGAGCTAGGTTGCATCGAGAACCTATATATTCCAAACTAAAATCAAAATGACAAATCCAGACAACCAGTGAATACGACCAATGAACTTTTGTTCTTCAATATGTTTTGAAGTTTATTTTTCCACCCAGTGTCATTTTCATCTTGATTATTCAAGATGCCATAATTGAATTTCATTTTAGTCAAATGAATATCAGCTGTTGTTCACTTTCAACCTGAGGTAGCCGTGTGCGGTTGGTTTTTATTTATGCCGTTGTTACCGTCTCGCCAAAACAAAATCATGCGCGATTTCTTGTAAAGTTTCTTTCATCGAACTCTGGCGGTTTTGTTCTCTAAATGGTCCAGCCTGACTAATTTTTTTATTTTAGAATTTTGACTCAAAATCAATACCAGAACGAATATCGTTTCGAATGTGATGAATATCAATTTGTTGCTTTTGATATTCAAAGTATAAATAACAGCGAAATAAATAACAAACTCAATGTCGCATTCACTCATTATAGCAAATTTGTTCATAAATCAGCGATATGAACAAAATCGTTTGTTATCGTCATCAATATAATAAGAGCAGTGTGTTTCAAGCTGAAAAAAAGTCATTTACACTGAAATAAAATCATATTCGTTACTCGTTAATGTTGGATATATTCATGTGAAGAAATATGATGAGATTTATAGAAATCGCATCAACCGTTTACACTAGCGTGAACTTCTATAATGAATATATTCATATCTTCGGTGAATTTATTCACCTGAAGTAGAACTGCATCCCACTTTAGTGATTTCTCACCAGTGAGAAATTCACAAGCGTTTACATATGCTGAATTTATTCATGTTATATATACTTCGAATAAGTGTATCATATATATTCTCGCCCGTTTACACCTATTTTCACGTGAATAAATCCATCTATAGCTATAGATCTCCCTAATGTAAACCCGCCATAAGACACTGGCACAGACTATCCAACAAAAAATGATGAGTCAACGTCTTCTGGTCTGCATCTTCTAGTGGTATGTACGTCAGGGGCCTAGAATATATCATGCATTTTTTTGGATTGTGCTAACGTAAGAACTAATGTGCACAACACTATACGCGACAGGACACAACACTTATTGTTCTTACAAACGTAAAATGGATGTTAAATTTACCTTCAAATTCATTTATAAGCGGCGGCTCAGCATTGTGAATAAACATGGATTCCCATGCATTAAGATGGAAAGCCTTTCTGACACACTTCTTGAGTTTCGCGTTGACCCAGTCAATTTTATGATTTTGCCCCGTAGAGTGAGCTGCCACACTCGATTCGTTAGGTCGCTTATTTTCCACGGCGTTTCTGTGCTCCCTGACAAGATCTCTGTGCGACAAGATCCCGTGGGATGAAAAGTCCGGTATCTACTAGATTTCGTGCAGAATAACGAAAAAATCTGTACAATTCCAGATAAATCTGAACGTGTGGCAACACTGGTTGCGTGACTTATGTGCCACCCTGTATAAAGTTGTTTTCAAAAAAAAAACCATTGTTGTATGAGAGTAAAAAAAGTGTTTTTCATTCAAATAGAATACCAATTTGATACAGAGAAGTTAAATTTATTTCATAATTTGAATTTTTAAAAGGTGTTTGAGTTCTTTGATGCTTCCCTGAACTAGTAAACGAAGCTCAATGCCGTCAACGCGAATTGAATTCGGACGTGTAAAAAGGAGAAAAATAAAACTAAGTTGAATGTGTAATAATAAGAAACCTTGGATCGATCAAATGGTAAACATCAATAAAACAATATTGTTCAAGGGATATGAATAATATTTATACATTGTAAATTTATTTTACATAAAATGAGTAAATACGGAGCACACAAACTGGATAAAATTGGATAATATTTTAAAAAAAACTTGGAAGCTCTTAGGATTCTACTGGACGACTGGATTAAGAAAATAAAACTGTAAGAATCCAGTTTAAGCCGGAACATTGGCAACGCTGGATAGAGCGGCGGTAGTGTTGCCAATGGCGTTGATTAGATGGAATCTTATATATAATAAGCAATCGAAAACAAAATAAGCATTATCCATCCAAGAATTTGTCTGAATAGTTATTCAGACAAATAAAAATCATACTTGCTGGAGAAGAATCACTACGAATACAGAATCGGCCAATACAAACCCGAAAGGTATGAGTATGATATTTATGGAAGTCATTCTTGCCATATGCAATTCAATGTTGACGTGGAATTATGAAAACACGTTGAATATTAATAAAACACACAAGAGTAATTGTTCCCCAAAAATAAGAACTAAAACATTAGGTTGTTAAAAAAATTATGACGTGGAAACAACGCCATCAAACCATAAAAATCTCGGAACCGATTTCGATCCACAAATGTTATTCTCAATCAGCAGCCTCCGTTCAGCTTCCCCTTAATGGAGTGCCACAAAATGAATTATTACCGCAAATTTGCAATAGCGCACATTTCGCCCCCAAAACCTTCCTCCTAAATTTTCTCTCATTTGGGAGCTTTTGTTTTCCACCTCACCACTTCATGGCCCCACCTCAACCGTTCTCTCTCTTTCTCTCACCAATGCTTTCAGTGAATGCAAAATTTATGATCATTGTAAAAAATTTAACTCGCCGCTTTTATTTGGCTCATTTTGATTTCCACCACTTTCCCGTGCGAAATTGTATACGATGTTTTGAGGTTTTTCCTCGCCGTCAGTCTCCCGCTCGCGGTTTGTTGTTATCCAATTCTCCACGGCGACCTTCACTTTCGGATCACTTTCACCTCGCGTCGTTAAGATGTGCACGGGGAAAGGGAAAAGCTTTCGCGGAAAATAAAATAGTCTGAAAATAACATCCACCCGAATAACGGGCAGCAATATCGGTGAAGGCGCGGATGCGGATGCGGGTGGAAATTGCTTCTACCCAAATCAACCGCCACCCCGCTCTCTTCCCACTGCGGAAAACAAAGAACGCCGCGGAAGCTGACAGAGTGGATCTGCCTTATTCGTTGCGTTTTTTTATGATTTTGGCTCGGTTTTACGGCGTCACCCTCCGCGGATCACCGAACCTTCGGCAGAAATTGATCGAAGACAATAAATTGCTGCTGTCTCGGCAAAGCAAAACGAGACCCGAAGAATGGAATAAACACGTTTGGTTTGGCTTTTCTTCGTCCTTATCGGCAGCCCCGAACCGTGAGCGGAAATAATGGATCAAACGGAGCACACCAACCGAATCTTCCCTGCTTTCGGATCCTGGCGTCGTGGCACGGAAGCGCGCGGGTGTCGAAACAGCCAGGAAATTTTGCATGATTATTTTGATCGGCTTTTGATTGGGAGCGACGGGGAAACCGAGGGTATCCGATAGCCTCTTTCTTGGTGGATCTATGTGATGTGTCTCTTTCACTCAGCTTAATGCCAGCGTCGCGGATGCTGGGAATTGCTGATTAAGTGGGTGGTGATGAATTCGAGTCAGCCGGATTGATAACGGTTTCCAATCGATTCCCGCTCCGTGATAATGATCACTCCCGTTAATGGGAACAGTTTCAACGGTTTATGGGTTAGTTTATGGATTTACACCCGATTCAGCACGTGTCGAGTGCGGCGTGTGCTCAACGTGGAAATCAAAATAAGTACTGCTGACATAGGCAGTTTGGCAGGTCACTCAGTGGATTTTGGAGAATTGCTCTCGTTTTGATAAATATACCTTTCGTTCCATTTGTCTTCATTCTTACTGTCTAGGTATTATTCATAAACTTTTAACATTCCACCCAACACTTCGCCTATTTTATCTCTTAATAATCTTCTATATACAGTTAAACCTGTTTTTGTGCGGTTTTTTGTGCGAATTTTTTTGTGCGATTTTCTGTTCTTGTGCGATTTTTTTTTGTGCGGTGTATGAAAAGAAGTATGCTTGACGAAGTTATCGTCCATTTAGTTTTTTTTCGACGGTTTATATGCGTTTCAGTGTGAAATAAGCATATTTGCGTCTCAATTATCCACTTCTGAAATCATTCCCCTCCTCCCATCAAATGCTCTAAGTTTTTCTAAGTTTCGGCATGACATGATTTCTAACAGCAGCACGTTTCGACATGCAACCAAAAGCACAAAACAGCCACGCGCAACCGAAAAGGCAAAGTGTCCCATCGCAAAGCAGGGAAACTAAAGGAAATTGAACGGTGAATGGCGTGGATTTGAGTTATTTTCTTGGGGAACTTTTTTGATGCGGTCCCTATCTACCGCACAAAAAAAAATTTTTTTTTTCAAAATGTGTACCGAACACAATTTTTTAAAGCTTCTTGTGAAGCTTTGCACAACTTTTTTTGTGCGGTCCCTATCCCCCGCACAAAAAAAGGTTTGCCTGTATATTAAAATGGAATGTTGTCTGTCTGTCTTCCTGTCTTTCTGTCTGTCTCATTCTTATCGACTCGAAAACTACTAAACCGATCGACATGAAAATTGGTATGTAGGGGTTTGTCACACGGCACGGATTCCGCGCGTAAAAAGCGACTCCAGTGTACATTATGAGCTAAACCTATGAAATCTAAATCATTTTTGATGTCACTTATTTCTAGTATTCTCAATAATTTTTTTTTGTCAGCACTGGCGAAAACAATTAAACAAACACTGTGTTTAAGTGTATTCATAATAAACAATAGGTTCTTAGAGTTATTTTAGGGGATTGAGTAACAATTATCTCAGAAACTCTGGCGGGTTAAACGGGAGATGAACCACAGCTCCGACAAATCAAAATGACTAGAACCGAAAGCCACAAATCAATCGTCCAAATGCACTTCTTTCAAACGCAAAACCACGTAACATCGCGACGGTGGAGGAATTTCATGCCAATTCGACTGGACATTGGCAGCACCATCTCAGATTGCAGTTAAAAGTTGTGGATTAAAGACATTGGATACCAGCTTGGATATTCCAATCAAACATGACAATCCGATAAATCGGCTTAGTAACTGATTCCTTCCATCGCTCCGTTTCTCTTTCCACATCTATCCATTCTGACAGCAAACCTGTCTGCGGTTCGACCAAAAATCAAGAAGATAACAGTACAACTAGAAGACATAATACATTTACGCTAACGATGATTCGATTCGCTCAAAAATCATATCCTGCCCACTTCAAAAGCTCCACGGCGAGATTCCACCGAAAGTAAGCCCCTCAAAAATCGACCGAAGCAAGAAAAATAAAAATAAAAGCTAACCTATCCGCCCCTCCCTCCTTCTGATCACAAAGCACAGACACTAGCGGGCGAGAAAACCTTCAGGCTCGTAAAAAAGGACCTTCGCGGAATCCATCAATTCGATCCGTAGCAGCAGCAGCAGCCGTCGCCTTCTTCCTCGGGATGCCGCTGAGAAAATGGAAAAGCCTTCGGAAGCGGCCGTAAAAGAGTGTTACAGCAAATTTTATAGGTGTTGATAAATTGCTCGGATAAGGTAAAAATCCTTACCGTGAAGCAATAAAGAAAAAAAAATTGCAGCGGGCTACGATCTTTTCCTCTCCGAAGGATGAGGATTTAGATTTTTATCGTCTTTTTGAATGTATCGATTGGGCGGCCTATCGGCGGATCAGGGGAACGCGGGGAGTGGTGGTACTTTTTATTTTTACGACAAATCGATACACTCGGACAAATTCACTGGTTTCTGAGATGGCGAGAGGGCGCACTCAGGCGGAAAGTAAAACACCCATCCAAGCCGTATAACGCCATCTCCACCGGGAACATGTCTCTATTGAGCGGATCGTGAATCACTCCCCCGCAACAGCAGTAGCAGCAGCGGGAGGCCAATTTCGTTTCTGAAAACCACTTCCACCACCACCATCGCCCTCGCACCGAGGTCTTAACAAGTCGGAAAGGACGAGCAATTCCGGTCCTCGGAGGAGGAGAGATTTGAAAAATGATAACCCATTTAGCTACTCTACCGTTTAATTGCTTTAAATCGTACCCCCGTTTGTGTGTTGGGTGGTTAGTGTAGTACATGTGTAGTAACCTCGGGAATGAGGCAGCAGGTCACGCCGATGAACACGGATGGTTGGTTAGGTAGATTGGGAAAAAGAATGGCAATATATCACCGCTCTAACCCCTCGTGAAACACGTGTAATGAAAATGTCACATGTAAAAATTAAAAGTGGAGTTTGGCTGATTGGGAAAAGAATTAGAAGGATGAGTTGAGGACATATCGGTATGTTGCCGTTCGACCAGAACTTTTTCGAGGAAAGAGCTATTGCATATTTTAAAAACTTGATTCAACATCATGTGTTCCAATTTTTATAAGACATTTCTAATCTTTGCCTCAAGCATTATTTATAGCAAAAATCATCTTTGTCTGATCGTCAACTTCCAAAAGATTAATTTCTCGAATCAACGAAGCTATAACCAGAAAATGAGAAAAGAGGACCGAAAATGGCAAAACAGGAAAGTGATTTATAGCAACAGCCTCCTTGCTCTGCAGTCGGAGGAGGGGCTGGAATCTGCCAAATAATCGAAATTTCCTGCAGGTTTGGTGGGAGAAGTTGCGCCTAATCGCAACCGCGTCTTGGCTGAGCGAAGCGGGGGTGATTGCGAGTTGTGGGAGCTCGTTGTGTGTCGGAACGACGGGAGGCATCGTGGTGCACAAATTAACTTTTTATCCGCAAGTCAAATGAATGTGAAATTAGATTGTAATTATAAAACTGATGAATTTCGATTTAATTTCAATTTCGCGCGTGGCTTGCGTGGAAGTGCTCACCGCGCGGAGTGGGCGAAGGTTACGGTTAATCTGAGGATATGGGGGACTATTTTTCTTTGTCAGTTATGGTTCCATTCGAGTTATGGTCTTGGAACGATAAGGGTTCTTTCCGGAGGTATCATAATCTTAAATTTGAATCTTCTTATAGTATGTTATTTATTCACAGTGGAATAGAAACTAGAGAGCGTTGCATCTTATCACTAGAACAATTCGTATTGAAGTCAATCGGAAAGGTAAAACGGCTGTACGTATCAATATATAGTCTTAGGAATACTGGCCATCATATTAACGACGTATACTGGATGGTCGAAGTTCGAGTTGTTCAATAAGAAAAGGTGGCTCTAGGACATACTTCTCCAACCACACATACGACACGACGATAGAAATAAGGAGTGTTTCAAGAATATATATATATATATATATATATATATATATATATATATATATATATATATATATATATATTTTCTGTCTGTCTGTCTGATTCTCTGAAACTACTGAACCGATCAACATAAAAATTGGTATGTAGAGGTTTTTGGGGCCGGGGAAGGTATTCGCGATAGTTTGAGACCCCTCTCCCCTCTCTAAGGAGGGGCTGCCATACAAATTAAACACAAATTTCTACATTAATCGAGAATTATTCAAGCAAATGCAACCAAATAAGACATCTGGAGGTTTTAGAGCGCAATACATGTTTCTATGGTGGTTAGATACTCCTCCCCCTCTCTTTGGGGGGCCGCCATAGAAATGAAACACAAATTTCTGCATTATTCGAGAATTAATCAAGCAAATGAAACTGAATTTGGCATGTGAAGGTTTTAGGGTACAATAAAAATTTCTATGATGGTTGAACACTCCTTTCGCTCTCTAGGGGTGGGCTGTCATACAAATGAAACACAAATTTCTGCATAACTCGAAAACTAATCAAGCAAATGGAGCCAAATTTGGCATGTGAAGGTTTTACGGGGCACTAAACGTTTCTATGGTGAACACACTCCTCCCCCTCTCTAAGGGGGGCTGCCATACAAACGAAACACAAACTAATCAAGCATAATTTGGGATATGAGGGTTTTTGGGTATGAGAAATGTTTCTCTAATGGTATGATACCCCTCCCTTCTCTGGAATGGAGAGGGGGTCCCATAAAAATATTACACATATTTCAACCAAAAATATTCCAACCAAACATGATAATTGAAAATTTTCGGAAAACTCTGAAGGAAAAGGGAAAATTCGAAGCAAATGCAATTCCCATATGTTCTATAATTACATAGTGACAAAGGCTGTTAGGCCATTTGATGTTTGCGCTAGCGAAATTGATCTTTGTTCGAAAATTTGTTCTTTGTTGGAAATGGGTTTTAATGTGATGAAACGCACTCCTATATCTTCTTCTATCTATACAAAAAAAAAAGGATCGCCGGATGTGTTGAGCAGAACTCGAGGAAGGAATTTAACGATTTAGGGCTGTCTTTATTCTATCATATTTTCTGTAGCAAACATTTTTTTCATGTAACGGAGAAACATGTTACTTGCAAGTGGTTGAAAAATCTTGAACGAGAATTGTGTCTGAAAATAATCTGATATTATAATGATGAGTTTTATTAGAAATATAACAAAACACAAATTTTGGGCGGGACGAAGTTTGCCGGGTCAGCTAGTATATATATAAAAATGGAGTGATGTCTGTCTGTCTGATTCTTATGGATTTGGAAACTACTGAACCGATCGACGTGAAAATTTGTATGTATGGGTTTCGGGACCGGAGAAGTTTTTCATGATAGTTTGAGACCCCTCCTCCCTATCTAAAGGGGGCTGCCATACAAATGAAACACAAATTTCTACATTGCTCGAGAAGTAAGCAAGCAAACGGAACCAACTTTGGCTTGTGGAAGCTCTAGGGGATCTATTTGAAAATCTTTGGGCTGTCCTCGACAACGAAGTGGACAAAACAGGTGTTTGCTCTGGGAATGCTTTGGACGTTTTGAACCCACAGCACCTCCAAACCTTACACAGAAGCTTGACAAACCTTTTCGAAAGCATGAAAAAGTGTGTACAATTGATAATTAAGGCTAAATGATGACACATTAACTAATACATTTTTTTTATTTGTTTGATTCATTTTTGTTTTCGTTTGTTTTTAACATGAAGTAGATTTTTTGATGTTAATTTAATTGAAGTATGGTTCAAGTAAAACGTTTATTACTTTTACGGTTTTTCGAAATAAAAATCAATAATTTTTGATGGCATTATGGTTTTACTTTTTGAAGCCATAAGAAGAAATGGAGAATAATTTGAAAGAAATATAAGTGTTCGATCCTCCACATAAAAAAATATAGTCCAATATTATTTACATTCCACATATTCCCACCTCATATCCCATCTATTAACCCCGAGTAAGTCGCGGGTAAACGGCGCCATCAATACTAACAAAACTCACTCTAGAACCTTCTAGTCACCCTAATAAACACGCCTTCTGAAATCTTCTGTTCACCTCTTGTCTCAATGCACACATTCCGGTAATTAATATCAACATCAACAGTCGGTATCAACAATAACAGTCTTATTATGCATGCTCTACAAATGACTTAGCGCGCACTGATTGGCTGCAATGCCACGAGCTTGTATATGAGGGGCTCAAAATGCAAAGGGTGTAAGTGACTTGATCGTTTTCTCTTCATCAACTTTTTATTTAGTTAATAACTCAACTGCAAGAACTTTCCAATTTAAGTTTGCTATAGAATCCGATAGATGAGGTTCTGACCTATTTTTCACGTTGGTAAATACAGCTGGGAATGTATTTGCAGCTAAGTTATGACCAAAAGAGAGAGTCGATGTAGAGAAATCGATCAAATCACTTACACCCCTTTCATTCTAAGCCCCTCATATATGAGTGTTAATATCACAGAGGACGCATAAAGACTAGTTAAAGTGAAAAAGGTTTTATTAATCACAAGTGGATAGCGGCGAAATTGTCTTTTTCAAGACACCCTGAAAAAGTTTACGTTAGCCCATCCATATAAAGTCCATTTCGCAATGTGATTTGCGCCAGCGCCTTGGAAAGTACCTCAACCGAGATTACTACGTAAAAGGAGCTTCAACCGAAGCTCGTTGCAGTGACCCTAGGAGGAAAGACTGCGGATTTCCTGTCGTCCATCTTCGCTAATGTACAACCGAACAATTAGTTCTGTTGATATTTTGATTGACTTATATTAAGGATGGTTTTATACCGACATGGTCATTGTACGTCAATAACAGAAAGTAGTCGATTGTCAAGTAGTTAAAGAAGATATAAATTTTTAACTTCATCGTGGGAGGATGAAATCCCGCCGCATACTCTTGAGACTTGAGACCCAGAAACCTTTCAGCTTTCCAGTTGTACTTGATTTCCGTGGAAATACCAGTGAATTAATTGCTCCAGCAAATTATGGTGGGGATAACAACTCGAAGGAAATATTAGTAACTCAGAACTTATAATAGCAAGATCAATTCCGGATGCCGCACATAATGATTTTCGGAAGCTGAACACATCAACGTCTCCCGTCATTCTGATACCTGGAACAACTGTCGGTGAGTGCCATCCGGTTTCAGTAACTGAATCGACTGGGACACAAGTCATGCGTGAAAAAGTTCACTACAGTCGAAATAAGATTTTACTATAGAAGATTTTCACTCTCTGCCCACAGGATCCATTCCGATCTCGACCATTTAGCATAAGATTATATGAACATTTTGTTTCATCGACAATCTTATGTTTCTTTGCACATGCGGAAGTAATAAGCTTAATTCAGATCAACAACTCAAACTTACGGATATTTTATAAGAATACCGAGATGTCTTAAGCTAAGTGATGGGGAAAACAACCGCAGTGAAGCATAGGATAATCACCGGTGACCACAAACCGATTGAGATATCTTCACGAAGAACACCTCTGCAAACGAGGACAGTTTGCTCACAAAAAAACTGAATCTCACGAAACAATCAAAACCTCCCGAAGCCCTCTGGGGCTCGTCAGTTGTTTTGGTGAAATAGCAAGACGGAACACCCGGTTTTGTATCGGTTATTGTAAGTTGAACGATTTCACTATAAAAGATTTTCACTCTCTGCCCTCAGGATCCATTCCGATCCTGACCAATTAGCATAAGATTATATGAACATTTTGTTTCATCGACAAGAATCGAACAATTCTCGGGGCCACATCTACAAGTCAATACAGAGCAGCGAAGTTTCATTGCATTCTGTGCTTAGGAGAGGACGAGGTATGACGGCCACCCCATGCTTAAGGTACAATTAAACATAATGTATACAGAATTGAATCATTTCATTGTGTCAGCATCGATCTTTAGGATGTTTTCCACAATCACGTTGATTTTCAGAAAATGATTTTGAATCCGGACGGATCAAAAGTTGACGATTAAATTTCTCATTGCAGGAGTTGCATACGGGTATGTTAGAAGCTTTAGTATGGAGTATGGAGTGAGGAGCAAAGATTTTCGATCCGGGAAACCGCGAAATTCTTCGGTATACAGGACGGGGTCGATTATATGTCCCGTTTGTATGTACGTGGGTAACTTTGTAAATTTGTCTGTAGCGCTGTCCCACATTAATAGAAATTTAACCACCTTCCTGTTGACCGATTGATCTGAAATTTTACACACACCTTTATCTCTGCAGGCATTATACAACTGCGTATTTCATGATCTTGAAAATCCAAGATAGCGGCCGCTACAAAATTGCGAATTTCATATTTTCTCTGAACCTCATCAATATGGTTATTATACGAAAGGGCTTGGCTAGTGAACACAGTTATTTATGAAAAATGCAAATTCAAAATGGCCGCCCCCACAAAATGGCACCATATATATATATATTTTTTAAAACCCAATCAATATGGGTATCAAGTGAAAGGGCTTCACTACTTTCACAACTACTTTAAAATTTTTCAACAGTTTCTTTAAAATTTTGGGTTTGCATTTTTCATAAATAACCGTGTTCTACTAGCCAAGCCCTTTCGTATGATACCCATATTGATGAGGTTCAGAGAAAATATGTAATCCGCCATTTTGTAGTGGCCGCCATATTGAATTTATATTTTTCATCAATAACGGTATTCTACTAGCCAAGCCCTTTCGAATGATACCCATATTGATGAGGTTCAGAGAAAATATGTAATCCGCCATTTTGTAGTGGCCGCCATATTAAATTTATATTTTTCATCAATTACGGTATTCTACTAGTCAAGCCCTTTCATTTGATACCCATATTGATGGGGTTTTGTAAAAAAAGGTGCCATCTTGTAGTGGCGGCCATTTTGGATTTCCATTTTCATGAATAACTGTTCTACTAGTCAATCCCTTCCATTCGATACCCATATCGATGGGGTTTTGATTTGTAGGATATTGAAAGATATACAATATTTATCTTATTTTTTATGAACTTTAGATATGTATTTACTGAACAATTCGAAACACATTGTGCTGTTTTAAAATAAAAAAGTCACAGGAGGGTTGTGTCCGAGACACGACCGCATAGTTAACGTAGGTTTCCGTTAGGCTATCTGTTGAATTTGGATATGTTTGAAGAATTACATCGTGAAACTCTTTGATAATGATTTGGTGGCCCTGAAAAGGGCCGTTTTGTTTTGTTTGGTTGTTGGGTATTGTTTGTTTACTCCACCAGTGTTTATCGAGTTATGATGACAAAAGGATGGTAAACAATCGTTGGATGGTGCGTATCAGATAAAAGATGCCGAAGTGGAATGAGATATGATGAAAACCGCCCTCTGTGATCCTAGACGAGATGCCTCCTGTGTTATGTATGGATGAAATAAAGAAAGAAAAACTAACCAATGTAATATAAGATAATTACCAATACCGAACACAATTATCATTTTTTCTCATCAGTAAAAACATGTTACTTTAATATAGAGAAAACATATTTGAAACGGAAAAGGTCATTTTGTTTTATAATTTTTACTTTCTGGGTGTTTCTTCAACCCAATGCGAATTTTAATTGAACTAACAACACCTAATACTATATGCAGAGCATATGGGAAATCACTTTTTCGAATATTTCTTCACTTTTCCAATTTATTCTCGCCGCATGAACTTTCCTTGGGTGAAAATGAACACAACAAAACAAACTGCTTAAATCGAACGACCCGTTCTCGAGCGGGAACACACCTTGGGTTTTTGTTCATGAAAATTGAAATAAATCATTTCATATATCAAGTCATTTTTAACACAACTGCTACCATATACGATTTTACAATTTCACTTGTGCTAAATTTTTCACAATACACGATCGGTCATTGATATGAAATTTCACGAAGCAAATTAAAGTTCCAAATTTGAATTTTATTTGTTAGAACTAATCGGGAAAATTTTTATATAGCAAGTAGGGTGCAATATAAAAATGCCCCCGATTTGCGTATATGCAATGCTGATTTCCCTCGGGCAACTTGGTTTTGATGTCTCTGTTAGGGAACACATTTGGGTAGGAACAAAAAAGACGGGTGGGTAATGTCGGGGACATAACCGGAGTGACGTAGGACTATACAAAGGGGACAGCTTTTGTTAAATATATATTTTAAATTTATTGTTTTATTTTCTTCTCCTACGTGAATACCTACCTATCTACCTGAAAAATGGATTAGTTTACTGTTTACTCTTTATGAACATGTTGATGGTTCTGAAAAGAACCTTTGGTGTTGTGTTTTTGTTATCACTCGATATTCCCATCTTGTTCGGTTAAACCTTCCTGTTTAGCTCTTGCGTTTGCCACTCGCCACAGCTTTCACAGTTGGAAAATTTCTTCCCATCCAGCTTGTGACATGTTGTTCAGTAAATTACATTTAATGCGACGTGCCTCAGAAACACTTTGCCACTCACTGAAACTAATTGTTGCCTTGATGAGCGCCGAACCGAAGCTGCTCTGTTCTTGATGCGGGTTTTCTGATTGTCGTGAGCAGCTTTGCAAGCCAACTCGAGCACTCCGACGGCCGAAACTCTATAATCGCTGTTAGGTATACTGGTGCTCTGGCACCAATCCGTTCGGCCTAGTTACCCTTGCGGAGCAATCAGTGAATGCGACCAACAGGGAACTGGAGACCTGCACGGTTCGAGTGAGACTTTGCCTTTCCCTTAACTTGTCCTCCTTCGTTACATCCAGGATGCCGATGCCGTACAACCACACGGGTTTACGGTTTGGAAGAAAATAAGATATTTTGTTGGGGTCCGCGTGTTTTGTACTCTAGCGGTACACACTCACAGGATAGAGACAAATCGGCAGACTCAGCCAGAGGGGCGAGTCCAACGAGACGAACGAATGAGCGTTAAAAGGGAGCGATGGCAAAAAAATACATTCATTACGATTTGTTCGCTCGTTGGATTCACATGCAGGCTAAAAAGAGTCCTTTTCAGGATCACAAAATTATCTTCAATCTACAGAGTTTATTGTTTTGTTATCACTCGATATCCCCATCTTGTTCGGCTAAACCTTTATGTTTAGCAATTGCATTTGCCACTCGCCACAGCTTTCACAGTGGGAAAATTTCTTCCCATCCAGCTTGTGACATATTTTACAGTAAATTACATTCAATGGCACGTCGCATTACCACCACTCAGTGTCGGATTGGAGGTAATTTTAACCTGCAATTGAACATTTGCGATGACAGCGGTACAGTGTCGACTTTCAATGTGGGGTTATAATTTGGACCCCGAACTCTATGTTTACAAAAATGTCCAACTAAATATGTCGCATTACAAGTCCGTCCAATTAGCTAAATGTCGAGATAAGTGTAAATTACTGTACTTTCAATCTAGAAGCAATTTAAGAATTGGTGAAAATTGAATAATCAGGAAAGTCCCCAACTATCAATAAGCTCAGAACAACTGCCAAATTCACATACTCATCATATCCTGGTAAACAAATTATGAAAAAATCAATTTGTGTTTTATTATTATTTTGGATATTGATTTAGAAAGCATTGAACTGTATTTCCTAAACTCTTTTTTGGAAGGTTTAATGGCCCTGAAAAGCGCCTTGTTTTAAGGAATGGTTCCAATTTAGAAAACTTAGTAATCTTGGTTTTGAAAAAAACCATTTCGAACGCCCTCGATGCCGCCTTGTTCTGGATTTGCCACCAAAGCAGTTTGTATAAAGAACAAACTTTTTTCTTCTGCTACCTGATGCCGTTTTGCGATTGCGTTTGCCACTCGCCACTCGCTGCAACTGCCTGTTGTTGTCTTGATGTCCACCGAACCGAATATGTTCTGTTCCGAAAGCGGGTTTTCTTATCGTCGCGAGCAGCTTTGCCAGCTAACTCGATCACTTCGGCGATCGAAACTATATAACGCCGGCTAGGTGGACTGGTGCACTGGTACTAACGCGCTCGGCCTAGCTACCCTTGCGGGGAACTCCAAATCAACACGCTTTCCCTTCACTTTTCCTCCTTTACCATGTCCAGACATGGCTGCTTGTGTTGGTTTGTTGATGTGTTGTGATGCGAACCGATGTGGTGTACGGTTTGAATGAGAATGATCGTTACGGCAGCGGAGCGGGGATTTTTAAGCTGACTGGCTGGCTCGAGAATTACGCATGTCTGTGAGACTGCGACCAATGTTTCGTTCATTTTTTTCTTTTTCCTTTCCAATCGTGCTTCATTCTATTTCGCTGCTGCTCTGGTTGCCCGTTTTGGTCGGTACGATTTGAGGAGCACAAAATGGACCAATCAAAAATGGGCACATAGTGCATTTGGACAATGCTTGATATTTCACAATTATTCAATTATTTATCTCAAGAAAAATGAAATGTTATTCGTTATGATAGATGCGTAGATATATTTCCTATCAATTGATGCAAAACCTTTGCGATCTATTGAGAAATGCTCGAGTTATAAGCGTTCCAAATCTTGCATTTTTTCCTACTTGTTCAGTGCCTAGATTTCCATTTCACCCCATATATCTTCCGGTTAGACGTAGTCCTACGTCAAAAGTCCCCCCTACTTTCATGTATTTGCAATGTCGATTTCCCCCAGGCAGCTTCGTTTTGATGTCTCTGTTAGGGAACCGCCGCATGTGTCGTCAATTTCGACCAATTGGAAGTTGATATTTCCGTTAGGATAGCGGTTGAGATTTTTCAATTATTCAATAGTTAGTTTCATGACATATGTTATTTTATTCAATACTAGCTGACCCGACGAACTTCGTCCCGCCCAAAATAGATTTTTTTGATTTGAATACTTTCAAACACGTTTTCTTACTAAGTGAACGTTAGTCAGTCCATTCACTGAACTCTTCATTGATTGATTGATTGACATTGATTGACCCTTTGACCCTTTATAATTTCCTTTTACTATAAATTGTCTAGTACTTTTACAAAAAATCGTCCTTGAAATATGTAATTATTTTCAGACACAATTTTCGTTCAAGATATTTCAAGCATTCGGAAATAACATGTTTCTCCATTGCATGGAATACATGTTTGATACAGAGAATATTACAAAATAAAAACAGCTCAAATCGGATCATTCCTTCTTCGGGTTTAAGGGCACACCAACACATTTGGCCTTCTATTTTTGTTTATATAGATAGAAGATACAGGAATGCGTTATTCCGTCTGAAAATCCTTTTCCACTTTCGAACAAAAATCAATTTCGTTAGCGCCAACATCAAATGGACTACAACGCTTAGCTAATTGTAGAACATATGGGAATTCAATTTTCCGAATTTTCCGATTTTTCTCTCCGCTATATTGATCTATGGGAAAAGACGAATACTACGAAATATAGATGACTCAAATTGAACCATTCCTTCCTCGGGTTTTGCGCTTACCAACACATTTGGCCTTCCATTTTTATGTATAGATAGATATAAGATATGGTAATGCTATTTCGCCTGAAAATCCATTTCCACTTATGACCAAAGATCAATTTCGATACCGCAAACATCGAATGGACTAACAACGCTTATTATGATGTAATTTTCGAACATGTGGGAATTCAATTTTTCGAATTTTCCGACCTTCCTTCAGGATTTTCCGAAAATTTTCTGATTTTTCTCTCCACTATATTGATCTACGGGTAGAGACGAATACAACAAAATAAAGGAGGCTAAAATCGGACCATCCCTTCTTCGGGTTTTCTGCTTACCAACAAATTTTGCCTTACACTTTTTATTTATATAGACAAAAAATTGTTATGGAGTGCCCAAATCGATTGACGTAAAATTTCATCAATCCATCACGAAATGACTGAGCAATAAGCGTTTGAAATTGGAAAATTTGCTCGATTTTCGATTTTCAATTTGTACCCCAATATGTTCCCGAAAGACGTAATCCTACGTCAAAAATTATATTTTATGACTCTCTTGCGTGTGATATCTCTCAAAACAGCCACCCAACCTGTTTTTTGACTACATGTATTGTAAAATATCATAGAAGCGCCGTTTTGTTTCGCAAACAAGTTCACTAGGCATTAAAATTCGTTTGGAAAAAGTGTAAACTGATACAATGTTAACTAGAGTTTGAGATTAGTATAGTTATTTACTACGGGAACGGAGGTCCACCATTCGACCGAAACTGTAGAAAAGGGTTAGCTGAGTGTAGACACACGACCGCAAAAAGTTAAGGTTCGTCCGAGCGGTCAACATCACTTCGGATGGCGGATGGTGAGTCGTGTTATGAGTGATATCGTGGTGCGAGTCCATTTGCAACTTCAAATCCAAGATGGAACTCGATGAAATGATACAAAACATCAGTCGTCTGGTGGAGTGCACTTGTTTATTTCTGCATTATACGCATACATGCCGGAAACATTACTAAATACGGATTGTTAACTTTGAAAAATCATAACCGAAAAACGAAAGAAACCCCCCCCCCCTGGTTTCGAGATATGATATGTGAAAAATCATCAGCTTTCTAGAATTTTTTTTTTTAAATTGCGTCTTTGGTCCCGAGACCATGAAAACTATAAAAAACAAATACAATCAATAATAACGAAAACATAATTCAAATTTTCTGCAACTGTAGTATTTTTCAGCTAGTTGGCTTTAATTTAATATGTCGAACATCTGAAGTGATCCAGTGGTTTGAAAGTTATGAATTTCTGAAAAAAGGCATTTTTGACAAAAATGTGAATAAATTGATTTTTCGGACCCTAAAACGGAAATGGCCACCCTAATAAAAAAAAAAATAATACGGGTCTAATAATTTGCGATAAAGAACAAAACTACCACTTTTGACGAAAATCTGAGAACCACTATATCGGTCTGGCATGGAATGAATATGTAGTAATGAAAATATAGTTAAGAATTCGGCTCCTTAAAACTTATGTCACTGAGCCTGTAAAAATAAACGAATTAACAAAAAAAAAAAAAAAAAAAAACCATATCATCGCAGAAGAGCAGAAAGGATGCAGGAAAAATACGCATGGCTGCAAAGACCAGGCCATCATCGACGCAGCCATAGTCGGCCAGGCGGTATATAACCAGCGGAACCTAAGTATGGCCTACATCGATTACAGGAAGGCTTATGACTCCATACCTCACTCGTTTCTCGTCCGGGTATTGGAGCTCTACAAAATTGATCCCGTCGTCGTTAGGTTCCTGCAGCATGCGATGAGGCAGTGGAGCACGTCTCTGCACCTTAGTGATGGGGAAAATGTGTTGCAGTCTAGAACGCTGCAGATAAAGAGGGGGATATTCCAAGGCGACTCTTTCAGCCCGCTTTGGTTTTGTCTGGCACTGAACCCCCTCAGTAGGACGCTCAATAGAAACGGTCATGGCTATAAAATAAGGTATGGCGACGGCGCCCACGAAGAAGTGACCCATACCTTTTACATGGACGATCTCAAGGTCTACGCTGATTCACGTCAGCGTCTAGGTGTAGCTATCCGGGTTGTCGAAGACATAAGCAGGGACATCTGTATGGAGTTCGGCCTCGACAAGTGTCGCTGTGTCCACCTGCTGAAAGGACAACTTACCGAATCCGGAGGCTACGAGGTCTATGACGGCGAGTTTATAAGAGACATGGTTCGTGGCGAATCCTATAAATATCTTGGATTCCGACAGCTCACCGGGATTCGCCACTCCGACATCAAGACGGAGCTGCGAGACAAGTTCTTGAGTCGAGTGAACTGTGTCCTGAGGACTTTCCTCAACGCGGGGAACAAGGTACGCGCGATCAACACATTCGCGGTTCCCCTGCTGACCTTCAGTTTTGGTGTAGTCAAATGGAGCAAAACTAACCTAGAGGACCTTGAGAGGAGGATGAGGAAAGCATTCAAAGAGGCCGGAATGCACCATCCTCAATCGGCACTGGAGAGAGTTTCACTACCACGCAAAGAAGGGGGACTTGGAATCGTCGACATTTCTGCACTGTGTGTTGCCCAGGTACGACAACTGCGCGAGTACTTCGCAGAACGCGCCAACCAAAACGCGCTATACCGGGCTGTCTGCGCCGCCGACAGAGGATACAGCGCTCTGCACTTGGCGCAAGCGGAGTACCAACTCAACTGCAATCTGCAGACAGTGGAGGAGAAGATTGCAGCTTGGAAGCAGAAGGCAGTGCATGGTGCCCACCCCCATCAACTGGACCGGCCACACGTCGACAAGGCCGCATCTAATCTGTGGCTAACGCGTGGTGAACTCTCTTCAGTAGTAGAAGCCGACATGATAGCCATCCAGGACAGGATAATGCCGACGAGAAACTGCAGGCGGTACGTCTGGCATCAAGACGTTGATGACATTTGCCGGATGTGCCATCAACCAGGTGAAAACATAGAGCACATTATGGGAGGCTGTCCCGTTTTGGCCAACGCAGCCTACACCGAGCGCCACAACAACGTGGCCCGTATTGTTCATCGACAACTGGCGCTCCAATGTGCTCTACTGGAAGACAACGTACCAAACTACCGGTACCTGCCTGCACCTGTCCTGGAAAATGACCGTTTCAAGCTGTACTGGGATCGCACTGTTCTGACCGACCTCTCGATCCACCACAACCGCCCAGATATAATGGTTTACGACAAGAGCGACCGCAAAGTCACCATCATCGATGTCGCTATTCCACTGAACCAGAATCTGGAGGAGACCCACGGTCACAAAATCTGCAAGTACCGACCATTGGCCGTGGAGCTCAAGGAACTGTGGGGGCTAAGGGAGGTCCCAAGAATTGTTCCAGTCGTTCTCTCTGGAACTGGAATTGTCCCGAAGACACTTCTGGAAGCGCTAAAGGTGTTGAACATCGAGAAGGAATTGGCCGGCATCCAAAAGTCGGTCATCCTTAGCACCTGCGCGATTGTCCGACAATTCCTCGGTCAGGACTAAAACAGCACGAGCATGCAGATACGTGCATTCCGCAGAGCCTAGTCCCCCTTTGGCATTCAGAAGCCCGGGGGCAGGTGAAAATTCTGGCTAGGTTCGCCTAGTTAAGAAGTGAGATAAGTCTGCCAAAAAAAAAAATATATATATATATATACCCATTGCACCCTAAAGTTTCCATATGCCTAATTTGGTTTAATTTGCTTGATTAATTCTCGGGTAATGCAAAAATTTGTGTTTCATTTGTACGGCAGCCCCCTCTAAGAGAGGGGGAAGGAGTATCTTAACGAAAACCTTCCCCGGCCTCAAAAACCCCTACATACCACTTTCATGTCGATCGGTTCAGTAGTTTCCGAGTCTATAAGAATCAGACAGACAGACAGACATCACTCTATATATATAAAAATGGAGTGATGTCTGTCTGTCTGTCTGATTCTTATAGACTCGGAAACTACTGAACCGATCGACATGAAAATTGGTATGTAGGGGTTTTCGGGGCCGGGGAAGGTTTTCGTGATATTTTGAGACCCCTCCCCCTTCTCTAAGGGGGGATTCTGCCATACAAACGAAACACAAATTTCTGCATTACTCGGAAATTAACCAAGCAAACGAAACCAAAGTTGGCATGTGAAAGTTTTAGGTTGCAATAAATGTTTTTATGATGGTTAGACAGTCCTTCCCCCACTCAAAGGGGGGGCTGCCATACAAATGAAACACAAATTTCTGCATTACTCGAGAATTAATCAAGCAAATGAAACCAAATTTGGCATGTGGAGGTTTTAGGATGCAATAAATGTTTCTATGGTGATAAGATACTCCTTCCCCCTCTCTTAGAGGCCATTTGCCATACAAATGAAACACAATTTTTTGCATTACTCGGAAATTAATCAATCAAACGAAACCAAAGTTGGCATGTGAAAGTTTTAGGGTGCAATAAATGTTTCTATGATGGTTAGACAGTCCTTCCCCCCCTCAAAGGGGAGGCTGCCATACAAATGAAACACAAATTTCTGCATTACTCGAGAATTAATCAAGCAAATTAAACCAAATTAGGCATATGGAAACTTTAGGGTGCAATGAATGTTTCTATGATGGTTAGACAGTCCTTCCCCCCCTCAAAGGGGAGGCTGCCATACAAATGAAACACAAATTTCTGCATTACTCGAGAATTAATCAAGTAAATGGGCGGGACGAAGTTTGCCGGGTTAGCTTGTATATATATATAATCTAGTCCACGCTGTACTACTATATTTAAAAAATCACCAAAAAATTTCGACTTCGCGCTTCGTTTCTCTTACTTTTATGTCGAGTGTATGTTTGTATTTATAAAATAAATTGTTTAGTTCAAATCTTGGGATAGTTTGCTGGGACCATCATTATCATCTTTTTTTAATTTTCTTATGAATTAGGAAAAAAAGATCACAATCTTTATCTGCACACTTTCCAGAGGATTTTGCTTATGCTAGGAATACAAATTATCCGAAAAACGAATTATTGTATCCATTTGGCCATCGCCAGATTGGATTCATGGGAACCCTCTAAGCGTTCTGTCAAATTCTGCAAAAATAGCAAGTTGGCTGATAAAACTCAAAAACCTTTTAAAGAACGCTGCTGTCTGGCTGCCAATATTCAGCGCCAGACAAACATCAAAAGCCAATGGTGCATGAAAAGGACAAAGAAAGGAGCGGGGAATTCGGTGCACAACTCATTCGCTACTATTCGCCGGATCTTCCAGACAGACACCGACCGTAGGTGGAGTATTGAGACAATATAAATTTAAGCAGAAAAACTGCACCACTCCTTTCGGTTGAGGTTCTCATCTCGCACCCTCTCCCGTGTGAACAGGAGCAAATAGAAACGTAGCAAATCGAAGGGGCGGGTGTCGTTCGTTAGGGGTTGGGACTCCACTACGGCGCTTCGTACCTGAGGAGAGAGGAAACGGAACTATTTCCGAAAAGCGACAGAAATAAAGCACTGTCAAAAGGAGCTCAAGCAAATGCTTCACTCGGTGCTTGTAGGAGTAACAGCTCCAATTTAACGATACCTTTACCTATGCGAGCTCTTGAGATGCACATTCCATTGGTGGGTCATTCAAGGTGGTTTCTTAAATGGGAGCCCTGAAGCTGGCGGAAATGGTAGCTGAAAATGCTGCTTTCATCCTGGCTATCGATCCTGGCAGTTTGAATGAGACGGAAACATAAAACTCATAAAATGATGGCGAACACAAAAAACGCGCCCCGCGACACCGGCTGTCGGAACCATCCCAAGAAGGATGTGATTCGTGGCGATGAGGTGTTTTTTTTTGTTCGTTTTCTTGATTTCTTTCCACTTTTCCACCTTTTTTTCTGCTGTGTGAATGTGTTTTAATTATATGCTTCGACAGCAGCGGGAAAAAATACCATTAGCTGGGTAAACAATAGAAAGTGCTTCCATTTGGACGACTTAACCTCTTTTTATAGCGGTCCAATTTAACCCAGTTTACTCAAACATTGTCTCGGTGGAATCGTGCTGCGGTTTCTGCAACAAAGTGATTCAGGATTTGGAGGATCGGGGGAATAACGTGCATCGCTTCAAATGCACAGTTAAAAATGGAATATGAAATCTTCAACAGTCGAAACACTAATTTCGACGCTGTTGAACGGGAAACTTTCCTTAGTAACATAACAAAGCGCTCATAAGCCACGCTGCGAATCCGTGCAATAAACAGATTTTTCAACAACACTCCCCCAGCTCACCATACTTCACAGACCTCTCCTCCCCGGGCAGTGATTTCGCTCCGTCAGTAGATTGGAAAGCATGCCATATCAAGCTCGTAATAAAAATCATATTACTGTTAAACTCATCGAGAAACTCTAATTAAAGTGGAAGTAAGCCCTGCGAAAAGGTTTGCTGTTAGGACCAAATGGTAGCATGGCTGGAGGAGGAGAGAAAAAAAACACATTTCAACTCCCGGAACGGAACTTTTTCTACCGCCCTCTACTTACCTACCGAACGCCAAAGAGGGCTGGCATGACAACCGTGGAACTGCTCGCTCACTATTGGTCAGACTGGACTCTCTAGCCAGGAGTCGGTTTAAGTGCAGCTCCTGACGGTTGGCGTGTGTGTGTGTGTGTTTTTGGGAAACCAACTGTGTGGTCTATAAAACTGCTAATAAATAAGAGCCGAAAAGAATTGAGATACTTTTTTCTTCTTCTGTGAAAGTTGCACAAGTGAAGAGGAAAACTCAATAGAATTATGCGGACAAATATTAACTTATTCTTGAATAGAACCTCTGGAGTTTCGGGAGAAAGGAATGGACGAAAACTTGTGTAAAGTTTATTTATGAGCGTCTAATTGATCACTGTGCTGAAAGGTTGGGGAGTGGCACTCGATAAATTGAAGCTTGTGAATGTAAACAAATACGAATTATTGGTAATAAGTTAAGTGACTATCAAAACTACAAGAGAATTTGAAGGTATAGAATTAAAACTAAAAATAGAACTGATTATTATTCACATATAAGGTACACCGGGGCAAGTTAGAACACGGTGTAAGTTGAAACGGAAGCCATAACCTTTACTAGGATTGTTGGATTGGCGTGATTTTTTTGCAGTAAACGGTACCTTTTAACCCATTTCATGAAAGTTATAACCAAAATTATTACCAAACAGGTAGCTTATCCGCACAACAAGTTGGCAATATGTCGCCAACAGAAGTAATCGTCTCTCACAAACTTCACTTCTTTTATTCATCAAATCGCTCACTTATGTTGCTATCTCTACGTTTTTTTTTTGTTTTAAGTGAAAATTAGTTAGAGAATTTTGACGTGTGATGGCAATTATTACAAAAAGTATCGTAAGAAAAATTTTGCGTAATATGTAGTCCTACGTCAAAATCAATTTAATATGAAAAAAAATCAATTTTAAGTTCGTTCAATTATTGTTTCATTGGAGAAAAATACTCGCTTAAGTTTCAAAATGGACGCCAAAAATTATAACTAATTATAATGTCGTTCATGAATTTCGAATTTTGTTATTTAGTTTCATTGGAGCTGATGTCAATGTAGACATTAACATTGTTGATTTTTTGTGGATAATTGATCGCCATTATCTGGATTTCTTCGTTGATATATCTATATAACTTAATATTCCGGAATAAGATTGATTTGAAACTCGATCTAACGATTCGATCGAAATTGACTTTTGCAGTCTGAAAACCATTCAACTCAAAGTCAATCGTGCTATGAAATGTGGCAACCTGACCTTGACGCAAAACAAACTTCAAAATTATTCATCCATATTTGTGGAGCAATTTATTCTTTATGAGATGAGCAAACCCCAAATCAATTTTAAATTGTTATGATTTCAATGAGAATTATTACTGGATGTTTTTTGCATACTTAGAAGCAGTGTTGGAAAAAAATCATCTTCGCTAAGATCAAATGCATAGATTTTCAGACTAGGTTGCATCGAAAACCTATATATTCCAAAGGAAAATTAAAATGACAGATCCAGGCAACCATTGAATATGAGCAAATGAACTTTTGTCCTTCGATATGTTTTGATGTTTATTTTTTCCACCCAGTGTCATTTTCATCTTGATTATCGGAAACGTCAGAACTGAATTTCATTTCAGCCAAATGAATATCAGCTGTTGTTAACTTCTAACCTGAGGCTGCTGTGTGCGGTTGGGTGTTGCAGTTGCCGGATGCCGTAATCGGAAATATCTTATGAAATTCCCGATGTCGCAAATGACTTGACGGTAGCTAAAACCACTCGTTGTATCCATTCTGCGTATGCCGTTGCTATCGTCTCGCCAAATAAAATTTATTTTGAACTTAAATTCACTGCCAGAACGACTATCGTTTCGGATGTGATGAATATCAATTTGTTGCTTTTGATATCCAAAGTATAAATAACAGCGAGCTATGAACCCCACTCAATGTCGCATTCATTTATTATAGCAAATTTGCTCATGCAACAGCGATATGAACAAAATGAACTCGTTTGTTATTTTCATCAATATAATGAGGGCAGTGAGTTTCAAGCTGAAAAAAAGTCATCTACACTGGAACAAAATCATATTCGTTTCTCGTGAATATTTGTTGATATTCTAAGACACTGTTTAGAAGACATAGTTCTGACGCTAACTTAACTATTTTTCAATAAAATTCCTTGCAATTCCGCCAAAACTTCATCCATAATATAAAATCATTATCAGACACAATTTTCGTTCAGTTTTTTTTGCCATTTGCAGAGAATGCGTTACTCTGTTGCATAGACCTCATATTTGATACGATAGAGCTGATTTTCATTTACAATTTTCATTTTTAAAGCGTGAATAAACTCAACAATCCATTACAATTTTCGCTTCACAACGAAACGAAACTCGACATTGTCTATGTCTAATTGCATGGCAAGGTTGCCACATTTGCACAAATCGATTGAATTTGAGCAGAATGGATTACAGAATGCAAAACTGCGATCCATTCGGGAAATTCTGACTCGATCGATTTTCAGAATACGGGAGAGTAGTTGATCATTGGACGGGTTTAGAATTTTTTCTATCACTTTCCTCAAAGCGCATTCTATCGACTTACCAAACTAGAAATGTGTGTATGAGGTGATCCTCATTTTTGCCATTCAGCCCAATACAACCAGGAACGCCGTATAGAATACGTGTAATGTTTTAGTGAAGCTCATCAAAGAATTTATCGTTTTTTTGAACACATACACGCTGTAATGGCATGATAATGCATTACGTTTTGGCCTGGCAATAGCAGAGGTTTTATCGGTGTTGTTCATGATAGCGTCTCGCAAGTGAATGCATTCTTTTTCGCACCGCTTCTGTTGATTGTGTCGCAGGAATTGCAGTCGTTCGCTCTCTACTTTCACGTACACGTCGATCATGAATTGTTGGCACAGTAGAATTGTCGTTGTTCTGACCACATCGAAACAGCATGCTTAGACTTCGATGGCACTATCGTTCCAGTGGAACTTTTGCCTTCTCAACGTAGCATTACTTGCGTCATTTTTATTAGTAATACTTGGTTGAGATTTCTATGCCGAATAACACGCCTTAAATGTACACTGGAGTGGCAAGCTCTAGAATACGCGTGACCACAGTGCAAGCCGGAAGCATTTTCTTTGACGAAAAATCCCCCGGCCCCGGAAACAGCATGCGATACACCTAAAAATCCATGGAGTGCACTCTCTTGTTTTTTCTTTTGTTCTGTCTCCTCTAACTATATGTTGATGAGTTCAAAATGAGTAATGATGTTCATAATGAATTAAGTACCTGTGGTGGGATCCCACTGTGTAATTTTTAAGCAAAATACGTCTACTTTATCTACATGTCAAACCGATATTCGTGAGAAGTGCTAAATTTGGTCCTCAACGCAAAATATGAGACACAGTTTTTGTTATTATTTCGTTAGGGTATCCGTTTCCATTTTAGTATGATCCGAATTCCTTTTTCCCCTTTCCTCCAAAAATTCATAATTTTTGAACCACAAAACCGATTCAACTGATTGATATATTAAATTGAAGTCAATGTGTTAGTGTATTGACGTGGGACTACGTCTAACTAAAATGTATGGGGGCTAAAATGAAAACATATAGGAAAAAAAAGATTGCGAATGCTTATAACTCAATAATTTCTTAATAGATCGGAAAAATGAAAGATGTTCGATTGACAGGAAACATTTCTAGGCATCTATCACAATAAATAAAATGATATTTTTCCCTGAGATAAGCAATTGAATAAGTGTAAAATGTAAAGCGTTATCCAAACATCCTAACTGCCCAGTTTTGATTGGCCCGATTTACGGTTTCCCCAACACAGACTTCAAAACCGAGGTGCCTGGAGACATTGGCATTACAAATACATGCAAGTTTTGGGATCTTCTGATTGATTGAATTGAATCATGTGATTGTATCGATTAAATTATTGATTGAATTAAATTTCGGTGCGAACAGAAGATCCCCAAACTTGCATGTATTTGTAATGCCAATTTCTCCAGGCACCTTGGTTTTGAAGTCTGTGTTGGGAAAACCGTAAATAAAGGTTAACTAAGGACTACGATTGGCTTAGTAATCACTAAGCCAATGGTAGTCCTTAGTTAACTTTGTGGTTATATCATAGATATAATCAATCCATTTCTTTTGAACAAATATTATATTTGTGAAATAGATGGATTTTGTTTTCGTCATTATAAATTGTATTTGTTTTTTTTTTAAGATTACATGGTTTCCGAACCAAGAGCATTATAATTTTTATATTTTCTATTGAAAACTAAGGGTTTTTTACATAACACATCCAAGGATACGCTTTTTTGTTCTCGAGTACAACGTTTTTTTTGCAAGTGCAATATTTTTACCAAAAATAAAAATACTAGCACAGCTTCAATTTGATACATCGATTATCTCCATCGGTCCTTTAATTCAAAAGTTATAATTTTTCGGACCATCCTAAAATGAAAATGGGCGCCTCAATGAAAAAATAAAAATACGAGTATAATATTTTGCGATAAGTAAAAAAAAACTACCACTTTTCATGAAAATCTGAGAACCACTATATCGGTTTGGCATGGAATGGTTGATGGAAGAAATGCAAAAAAAAAACACTTTTATTTGGCAAAAGACCAACATGATTTTTTGAACAAGCAACAATATAAATGTGAAAATTATGAGCAATTTTGATAGTTAATGACAGCAAACTTGTTCTATGCAACATTGTCAGTTGTAACGTTCTTTTTTCAGTAGACCTTTGTCTAACCTTTCATTAAAGGAGTTCAATGTCTCTGTGGTAAAAGTGAGAAGAATGTATACACCCAAACTAGCGTTGGCAGAAAACATTTAATCTTCGGTGGAAAAAATGATTTTTCGTGTGCTGACGTCACTCAATAAAAGCACGTATTCCAAAAGCTTTAAAATGTTTCTATGTATGAGAGAAGACTTATCTTTCTCTCATACTGAACGCCAGCTTTTTGTTTCAACCCAAAAAATAGTCACTATCCGAGACACGACCGCATAGTTGACGTAGGATTCCGTTAGGCTATCTGTTGAATTTGAATATGTTTGAAGAATTAAATCGTTGAACTCTTTGATAATGATTTGGTGGCCCTGAAAAGGGCTGTTTTGTTTGGTTGTTGGGTATTGTTTGTTCACTTCACCAGTGTTTACCGAGTGATGATGATAGAAGGATGGCAAACAGTCGTTGGATGGTGCGAATCAGATAAAAGATACGAAATGGAACGAGATATGATGAAAACCGCCTTCTGCGATCCTAGAAGAGATACTTCCTGTGTTATGTATGAATGAAATAAAGAATAAAAACTCACCAATGTAATATAAGATAATTACCAATACCGAACACAATTATCAATTTTTCTCATTAGTAAAAACATGTTACTTTAAAATAGAGAAAACATATTTGAAATGGAAAAGGTTATTTTTCTTTTATAATTTGCACTTTCTGAGTGTTTATTCAACCCAATGCGAATTTTAATTGGACTAACAACACCTAATACTATATGTAGTGCATATAGGAAATCACTTTTTCTAATATTTCTCCACTTTTCCAATTTTTCTCGCCGTATAAACTTTCCTTGGTTGAAAATGAACACAACAAAACAGACAGCTTAAACCACACGACCCGTTCTCGAGTTCTCGTTCTAAAAAATAGAAATAAATTATTTCAAATATCAAGTCATTTTCAACACAACTACTGCCATATACAATTTTACACATACACTTGTGTTAAATTTTTCACAATACACGATCGGTCATTGATATGAAATTTCACAAAACAACCAACATTAAAGTTCCAAATTTCAATTTTATTTGCTATAATCAATCGTTTTACTCACCTTACTTGCAATATAAAGATGCCCCCCACTTGTATATATTTGCAATGCCGATTTCCCCCGGGCACCTTGGTTTAGATGTCTCTGTTGGGGAACACTTTTCAGTGGGAACAAAAGTTCCCCCTATTTTCATGTATTTGCAATGCCGATTTCCCTCAGGCAGCTTGGTTTTGATGTCTCTGTTAAGGACCCGCCGCATGTGTCGTCAATTTCGACCAATCAGAACTGGATATTTTCGTTAGGATAGGGGTTGAAATTTTTCAATTGTTCGGTAGTTAGTTTCATGAGATAAATTATTTGCATCTATATAAAAAATCGTTATGGAGTGCCGAAATCGATTTACGCATAAATTTCATCAATCCATTATGAAATGACTTGGACAATTTTCACGATGTGCTCGATTTTCGATTTTCATTTTATACCTCAATATGTTTCCGAAAGACGTAATCCTACCTCAAAAAGTCCAAACGATCTCAACGGGAATCGAACCAAGGTCGGCTGGAATGCAAGGCTGTTTTACACGAGTACGTTATCCATATAGCCACTGGTGCTGTCGCATAAATGCATGATAATATTGCACCTAATTATAAAATTATATTGTAAAGTGTTTTCTAAGAGTAAAAAGGAGAGCATAAACGTGAATGTATATCTTTCTCGGTATGGGCACAAAAAATGTGACAAGAAAAAAGCTATAATGCGTGCTATTTGCAATGTGTCTTTTGTTTCGCTCGCTCACATTGCTCTTATGTTGCTATTGCATATATATTATACAAATGCTATATCAGTATGGGGGAGTAGCGTATTTTCTGTCATTTTTATGCCCATTTAATGTAATGAATCGGGATGCAAAAACATGTGCTAAAATTAATTTTGAATGTAGATTTTGATCATAATATTTCTCCAATTAATGGATGAATTTCAATTCAGAATACATAAACGAATAGAAAATATCCCCAGAATTTTTATTTTTTGCCACATATATGCAACCGTTCTACGCATAGTTGCCCCATGTTCCAAAATCAGCCACTGAGAAAAACGCAATCAAAGTTTCCTGTCATATTTGTCTACCAGAAGCCTTAAGCATTTCAGTTTAGCAATACACCGGTTTTTCATAAGCACTAAACTGTTGTTCAATATAATATGACGAGATCCCCTCACATGAACCAACCAAGCTTGATTACGGGCCTAAAATTCATGGTGGGTCAGTTAGGCCTAGAATATCAACATGGGACAATTGAAATTGATGTTGTTTTTTTCCGACAGATTATGCATAATAACATCGTTTTATGAAGAAGTAAGTGATCTGCAACACCTTTGCAGAATATAAATCTCATTGGCATTCGCTAACAAGGGGTACATGTGTTCAGTTAAACTTTTTTTTTATTTGGTCGGGAATTAGTTCGTTTTGACGTAGAACTACGTCTTTCATTAAAGGTGTCAAATCAGATAAACAGGCCACGTTTTTATGAAATAAAGTTAACGTTAATAACTATTTTTGCCGCGAACGGATTTTGGCGATTTACATACTAAACGAATCGGAAGTTCCGTAAGATTTGTTTAATATGCCATACATTAGAATCCCCTTGTTAGTAAATGGTTAAAATTCATGAAAACTTTAAGTGTTTCTATTTTCCCATACATTTGTTCTGTCCATTTGAGTGCTTTCCCGAACAGAGCAATCAATAACGAGCAACTTATCGACGACCAACGGAGGGGAAATCGTAGGATTTAAAGTCTCCGTGAACAAAGGAAAACAAGAAGAATGAAGGGGAATACTTGCCTAGAGTATAAACAGTGGATCTCGCTGAGGCAAACTTTCATTCGGCATCGGACTGTTGAGTAATCCAGTTCACTTTGCTTTCGCTGCGCTTCGATCTAAGATTGGACCCCACCAGTGGTAATCCAACTTGGAAATCGTCGTTTAATTTTTCTGTTCGTTTTTCGCGTTATTCGTATCGTGTGTTCTTCTTTCCGCGTCATAAATTGGACGCTTCGCGTAGTGTGCGATGAGCAAGAAGAAGAGGAAGGCAGGTTCGAGCCTCGCAAAAAACGAACGCATTGCCAGGGGCAATAAAATTTCGAGGTAAGCGTCATCTAATGATGCACGCGGTGTTGGTGCAGTGAAAAGCGCTCGCACTGAACCGAGCCTTCGCGAATGTGACACCGCACCGAACAACAGCGAAGTAGGCGATTTCGGCGCGCCGGTCGAAAATGTAAACGCCCATGTAGCAACCAAAATCAAGCTCAATCCGCTGGTGGTGAAGGCGGTCGCTCTTGACAAACTCATCAGCGAATTCGCATCGATGGGTGTTACAGCAGAGTACAAGCTGTGTGGCATAATTCGGTCTTTTTCCAAGCAGTTAACATTGTTTATTTTCCGTCTTCATAAGGGCATCGTTTGTGCCTTTGAGAATGCATCAATGCATTAAACTGACGTTATGGCGAAGCAGACGTTAAGGTTTTGCACCAAAAAAATATTTGGGGAATACCAAGCATCTTGAATATCTTACTGGAATGTTATAAGTTATTTAGGTTCGCGTGCCAGTCGCAAAACTGCCTTCAACTAGGATTGCATTTGCGCTAATATTGATCATAATGAAGCATTGCTACTGTTTTCGAGGTTGTTATTAACAAAAAAAAGTTAATAACAACCATCAAGAAAAGTAAATGTTCTGGAATTTTGTATGTGATTAGGTTTTGCTTGCCAGTAGCAAAACTTCCTCCACTAAGGGAGACAGCTGCGCTTATCTCGAGCATAAGAATGTAATGCAACTCTTTTCGAGGCCAGTAATATTAACGGAAGCGTTTCTTTTGAGAATAGCGCAAAATGATGAGAAATGTTTATATTGCTAGTAGTTTCAAGCCACTAATGTATGGCTCTGTATGCATGCTATGGTGAACGCTTGTTTGGTACGATTCCTTTGAGGCAATACTAAATAACATGTAGCATGATATTTGATACTTGCAAGTGTTGTCATTGTTGTTGTTTACATGCGGTACCAAAGATATATTGATGTAGCTATGAGATATGGAATAATGGTGCTGGTGCAACATGTATATAATCGACTGTAGCCGAGTCTATGTCAATTTCGAAAAAGGCAACCGGAATAGCCTTCGAGGTAAATTTTCAATGCATTGACATGAAATAAATTGCGACAAACGATTGTTTTGCGAGGGCAAGAATGAATCATCAATCAGTTGTTTCTAAAATTTCACAGCATTATAGAATAATATCCGAAGGTATAAACAAGCGACTTATATAAAATAACAGCGTAGTTCTACGTCAACAATGCGGTCGTATCTTGGACACAACCTCCTATAATTTTTTCCAAACCAGAAATTAGTGCATTAGCCCGGCTGAAGGTGTGAAATAAAATTGTACTTGAACCGATTCATTTATTATGAATTTACAAAAACTGCCTGGAGAGACAGTTATGAATAGAATATCAACATGGGACAATTGAGTTTGTTGTTTTTTTTTTCAACACAACAAACAATGTTTTTGTTTTTGTTTTTCCGGAAGATTACGGATAGAAATATCGTTTTATGAAGAAAAGCGAAAACTGACAAAAAATTACATGGGACAACTATGCGCAGAACGGCAGTATGTATAGTGGAAAAAATAAAACTAGTAAACAATTTAACGCATAAAATAGGTATGTCCGATTTTGCTATCATTGTTACATGCAATTCGGGCTTCAGTTTACATGGTTTGGTTTATTTCTTCGATGTCACATTGCATAGAGTGAGATGTATATATTGTTTTGCTCTGAGGCTTAAACTGTTAGTTTCACTTCAGCCAGCGATCAGCCAACACCATGTGTTAAAGATGAGAGCTACTTCGGAAATATTGCTGCTGAGCCGAGTTCTCGCGCTGCTCAGTGGAAGCATTGCACCAAAATATGCGTTTGTTGAATAGAATAAGAGAGTGTGTTAAGTAGTGATGCCAATTATCCTGATTTTTTCGGATTCAACGGGTTCTGGCGCGATGTACGAAAGAAGCAACAGTATTTTTCAACCAGGAATTTTGGTGGAGGTTCGTGCAGGGTTTGGGCGGGATTTTGTGCAACCGGAAAGCTCAAGATAGCTTTCACATCATTCAAGGAATACATATATGTTTTGTAATCGTCTCTCCTACCGTTTTTGCGTCGATATCGTCACAAAAAAATCACATTCCAGCAAAACAATGCCACTATTCATACCAGCAAGGAAGCTAAGCAATGGATTAAGGACCAAAAACTTATTTTTTGGACTGGCCGGCTCTCTCTCTCTCTACATAGTCTTGAATCTTGTTGAAAATGTTAGGGGGAACCTTATACACAGAATTTACACTGCGGGTAAAACAGTACACCATGATTGAAAAGCTCAAGGTCGCAATTTCGGAAACATGGAAAAATAACCAGAAATCCGTTCAGCAGAATTTGGTAAATAGTATTCCAACATGAATTTTCCAGGTTATTTGCCGAAATTACAAGGTTGTCAATTGTTGACATGTAAATCAGCCGGTCGTTTTGAATTTTCCGTTGATAATACTTACGAATTTTGAAGTGGTCTTATAGAAACTGGACAGCTGAAATTATCATATTTGTCCACACTAAATAAACAAACGACTTTTTTGAACGAAATAGACGTTAAATATACTTTATTCTAAGCATTCTACAATGTGTGAATGTATCTTGTTCAAATTATATCTGTTTGTGTTGCAACGAAATAGAATCAGGGTGGTCTTTTAGAAGTTGGACAGAGTGTAGTAGACTTAGTTGTGATAGTGAATGATTATCCGTCAGATATTCATCATATGCTAAGCACTCTGATTGTCGCCCATAAACTCGTGTTATAAATCAAATCATAAACCAAAGCTAGCCTACAGTCAGAATTGACCCTTTTTCCAATATCAAATACAGCAGAAAGAATTAAAATTTGTTATACATAACCATCCTTCGAGGAAAGGATGGGATTGGAAAAGTTTTCTCCACTCGCGCTACACTCGACTGGAAGCAATAAAAACTTTCCCTGCCAGATCTGCTCCGTTGGATCCCCTCCCCCCGCATTTTCCTATCCATTAGTGTCCATACACTTTAGCCATCGATAATCGATCAGAAAGAGAGCACACTGAATTGGCTCCGGGTAGCGCGCATAAATCTGACCGCGTGCTTAAAAACTTATCCCTCGCATGGAGAAGCGTGGTCCTTTTCGTTTTGGTGGGGATGAAAAGGTGGCTCATCGATCAGAATCTATGCGACAGCGGAAAAGAAAGGGACGAGCGTTGTGGGGACGAGAAAAAAAAACTTCCACTCCCGGCATCCGATCCCATTAGGCGGAAAATAACTTATATTACATTAGCCTTGAAAAGTAGTGTCAGCTCACACGGTTTCATTTTGTGACACGCTTGGCAATAAATCATCGCATTATGATCATGAATTCATAATGATCTAATAAATTTCGATTATTTTCATGAAAGTGTCACACGGGATATATCCTAGCAGGAACTTTTTCTTGCTCTGATGCAGATGACTTTTTCCGCTGGTGTCGGTTGAAATTATTTTTTTTTTTGTTTTCATTCTTGGGCAACTTTGCGGGCGAAGTGGAGTTGCACTCAGTGAAATTTGATTCTGCAATGAAAGTGGTGCACAATGATAATAAATCTAACCGGTTGGGAAGAATCGTTTTCACCGAATGTGCTATCAATGATATGATGAGAATGATCGAATTTGACCATTGTGCATAAACACTTATTAAAAAAAATCAGAACCGAAAGTACATAGTTTCCCATCCACAAAAGGATGTCTCTCTTTTCGAAAGCCATCCTCAGCAATCTTATCCAGATATCACGATGAGAGCACCACATATTCACACATCTTTTCAATTGTCTTCTTTGTCTCCTGTGACAAGGAAGAAAACTTGCAAAACGAGAGTTCCATATTCTCGAAACGACCAGGAAATGCTGGAGGAGATCCATGGACCGTGGCACACATTGACTGCAAAACTGCAAAACGGCGTGACAAGTCCGTTGCTGCAACTTTCTGTAGCTACAGAAGCATCAGGAGAAGAAGGCGACAAAAGTTTATCTTCCATTACACACTGTTAAAACTGTCAGATAACCGGAAGATTTATATGCTTCTTGCCACACCAGCTGGTCTGCTCGGACATGCTCAGCTATCGCTGCAGATGATGGCGACAGAAGATGACTTTCTCCACCAATGTCACCTCCGCTGCCACCTTCGCCACCGAGTCCTTTGGCGTGCGATTGAGAAATTACGAAATGTAACGCTTCTGGGAAGAAAGAAATGCGGAAATCTAAAGCTGACAGCCGCAGTACCTTCCCGTTCATGTCGTAGCGAATGTGTGATTACATCTTAATTAGAGGATAAATTGGTGGAAGACAACTTTGTAACGGCTGTAATGAAACAACTGTCATTCGCACCGTTGATTTGAGACAAGCGCGAGAACGGGAATGTTACTGAGGGGGAGGAGGCACCCACGATGCTTTGCTTCATTTTGTTCTAATTTGAATTTATTGCACGAACATACGCCATCTCCCGGAGAATTATTTACCGCTTTTGGGCTTACGAGACGCCATGTAAATATATATGTGTGCGTTTTATTTCGAATCATTCCGCGCGCCGGGTTTTGATTGCTGACGAAAACGGGGAAAACAAATCCGTGGTGGAGTTGTGATTAAATTTAGGTATGCCCTAAATACAGTTTATGGCCCGTTCCGAGGTTTATTTTTGGCAACCCGACAGTTTGTCACACGGTTGGGGTAATATAATACCCGTTCTGTCGGCGAACGACCGATAAAATGTTGTGTTGATAGGTAAATCTTTGGGAAAAATTGTTTCATGAACTTTGGTTGTAAATCATAATGACTGATGATACGTATTGGGAAACAATAGCTCGGAATTAAACCACATCATGATGACTCGTAAGCGATTATTGTGTATTTCTGTTTTCGACTGAAAATTGATTAACTAGGTAATTGATGACCTCAAACTCTTTGTTTAAACACTTTTCACTTTGCACTTTGCACTTTGCAACGTGAACGTTGACGTTATTTTCCGATCATCCCGAAAAGGGTTAGTGTAGGGGAGAGGGAGGCAAGTTGGCGACGTTAAGCTTCGGCGAGGCTTGGAGCTTGGAATTTTTTTCTTTTTTTAATGTTGATTCTGATTCTTATAGTCTGAAGTGTTTTTTATCATATTATCTATTGGATGGGCAAAAAAACTAAAAAACTTGTCCACCAAAAAACTTTGCGCAAAAAGTGTGGAAGTTGGCCTCCAGGCAAAAAATAACAAAATCACGATTTTTCACATTTTTATTTTTCACTTTTTTGTGATAACCTTTTCGGCAGAATTATCGAATACAAAGTTTGGCCTTGTTATGATGCATCTTCAGTGAAAAGTAGGTGGCGCTACCTTCATTACATCGGGCCAAATTATCGATTCGTCATCTTGCCTCCCTTTCCCCTACTTGACGAGCGTAGTTCATAAAGGTAGTATTAAGACAGGCTGTCACTAGAGAGGCCAGACTTTATTGATATTTATGTAAATAAACTAACCTATTAAATATTTTGGTGAACAATCAACACTACCAAAAGAACTTTCAATTCTTCGTGTACATCAATTATTAAAATTTCATTGATATTTACTCCAACTTCATAAAATACTGATTGATTGTTTTTTTTCAAGTATTATTTACAATCCTTCTGACCAGCAGTGAACTTAATATTAGAATAAATACACCCATACCTCGCTAAACGGCCGCTCTTTACACGGCATTCCATTTTAACGGCCGTCTTCAATTAAGGCACGTTTTAGATTTACGGCCTGAAATGTTTCGCTATTGCGGCAAAAAAAATATTTTTTTAGATGTCGATATATCTACATGCAAATTCTTTTATATTTCCACTTGATTACGAGCTTTTTTCAGTGTGCGGTTTAGACTTGTCTGTGAGTATCGTACCTGAAAAAATTGGAAACAATTAGAGACTTTTTTGATATGTAAGTACATATGTATGTATGCACAAATTAAAAATTTTTAATATGTATTTTTGTAATAAATTTATTTTATAATTTCATTATTTTTCAGACCAAATGCCGCCGAAACGATTATCGGCTTCGGAGACTGATACAAAAAAAAACTGCTAATAATCAGTCACGCTAGGAACTAAACTAGAACTAAATATTGAGCTGAAATTTTACATAGGGTAGTTTTTCGTAGGAATCAACATTTTTAAAAATGTCTCATTTGGATATTCGAGATGGCCATTTTCATTGCACCCTAATATACATACATTCATTTTATGTAACATGAAGTTGTTTCATTTTTTTACAGATCATTGTTGGTTTTTTGAGTCTGTTATTATTTTATGTACAAATGTATAAGTTAAAGACTCTATGCGGGCTTTCGGAAAAATGATGTGAACTCTAAGACATCTGACTTAAGACTAGTTTATTAACATTCTTGGAACAAGCGAGAAACGTGCCCATGCCATGCTGGAGTTATCCTTATCGCCCCCGCTCATATCGTTATTGGTGCTTTCCTCTATCTACGGTCTATGTTTATTCACAATTCTGCTTTGTCGCTGATGAGCTTATCGCTGTTGGGTTTATTGCTGTTGGGTTTATTGCTGTTGGTGGTTTGTCTTATCTTCGGTTTATGTTAATTTAGAACTGTACGCTTTCTATATTCGTATTGGATATAATGTCTTCCTCCTAATGTTATTGGCTTTCCTTGGAATGAGTCGATAGCGATGACGTATCCATAACTTTTTTTTTGACGTAGGACTACGTCTTTCATTTTCCAAAATTCGTTCATCCAATTTGTTTAAACCATAATTTAATCAACAGCTCTGTGCAGCGGCGATATCGTACCCAATGAGGAACATTCGAAGTGAGATTATTGCTAATTGGAAAAACACAAATGATTACTAAGCCAACGGCAGTCCTACGTCAACCTTGCGGTTATATCATAGGTATAACCCATCCATAGTTTTTTTTGAGTGAAGAGGATGACACAAAATTTCTGAATGGTGCTGATCAGATGAAAATATAAACCTCTTTCAAACTGGCTAATGATTCGCTGAAGTTCGTTGCAGTTCACAGTGAAATTATTGGTGATCTACAAATTAGAAAAATTAGCGGATCCATAAGTCTAGCAGGTTCGTATTCCGGTGTATGGTGGTCTTCTGAAAATGATTAAAGCGATATTGATTGTCTGTAACTGATAAAGATTTGTCAGATGGTGAGGAATAACTTTACCGCAGATGAGGGATATGAGGCATCTAAAGAGTGAGATCCATTGCTGACGTAAAGTTGGTCTTCTTGGAATTAAAAATATATGAGTTTTTAATTTCCTCAAGAGCATTCCGGCAGCTAAGATGAAAATAAGAAGTTCAAACCAACTTTTAGCGACACGGAACTAAGTGTTGTTTTGACTTTACTTTTGGGGGCGAGTTACACAACGTCTGCATTTACGTGCAATTTTACGTTGACCTTAACCATGTCACAGATTGCGTCATGAGCTAAATCCGGTTTAATATCCGTTATGTACAACGAAAATTTTGATGTGTTAATTCATCACATATGAGGCCAGAAACAACATCATCCGCCTTGTTTCCAAATGAACATTTCCTAGGAAAAAACATACTTTTAACACAAATTTCATGAACCACATTTTGGATTCTGACTAAGAATAAGATAATATAATCTGAATCCTAAATTTAGATTCAAACTTGTCGTTAATATACAGCAATTCCACGAGAAAAATATTTAGCGAGAAAAACCGCATATTTTCGACGTAGAACTACGCAATTATATAATGCAATCCACTTGTTTACCACTTCGAATATTATATTGGAATGCATCGAAATTTTTGTAATTTATTTATGTTCTTCGTTACAAATAAATTGGATGAATGTCCTTTTACGTTTGATATGATGCCTAGGACTACCAATATATGTGAACGGAAGAATTGTCAAACGATCATTCTATTTTACATTTTCCTCTGAAATTATTGCTCATCTCATGTTTACGTAGTTCTCGAACCGCGAAGGTTCATTCACCTCTTGTATCTGAAATGACGATTTTCACAGGCTTCTCAGTTTAAAAGTACGTTTTAGGGAAACATGTTCCGGTCTGCACAACGACAAGCGAGTACTAAAGTACTCAACACCAAAAAATACCCCCGACTTGCATGTATTTTCAAAGCGGATTCCCCCGGCAGATTAATTTTGAAGTCCGTGTTAGAGAAACACAGCTCAATGGGAACAAAAATACCCCCGACTTGCATGTATATTTGCAGAGCGGATTTCCACAGGTACATCGATTTTGAAGTCTGTGTTAGGGAAACCGTAAATCGGGCCAATCAAAACTTAGCAGTTAGGGCGATTAAATAACGCTTGACATTTTACAGTTATTCAATTGTTCATCTCATGAAAAATAATATTTTATCAATTTTGATAGACGCGTAGAAATATTTCCTATCAATTCATATCATCAACATCTTTCCGATCTGTGAGAAAATGTTCGAGATATAAACATTCGAAATACGGGTAGGGTTAGCACACAAATCGGCAGAACAAATTTATGGGAAATAAGGAAGTTCTTCCAGTTTTCATGAATTTAAACCATTTAGAGATTAGCGAATTGTAATGCATAGCATATCAAACAAATCTTAGAAAATTTCCGATTCGATTGGTATGCAAATCGTGAGAATTCGTTCACAGTGAAAATAATTATTAACGTTAACTTTATTTCATAAAAACAGGAAGTGGGTTATATCTATGGCATAACCGCAAGGGTGACGTAGGACTATCGTTGATTTAGAGATCATTTGTTTGAAGTTGAATCTGAATTCATTCTGGATGAATGAATATTTGGAGATCTTCGAAAACGAGAGCGTTACGTTGGAGGCACAAGGTTTCATGCATCCAATATTGGATACGGAAATATCCTACTGATGGGGAAGAATAATCTTCAGAAGCTATCCTGTTAATTGCGATTGATTGAAAAATCACAAAACCAAATGTATTTGGTCACAGTGTTACATGGATAGAAAACATTAAAATAAACTCTTTCACATGAATGTAATTTTAAATACCCAGAGGAACTGGCAGATTATTTTCAGTAACGATTAGATATTTCCAAATTTTCCTCGATACTGGAAGCCTACCAGTGGTTAATGCTAACTCGATAACCATCTGTTAATAGCACTTGATTGAAACATATTTGGTCACAGTGTTACATGGATAGAAAACATTCAAATAAACTCTTTCACATGAATGTTTTTTTAAATTCCCAGAGGAACTGGCAGATTATTTTCCGGATCTTTCTCGATGCTGAATGGCGTCCAAACGGAAATAATTCCACGCGTCTATGTGTGTGTGTGTGTAGCGGCTGCTTCGAGATCTTCCCGGGGAACCGTTTGTGGCATCACTCTCCTCCTGATGGATTCCCTTCTGGCCTAAGGTGCACAAACAGGCTATTGGTGACACCGTTCATCCGCGCTTTCATGATAAATGAAGAGCTTCACCACAACAGCGACAACATGCTCCAATCGCTGTTCAATTAGAACTGAGTGGATTTCCGAGCGGCGCTCGCTTATATACCGATTGGTGATTTCAATAGCCTATTTTGAAAGCAAATTTAAGACTATTGAAACAAGTTTTTGGATCAGAAAGTAACAAGTATAGAACGCGTAGACATTTTATCTTTCGAATGAAGTGTTTATCATACCATTTCGTTCAGTTGTTTAGGAGCTATTAACACTTAAAATCTCGGTCTCCGGCGTAACGCTTTCGTTTTCGAAACTTCGATTTTACACCCCGGTATAGAAATGAAAGACGTAGTCCTACGTCAAAACGTGTGTTCTGATTTGGTACCTTTGCTGAAAGACGTAGTTCTACGTCAAAAAGAAGAAAGTCGGGAGAGTGGTTGGCTGATTTGTTATTCCTCTTTATTAAAGTAAGAATCATAGAAGAACGCTCGATGATTGTCGAGAAACCATAGTAAAAATATCAAAAACGAGAAATCGAAACGCCGGAATACTACATTGATGCTTTTTAGATGAATATATTTCAACGATTCAACATTTCACAGCCCTAAGGGTGGAATGATTAAAATCGAATCCCTTTTTCATCTGTTCAACCATTGTTTAAATCGATTCTTCTGCTACCATATATATATATATAAATGGATTTCTGTCTGTCTGTCTGTTTGTCTGATTCTTATGGAATCGGAAACTACTGAACCGATCGACATGAAAATTGGTATGTAGGGGTTTTTGGGGCCGGGGAAGGTTTTCGTGACAGTTTGAGAACTCCCCTCCCTCTCTAAGGGGAGCTGCCATACAAATGAAACACAAATTTCTGCATTACTCGAGAATTAATCAAGCAAACGAAACCAAAGTTGGCATTTGAAGGTTAGGTGCAATAAATGTTTCTATGGTGGTTAGATACTCCTCCCCCTTCTCTTAGGGGAGGCTGCGATACAAATGAAAAACAAATTTCCGTATAACTCGAAAAATAATCAAGCAAATGGAGCCAAATTTAACAAGTGAGAATTTAGGGGGTACGAAATGTTTCTATGGTGAATGTACACCCCTTCCCCCTTTTTAGAGGCTGCCATACAAATGAAACACAAATATCTACATTACTCGAGAATCAATCTAGCAAATGAAACCAAAATAGACATATGGAGGTTTTAAGGTGCAATAAATGTTTCTATGGTGGTTAGATACTCCTCCTCTTCTCTTGGGGGGAGGGTCTGCCATACAAATGAAAAACCAATTTCTGCATAACTCGAAAACTAATCAAGCAAATGGAGCCAAATTAGGCATGTGAAGATTTTAGGGGGCACGAAACGTTTCTATGGTGAATGTACACTCCTCTCCCTCTCTAAGGGATGAAGTTTATTCTATCTGTCTATAGTATTCTATCATATTTTCTGTATCAAACATTTATTTCATGTAACAGAGAAACATGTTATTTGCAAGTGGTTGAAAAATCTTGAACGAGAATTGTGTCTGAAAATAAGCTGATATTATAATGATAAGTTTTGGTAGAAGCACTAGGAATTTTTAAGTAAAAAGTAAATTCAACGGGGTCGATTAGAAGATCAATCAATGAACAGTTTTGTGATTGGACTCATGAACTTGCGCTTAGTAAGAAAACGTGAATGTTTGAAGTTATTGATAACGAAGAACCAATTGTGGGCGAGACGAAGTTTGCCGGGTCAGCTAGTCTCAATATAAATATTCTTGTCGCCTTTTGAATACTTTCAAATTCAGCAGCATTTGCTTTTAAGTGTTATGAATTGTACACTCAAAAAAATCTTCAACCATCTTTACTTCATGACGAAAATCTGTAGTCTGTACAAAAAAATTGGAAAAATAATTAAATAAAAGGGTGTAACTTCGTGATGAATGGACACCTGGAGATGAAATATATGAAACAATTTCGGAGCTTAATGTTCCTAGTTTCGGAGTCTTTTGGTTACTTTTTTTTGCTTCAATAAATGTCTGAGTAGTGCACAAAACATCTATTTATCTATTGCTCCAAAGCCAAAGTAAACCAAGACAATATATTTGTAATGAAAACAATAATGAATGTCATTGACTAAATAATTCAGCAGTTAAAAAATTCAGTACAGGTCGAGCTCGATTGTATACAGTTTGAAAAAAATATATTTTTTTTATATTTCAAATAAGACTTATTTTAAGAAAACATAGAACCTTTCAACGTTCAGGGGAAATTTAAGTGGATTTTACATGTACGATGGGATCAAAATCATGAGTTTTGAAGATTTTGCTTCAATTTTTACCAGGAATTGCTTATACCTATATTGCAGCGAAATTAAGAAAGATAGAAGTTGGGTTTCAAAGAACAAATAGTAGAGCGCTTTAATTAAATTGGTAGAAACAGTGATTTTTTAGGATAAAAATTTGTGTTTGTGTTTAAAAACACATTAAAAATTACTAACTTTGAAGTTTTTTATTTTTTATTTTTTATCTGTATTATAGTGACTTTCAACTCATTTTGGCTGGTTCGTCACTTTTACTTCCATTTTTGGAAGAATGTCGGGAGTGAGAATTGAACTCGTGACCTTTAGCGTGAGAGGCATGGATATTACCACTACGCCGGATCGCCTCCACTGAACTTTGAAGTTTTTCACCTCCAAAATTTTATTTAAATCCTTTAATTTAGATGTTTCACAACTATATCCTGTACTAAATTCTCTCATCTTTCTAATGGAAGCAACAGAATTGTCTTCTGTAGCATTCTTTTTAATGTGGCGCCAGTTTGAGGCAACAGAATCTGAAACAAACAAAAAGTTGTACAACTTTTTCATTGTTGGAATTCGAACATATGCTTAGAAGGATTTTTTTCATCAAATATGATCCTCTAACATCTCCCGAATCTCCCGAATTAATTCAGTTTTTTTATATGAGAAAGGTATGTTATGACATCAAGGGGATGAATCAAAAATTCAATTCTTCTTTTATATTCCAAAAACAGAAAATATATGTATTAAAAAACGATTAAGTCCGATAGTCCGCCCGCTAATACCTTTTACTACCTTTTACTTGGAAACATGGATGACTTAAAAGAATTGACGGTTAACTCGCATTTGATTCACTTGCCTTGTTTCTGACGTTCTCACTATGCCTCACTCATCGGCAACTGTCGAGCGACTTTTTTCTGAATATAAATTAGCTTCGAAATCGGCCCAGCAACGATACGATGAACGTTATTTTGAGATCAAAGAATTTGATTAAACATCGTGGTGGCAGCTTGAAAATCTTAATTAATGATAGTATGTAATCTAGATTCATAAAAACGATGTACAAGCATCATCAAACACACGAATGACTCGCAAATGTGAGTGTAGTATTTGTAGTGAACAAATGAGTATTTTTTTCATGCTGATAACATAGATTTTTCCCAACAACGAATATTTTCGATGGTACAGATTTTTGGAAAAAAAGTACAGATGAGAAAGATTTTTAACCCCTCTGGTACAGATCAAAATGTGGCAACACTGGTTGTAGGTATGATTTAAAGCTTACAGAAAAGCGATCTGAATGTTGTATATCTGAATGTGAATATTAAATCCAAAGTTCTAATATGGGCACTGGAATGTAATAAAAAGTTGTAACATAATACATTCCGGAAAAAGTGTATACGTGATAAGTCGAGTGAATACAGTTTATAAGAATAATTGAACGAACAAATTGAAAAACAATACGGTAAAGAGATGTACTTTCCAATCTCACTCTCACTCGTTAAAAATTATGATAAGAACACAATCATGACAAATAATATAGATTCTATAGTTCAAGCTAGACCCTACATTGGACAGAAAATCAGGTAAATAAATTCTAGAACCGTTGCAAATAGCTAAAAAGTATGTGGAACTGAAACAAAGCAAAGGTTAGCTGATGGTCTGGATCGATAAATGCGGTTTCATAGCACTGATTACTAGCGGTTGATTATTGATCGAATGAGAGGTGTACCCGGATTTGCTGTACGCACTACTGCTCTCTGCGAAAGGCGTTATCAGTGCACAAATATTTTCAGTTCATAATTTAATAATCTTTTTTCTTGAAGCCTTCGATGTCCCGAGATCCTCGTCGTTTACCCCGGCAGCAGAACAAGCAACACCGAGTCCCATTATGCATCGCTTCACTGCCACTTTCGGCAGTGATTACGATGATTATTTCTCCCTTATTCCCCGGTGTAATAATCAAAACAATATCCAGGAGAAAGTCCATTTCCAGCTAACCCTCCCATAATTTCGCTTCTTTTGTTTTTCCCTCTCTTTGATGATTTGCACCTTTTACGCGTTATTTTTTCCTTCCTTCGGATTTTTTTTCCGACTTACTCATTACCGCCGCGGGTATTGTTATCTTTTACGACGGCGGAGCGGCGCTTCCAGGGGCTGTGGAAAAGTCATTTGGGTGGAAAGTACCCCGGTACCCCAGTTCCGTCTGTCCGTCCTTCCGTCCGTCCGAAAATAGGCAGACTGTGTCGCTCGATAAGACAAACCCCGGAGACGCCTTAATTGGCGCACCTCGAACGGTGAGCGAACGATGACTGAATGAATGGATCGGTCCCCGCGTCGTAGAACTCCATTTTATTAAATGGACAGGAAATTAGGGAATTCAAGGAACACCTCCTCCCGTTTCCATTGCCACGTGGAGAGAACTGCCGATCGAAATCTTCTTCGACTCATTTCCGTGCGCTCCCCGATTTTTATGACAAATTGGGGCTTTCCTCTTGCGGCTAAACATGATGACTTTACACGTGGGGGAATTAGAGCTCGGTTGCAGACACACAATTTATCACCTTTTTCACTTTGATTTGCCCTAGTCTGATGATATGACTCGATGGTGTCACAAGCGAGCGCCAGCCTCAGTTTTGGACGGTTTCAATAGAAACTCTTATCGAAATACACTAAAACCCGCCCAAAACTAACACTGGCACTGCGTGCTTCTCTTCGTCTGTGTTGATTCTTTTGTTGTTTTTTTGTTTTTTTCCATTCAGTTGTGAGTTGGAGGGTGTTAACAATGGAGGTCAACAAAGAGAACATTTTACACTTTTTATTCAATAAAGGTTGAAAATTGTTTTTTTTTTGTTAATGTAAGACTTTTTTATCACATTTGTTTATTTATTTAGGATCATTAGCATTTTAGCTGTAACAGAGACGAATTAAATCGTGTATATATGATTTGTTCCATCGTACCTATACAAATTGAAAATTACACTGTAGCCATTTAGGCGTAAGAGTATTCCTTCTGTTCTGCTATTGCTCAGTTCGACTGGACAACGGAGACAGTCGATATAATCATTGTTGTGTTATTACTAGCAAAACAGCCCAATGTTTGTTGCAGAGTAGAGCAGTTTCAAGCTGAGCTTGTATGAATGGAGAAAGACCAGGACTCCGACCGTGAATCGGTCTCCATCGCTGATGGTTGTTGCGTGGACGTAGTTATTGTACAACAACACAAAGATGATCATCTGAGAACCCTGAGCTTTGAGCTCACGATCGGTCACTTAGTAAGCGAACGAACAACCAATGTGGCCACAAAGACCCCCAATGTTACAAATTATCCTTGTACAGAATTTATTGGATTTTTCAAAACAGCCTTTCGATTTGCGATGCGATCATCATTAATTGAACAAATGATTATCAAAGGAGAAGAGAAAATAACAATATCTCTGTATCTGTATTGAAAGTTTCTACTGAAACGTTATAGGAATGAATGCTGGTTGATAAGGCTAATTAGATTTTCTATTGAATTAGTTGGCAAAAAATTGTGATAGTCCACAAAAAAGATAGAAAGACAGATAGAAATCGATTTATCATTTCTTCCCGATATTTTCGTCCATTACATCTACCCACCGAGATAAAAATTTGTTCGTAGAGTATTCCAAAACTTGAGAGTTTAAGCTTTAAAATGATGTATATTCCATCTTTATGCGTTCATCCTATGTACCAAAAAATTTCATTTGTAATAAAAAAAATCGGCAATTACTTTTCGGGCAACCCAACAGATTTATGAGGTGTATTCCAGCTCCACATATCACATCGTGCAAATACTAAATTCAAATTACAGACTGAAATTCCATGTCACAGATTTTTAATTCCTCATTACTGATTATATTTTACATTCCGGATCTGAGAATTAAAAAAAAAAATCTGAATTTAGAGCTTAAAAATTTCGCCGAACTTTTGAAAAAAATAAACTGTCTAATTAGAGAATTGTATTGTATTGTATTGTATTGGAAAACATAACTCCATATTTTTACACGAGATCGAGATCGTGTTCGGGATCAGCTTTGTAGAGAAACGCTCATGAAAAAAGACTTTTATTTTCATATAGATTTTAGTTCTATAGTTTGAAATTCGAATGCGAATCTGTAATCAAGATCAATGTACAAAAATTGATACAGGTATTTTATGAATGATTTTTTTTTTGGCAGTGTTCAATTTAGAATCCGAAATATCTAGATTTAATAAAAATAAAAAAAGTAGTCTAATTATTTTTCGAATATTTCAAGTATACAAAGTTGCTTAAATGACCCATGTCTTTACACCCACAACGTTTCACTACTATCTGAGATGGTGCTGCCAACGACCGGTCGAGTTGTCCAGGGCGCGAATGAGATGAGATTGTGGATGGATTTAAGATTTAAGATTTAAGATTTAAGATTTAAGATTTAAGATTTAAGATTTATGATTTAAGATTTAAGATTTAAGATTTAAGATTTAAGATTTAAGATTTAAGATTTAAGATTTAAGATTTAAGATTTAAGATTTAAGATTTAAGATTTAAGATTTAAGATTTAAGATTTAAGATTTAAGATTTAAGATTTAAGATTTAAGATTTAAGATTTAAGATTTAAGATTTAAGATTTAAGATTTAAGATTTAAGATTTAAGATTTAAGATTTAAGATTTAAGATTTAAGATTTAAGATTTAAGATTTAAGATTTAAGATTTAAGATTTAAGATTTAAGATTTAAGATTTAAGATTTAAGATTTAAGATTTAAGATTTAAGATTTAAGATTTAAGATTTAAGATTTAAGATTTAAGATTTAAGATTTAAGATTTAAGATTTAAGATTTAAGATTTAAGATTTAAGATTTAAGATTTAAGATTTAAGATTTAAGATTTAAGATTTAAGATTTAAGATTTAAGATTTAAGATTTAAGATTTAAGATTTAAGATTTAAGATTTAAGATTTAAGATTTAAGATTTAAGATTTAAGATTTAAGATTTAAGATTTAAGATTTAAGATTTAAGATTTAAGATTTAAGATTTAAGATTTAAGATTTAAGATTTAAGATTTAAGATTTAAGATTTAAGATTTAAGATTTAAGATTTAAGATTTAAGATTTAAGATTTAAGATTTAAGATTTAAGATTTAAGATTTAAGATTTAAGATTTAAGATTTAAGATTTAAGATTTAAGATTTAAGATTTAAGATTTAAGATTTAAGATTTAAGATTTAAGATTTAAGATTTAAGATTTAAGATTTAAGATTTAAGATTTAAGATTTAAGATTTAAGATTTAAGATTTAAGATTTAAGATTTAAGATTTAAGATTTAAGATTTAAGATTTAAGATTTAAGATTTAAGATTTAAGATTTAAGATTTAAGATTTAAGATTTAAGATTTAAGATTTAAGATTTAAGATTTAAGATTTAAGATTTAAGATTTAAGATTTAAGATTTAAGATTTAAGATTTAAGATTTAAGATTTAAGATTTAAGATTTAAGATTTAAGATTTAAGATTTAAGATTTAAGATTTAAGATTTAAGATTTAAGATTTAAGATTTAAGATTTAAGATTTAAGATTTAAGATTTAAGATTTAAGATTTAAGATTTAAGATTTAAGATTTAAGATTTAAGATTTAAGATTTAAGATTTAAGATTTAAGATTTAAGATTTAAGATTTAAGATTTAAGATTTAAGATTTAAGATTTAAGATTTAAGATTTAAGATTTAAGATTTAAGATTTAAGATTTAAGATTTAAGATTTAAGATTTAAGATTTAAGATTTAAGATTTAAGATTTAAGATTTAAGATTTAAGATTTAAGATTTAAGATTTAAGATTTAAGATTTAAGATTTAAGATTTAAGATTTAAGATTTAAGATTTAAGATTTAAGATTTAAGATTTAAGATTTAAGATTTAAGATTTAAGATTTAAGATTTAAGATTTAAGATTTAAGATTTAAGATTTAAGATTTAAGATTTAAGATTTAAGATTTAAGATTTAAGATTTAAGATTTAAGATTTAAGATTTAAGATTTAAGATTTAAGATTTAAGATTTAAGATTTAAGATTTAAGATTTAAGATTTAAGATTTAAGATTTAAGATTTAAGATTTAAGATTTAAGATTTAAGATTTAAGATTTAAGATTTAAGATTTAAGATTTAAGATTTAAGATTTAAGATTTAAGATTTAAGATTTAAGATTTAAGATTTAAGATTTAAGATTTAAGATTTAAGATTTAAGATTTAAGAAATCATCGAAATGATATAGAGAAATACGTAGACTCTCATGATCTCAGATATATCCTGATCATCATCTCAGATATATTCTGATTCAGATAGATTCAATTTGAGATTACAGTGATTACACTGTTGATTCCTCGCTGTCTAGAGCGATACTCAGATGCTGAATTTCTAGTAAGCATTTCCCATTTCCCGGCATAAATTGCGCTGCACATTGACACCATTTCTAGCCCGGAAACAATGCTAGAATTAACGAAAAGTGAATAATCGATCAGAAAAATTCTTCAATAAGTCCGAGCACACTCCCAAACTCACAACAGGTAACTTCCGAAAAAGTTGACGCATCTCATCAGAATGGTATCAGGTATCAGTATGGGAGAGTTAAGGAGAAGAACTTCAACTCTATGAACAGCATAAAAAATATCTTGAACAGTTTCCGACGATTAAGTAACATATTCTGGAAGGATAGAATTTTTAAGCTGCGTGGCGAAAGATTGTGAAACAAAACTGTTCATATAAAATTGAACAAATGTATGTCTGTCTATAAAAATGATACTTTTGTTGTCCCAAAAATTGACATGAACTTTTCGGACAACTCAATATGAGCTATCCTGATTTCTTCCTGACTTTAAATGTTCATTCATCCTGATTTTTGAATATTATAGTTGGCAACCCTGGCTGCACGGTGAATTGTGAACATCACTTGCTCATATTAAGGCAGTTTTATATCATCGAAACGCGGTGGCTCAGTTCAAAAAAATATTCTGTTCGAGAATTACATGATGTTTTTGTCGGATCGGATCTGTTATCTACGTACACTAGGGTAGCAATGGGTGTATGGAAAAAAATCCATCATCGAATTTCAAAAACCAACCATGTACATTTTGTTTATCGGTCCAAAAAATGACCTGTGACCTCCCCCCTTGGAATATTTCGGAGAATCAAAAATTCAAAACTTTGAGCGTTTTGAGGCACCCCTCAAAATCATGTCCGAAATTTTGCACAGGTCATTTTTTTGGGTCAATAAATGTACACGGTCGGTTTTTGGAATTTGACATCACCATTTTCGCTGCCACATTAATGTATAAGCATATCACCGCCTCTAGACGGCAGAACTGAGAGAGCACAGACCAACTGGAACGTGAAATTTCGTTTAGACAAGGCTTGACATTTTTAAATTGCGTGATATTTGTTTCAAAATGTATATAATTTTTATTCACGGGAAGTGTGGATTCATACTGACACACGGATCAATGTTACATGCGGGTGATTATATCACGCAATGATTCACTTACATTTGCCAACTACATATCCCAGTTAATGAATGCAAATGAAGCATGTACAGAACCCATGAATTATCCGTTGAAATGCGTGCATATCAAACATAGAGATTAGTATCGACACACGAACTCACAAATAGAAACATGTACGCCCAAACAATAGGAAAATAAAATCCTTCAGTGGCTATGAGACAGATTGATAGATTTAAGCTATCTCATAAGTTGACTCGCTGGCTGGATCGAGACTAGAATTCAAAACCATGCGAAAGAGAAGTCTGAGTTAATATTTAACTTCACATTTCTCTTTTGCTTTTCTTCCACAAGCCAGTGCAGCATAACACTGCATTGTGTGCTTTGTGCATATTCTGGGAATACATTTTGAAGCAAAAAACTTTGCATGTCCGTTCAGCACGATAGCAAACCATAAACTGAAGATTTGTCGCAACGGTGGAAATATTCTTTGAGCTGCTTCTTTTTCTGGTGTTTCCTTGGATAGAATTATGTGCGATGGTAGCTATTATTGTTTTGTAATAATATAGTTGTATAGTAATGATTTTATTTTGATAGATGCGTAAAAATAGATTCAATTGACTGATTCAAACATCTTTGCGATCTAGAAAGAAATGATCGGATTATCGATCTATCTATCTATCTATCTATCTATCTATCTATTTATCTATCTATCTATCTATCTATCTATCTATCTATCTATCTATATATAAATGGAGTGATGTCTGTCTGTCTGTCTGATTCTTATAGACTCGGAAACTACTGAACCGATCGACATGAAAATTGGTATGTGGGGTTTTTGGGGCCGGGGAAGGTTTTCGTGATATTTTGAGACCCCTCCCCCCTCTCTAAGGGGGGGCTGCCATACAAATGAAACACAAATTTCTGCATTACTCGGAAATTAACCAAGCAAACGAAACCAAAGTTGGCATGTGAAAGTTTTAGGATGCAATAAATGTTTCTGTGGTGATAAGATACTCCTTCCCCCTCTCTTAGAGGGGGATGCCATACAAATGAAACACAATTTTTTGCATTACTCGGAAATTAATCAATCAAACGAAACTAAAGTTGGCATGTGAAAGTTTTAGGGTGCAATAAATGTTTCTATGATGGTTAGACAGTCCTTCCCCCACTCAAAGGGGGGGGGGCTGCCATACAAATGAAACACAAATTTCTGCATTACTCGAGAATTAATCAAGCAAATGAAACCAAATTTGGCATGTGGAGGTTTTAGGATGCAATAAATGTTTCTATGGTGTTAAGATACTCCTTCCCCCTCTCTTGCATTCCCCAAATTTTTGCATTACCCGAGAATTAATCAAGCAAATTAAACCAAATTAGGCATATGGAAACTTTAGGGTGCAATGAATGTTTCTATGGTGGTTAGATACCCCTCCCCCCTCTCTTAGGGGTGGCTGCCATACAAATAAAACCCAAATTTCTGCATTACTCGAGAATTAATCAAGTAAATGAGCGGGACGAAGTTTGCCGGGTTAGCTAGTATGTTATAAATCTTTCGATATTTGATACAAGTTCAGTTTTTAGATTTTCAGTTCAGTCTGTGAGCATTCTTCAACCAGTTTCAAGCTGTCACGTAATCTACACATATGGATTTTGAATTTCAAATTTATTTACATGGAATTTTCTTTGTAGCTTTTATAGACATGACACTCATGTATTCATAAAGTCTTAGATCATATTTGTTAAGTGGATACGTCAATAAGCAAACATGCAGCTTTGGGAGTGAAATTTTCGCATCCTGAAAAATTCACTGTTCGGTGCGCTGAATTCATTGACCTGTTTTTGTTTTTGGGCCCGTAAATTGGACTAGAAGATTATACTTTTTATATCGTTCGATACCTCTGATCTACATTGATAAACCACAGAAAATTGACAGACAACATTCGCCTCGGTCTCACTGATATACAGATTATGATTATTCGAGCATGTATTACGTGCAGGAAAAAAAAATTAACTTTAGTTTTCGAAATAGGTCAAATTTTCTCAACCATAGGAATCATCACTTCTTCGATAACTGCCTTCTCGAGAGCGAATCGTGCATGATTTAGCACCAAGTAGCGCAACCATTACAAACCACCCCCTCCATCCCATCCCGAAAGGAGAAGCACAGGTGCAATTTATCGCTCTTATTGAGTTATCTGGCGAAACTATCCCTGAAAAGCTGCCAGCTGTTTCCGAGTGGACGTGTTTCCAGCTTAGTTCGTCTGAGTGTTTTCCATCTTCCCGTCGTGATCAGTTTCTCATCCGCTCACTATTATATGTTTATTTCATTAGTAATGGGATAAAAATGAACCTGACACCCTTCCCTTCCTCTGACAAACTTTATCCGTCCCGTGTCGTGAGATGACCATTCTGATCTGACCGGAATATATATTACTTCCCCTCCATCCACAATCTCATCTCATTCGCGCCCTGGAATGAATGTTCATGCCTAAGTTTATCTACATAAACCGAGTGATTGAGAATAGAAGACAGCGCCCGGGATGTTGAGAAATTGCATTCAATTTGGTCCCCTTCTCGCGTTTGTTGTCGCTTTTTCCACGTGATCGGATTTTTCTTCCGATTCAGGGGGTTTCTTTTTTTGCGCAAGGCTTGGTACGGGTAGGGTGTGAATTGAAAATATTCCAAGAATAATGATGATGATAGGCGTGACGATCCTGGGTTGAACGAAAAAAAGCAAGTGTCGTTTATTGCAGACAAGACATAGATTTCATGCGTGAGCAGCATTGTAATTTCGGAGTCCGATCCCAATCGTTTTATCAATCAGAGCTAAGAGATTCGTGGGCATTGAATCCTGTTGCTGCTCCAAAATAAAACTGTTTTCGTAAAGCTATTGTACTTGATCCGCCCAAGAATATGAGCATTTTGTCGGTTCACAATTTTTCTCCCGAATCTTCATAAATTCTCATTGCTACATTACTTCTTAACCATGGATTCCTTACTTATTTTTTCTCTGTAACTTTTCAACGGTTTACCGAGGTGTGTTACTACATTGAAGATGAGGATAACTTGTTTGTTCGAATAGCCGCAGTCGATCTAGCATCAGAATTGAACGCAACACGTAAAATATAAGATGTTCCAGTAGATGAATTTCATGCCAACTCGACCGGTCGTTGGCAGCACCATCTCAGATAGTAGTGAAACGTTGTGGGTGTAAAGACATGGGTCATTTAAGCAACTTTGTATACTTGAAATATTCGAAAAATAATTAGACTACTTTTTTTATTTTTACAAAAATTTATAACTTAGAAACTATGATACCTACAAAATTTTTTTGGAAGAAAATTTCGCTGACAAAAAGTTATTTTAAAAATAAAAATTCATTTTTCTCAAAAACTTATTTTTTTTTAATTCCCAATTATTTATTGGGGTTAGTGGGTAGTTTATTATTAATTATTTGTGTATTAGTTAGAGTAGCTTTTTAACATTATTAGAACGAAAGGTTTTAGGATGTATTCAAATTCGAAAGGGTCCTAATAAGGTTGGATTTGTTGGGTTATTACAACCTTTTAGAGATGCAGTTAAATTATTTACTAAAGAACAGACATATCCTTTATTATCAAATTACTTATTTTATTATTCTTCTCCAGTTTTTTCATTATTTTTATCTTTATCAATTTGGTTTTGTATTCCTTATTTAATTAAATTATATTCTTTTAATTTAGGAGTATTGTTTTATTTTGTATTACTAGTTTAAGTGTTTATACTGTTATAATTGCTGGATGATCATCTAATTCTAGTTATGCTTTATTAGGGGGGTTGCGGGCTGTTGCTCGAACCATTTCTTATGAAGTAAGTTTAGCTTTAATTTTACTGAGATTAATTTTTTGAGTGGGGGGATATATTTTTTTGGATTTTTATTTGTTTCAAAAATATATTTGATTTATTGTTTTTTGTTATCCTTTAAGATTAGTTTGATTTGCTTCTTGTTTAGCTGAAACTAATCGAACTCCTTTTGATTTTGCAGAAGGAGAATCTGAATTAGTTTCTGGGTTTAATGTTGAATATAGAAGAGGTAGATTTGCTTTGGAGTGCTCCCGTGGCCGAGTGGTTAGCGTCATAACTAACATGCCGGGTGTTCGGGTTCGATTCCCGTTCTGGTCGGGGGAATTTTTCGTCAAAGAAATTTCCTCCGACTTGCACTGTGATCACGCGTATTCTAGAGCTTGCCACTCAGAATGCATTCAAGGCGTGTTATTTGGCATAGAAATCTCAACTAAGTACTAATAAAAAATGACGCAAGTAATACTACGTTGAGACGGCGAAGTTCCTCTAGGAACGTTAGTGCCATTGAAGAAGAAAGAAGAAGATTTGCTTTAATTTTTTTAGCAGAATATGCAAGAATTTTATTTATAAGTATATTATTTGTAGTAGTTTTTTTAGGTAAGTATATATATATATATATATATATATATATATATATATATATATATATATATATATATATATATATATATATATTACAGGAAAAAAGTTTCTCTAACAACAACTTTTTTATATTTTCTTTGAAAAAATACAATTAATCCTAATTTTGTTTAAAGTCAATATAGCGGTATAGTGTATTCGACAAAGATTTAGATCTTATTAAAATGTGAACTTTTGTCGAAGACGTCAACTTTCTATCTGTTATAGTTTTTGGAATATAAGTCATTGTTGTATGAAGACTCCTGAAGAAAATAATGTTTTGCTCGTATCATTTTTGTGTGTAAATTCTCACGTTTGACATGTTCTTGACATGTTTCCAAATAGAGAAAAGTTAGCAGAGCATGTAAATTGCGATAATTTATACATAAAAATGTTAAGAATTAAACATTGATAGTATTTGTTGAAACCGCTGGGCACAAATTCCGAATCGAGGATTCCCGAAAACGTCAAAGACGCCGCACAAGATACCAACTAATTAGGCATAACGAAACCAGATTAATTAGAACGCTAAAGGAAACAACAACTCTTTGTTCAATCGATTTGTTTAAAAATATTCGTGAAACTTTTGATATTGGAAAAGGTATACTCTAGCTATCAACTAGTATAAATTACAAATATCTATACGACCGGTATGCCGTGAATCCTGAACATACCGTTATTGATTTGTACTTAAAATAAATATTTTGAATTCGGCAACATAGGACAATAGAACTATTATCGGAGATTTGCACATGCGGTTTGCAGTTCGATATATGTAATTGGAAACTAGTTCTGTAAGTTGTTGAAATGCAAATTTTCATTATAATAATAAATTTCAGTTTGAGCTGAATAAAATGAACTGCTTCGAAAAACTACGTTTTTACTGAACTGATACTCCGAACAGTATTTTTTCAAAGAAAGAAATGAAAAAGTTGTTGTTCGAAAAACTTTTTACATGTTAAGGTACCCATCGTCCATGTATGGAAAACTTGGTGGAAATTCTAAGGGCTATTTATAACTATTTTTTTTAGAATTTTGAAAGCATATATTTTCAAGAAAAAATGAATTTTAATTTTCACAATATTTTTTTTTTCAATGATTTTTTTTTCCAAAAACTTATTTGATAATTTTTAATGAAAACCTAAGTAATTTCCTACATTTCATTCTCTGACCATCTTTTTGTAGATGTTATAGTTTTTAAATTAAGATTTTTCGAAAAAAAAGTTGAAAAAACTCATAATTTTAAAAAAAATATCAGACTTACACAATTTTAGTCAAAGAATGGAATTAAGGAAATTATTTCGGTTTTCATTAAAAATTATCAAAACATTTTATGGAAAAAAATTTCATTGAAAAAAAAATATTTTGAAAATCAAAAATCATTTTTCTCGAAAACAAATGCTTTTAGAAATTCTGAAAGAAATAGATATAAATATCCCTTAAAGTTTCCAACAAGTTTTCCATACATCGGACGATGGGCACATTTACATCGAAAAAGTTTTTCGAACAACAACTTTTTCATGTTTTTCTTTGCAAAAATGCTATTAATGTTAAATTCGTAACATTTTTATGCATGAATTATCGCATTTCAAATGCTCTGCTAACTTTTCTCTATTTGGAAAACATGTCAAGAATATGTCAAACGTGAGAATTTACACACAAAAATGTTACGAGTGTTTTTTCAGGAGTCTTCATACAAAAATGACTTATATTCAAAAACTATAAAGGATAGAAAGTTGATGTCTTCGACAAAAGTGCATATTTTAATAAGATCTAAGACTTTGTCGAATACACTATATCGCCGTCTTGACTTTAAACAAAATTAGGATAAGTTGTATTTTTTTCAAAGAAAACATGAAAAAGTTTCCCTTTTTCCCTATAAAAGTGCCCATCTTCCGATGTATGGACGACTTGATGAAAATTGTAAGGGCTATTCATATATATATTTTTGGGAGTTTAAAAAAATACGTTTTTGAGAAAAATTAATTTTAATTTTTAAAGTAATTTTCTTTTCAGCGTTATTTTTTGTGAAAATTTAAACACTTTCCTACATTTCATTATTTGACAAGTATGTTGTAGGTATCATAGTTTTTAAGTTATAAATTTTTGTAAAAAATGAAGAAAAAAAATTTGGCTTTTCGAAAAAGTAGTCTAATTATTTTTCGAATATTTCAAGTATGCAAAGTTGCTTAAATGGCCCATGTCTTTACACCCACAACGTTTCACTACTATCTGAAATGGTGCTGCCAACTCCTAAGATGAGTTGGCATGAAATTCGTCAGTAATAAACGCTTTTTCTTGCACCTCCCATCAAGAACCACCAAGAACTCATCTAAAAGAATTTTTATTTCCGTTCAGGATCTTGTCAAAATTCCCACAGCCAAATAGCAAACGGCTGACAAGCATGTGTGCCCATACACCCATATATTTATATCTTTCGAAATGTTTTGCTGTGCTATTTCGGCGAATTGTACTTTCCCGGGGTTTTGACGTACCTTGGCTCTCTCCATTCCATGCAAACACTGGCTCAGCGGAACAGAAATTTCTCGTTTTCGGAAGTTTAATACATGAGTAAGTAGGTGCGCACAAACAGCAATGAGAAAGAAAAAAAAATCTTCTGACAAATGTACGTCAGTCGATGGCATTGTTGGTTGCAGCAGGATACAACCAGGATGCCAGTTCAGAGGATCCTGGCAATTGAACGAGGCGACTCGTCGGTTGGGGGAACTTGGCAACACTTTATTGAGGAAAAATCAACTACTTTTCTTCGTCAAACTCAGCCAGAATCAACTAAGTTGGCGTGATAGTAAATGTTTCCGTTCCCGGCATCAACGGAGATGTGTCTTTCGTTATTTTCATCCGGGAGTTTACGTTTTTTTTTCCTGTGTGTAGAGTTGAACTTTTTGTGTATGAAAATTTTGCTGTGTGAATGCTAATGTTGAGTTGTGCTGATTTTGACAATGCTGACGAACGAAGATGATGATGATGATGGGTACTCTCTCGCACTATGCGCTTTCAGTGGATTGCTTCCCAAAGAAAGCAGAGTCAGTAGAGAAAAAAAAGGCACATATTCAAAGAAAGATATGAATGTTTATTTTCATTTTATTTCTGTGCAAACACATCTCGTTTCGTTTTGGTTGGTTCAGTGTGTTTTTCCAAGTGCTTTGCGGGGAGGAAAAGTTGAAATGAGCTTCTGGTTCTCTCCGCTTTTCGTCAGATGGTGAAGGAAATTTATTCCCAAAGTGATAAATGCGTTCGTAGCTATTTTGTGATTAATTTGAATGCATCCGTTTCTGTTTTGGGGTGTAGTTGAAGGGAGGAAGAAGGTAAACTAGTTTCTCAGTGTTATAGAGTGGAATAAGTGCGCAGCTGAAGCACTGAAATTTAGCATTAAGTTTCTCATTCTGGCATTTCTCAACGAGACAAAAAATTGAACACAATTTCACATACAATCTTTTCAGGTATGACTATCAAATGACCAGTTGCTGGAATACATGATTGGTGTTCAAAAACAAAACAAGGAAAAATGAGTCAATAGTACCAAACAATCAACAATTTCTTAACCTACATTTCTTTCTCAGATCACACTTATGTTGCAAACAGCCAGGCATGACATGGCATAAATTGATTTTGAGTAATCAGCAAAAACTGATAATAGTATGCACTCAGAATGAACAGAGTGCATACGACAACAGTGCCTAGAGGCTGCCACGTTTTTCTGACAACCGGGAAATCGAAGAAATTCAAATGAAATGTTGGATTTCTCCACATCAGAACATTCTTCTCTTTGTCCTTCAATGAACACGGACTCATAACTCATATTAGAACACGATGCAACAACAATTCCTAATAATTGAAAAGTGGATCGAATATATTATTATATATTGTTAAGACAGAGTAGGTCAAGTGCCAGAGAGTGAAAGAATATAGTTACTAAACTTTTCATGATCGGTTTAAAATTCATCCGTGGTCTTTCATTGTATTTTTTTTTAAATAACGCTGACCTGTTTGTCGTTGAAACACATTGTTTCAGAAAATCGAGAATTGTACTTGAAGATACATATTAATCGATTATTTTTGTCAAGTAAAATACTGTTTCAAGCCATAAAACCAGTTTGTTTTATTGCATATACACCTACTAGGAAATACTACTGAATGAATTATATGTTTTCACCATCAAATTGTTCAGTCATGGTGCACAAAGTCTCTGAAAAGTAGCTTTTGGTTCAGTCAGAGTGTACCAAGTACACCTAGCTAGTCGTAAAACTCTCTCGATAAACTTTAAAAAGTTTTTTTTTTGTGATAATATAATTACACGACCTTGTTAAAGAGTATCTAAGAGCTGTAGAAAAACAATTGGAGAGAATGATTGAAAGCTACTTAAAATCATAATTTTGTTACATTGTCCGGTCTGACTGAACACCGAGCACATGATATCAGTTGAGGGGCTTAGAATGAAAGGGGTGTAAGTGATTTGATCTATTTCTCTACATCGACTCTCTCCTTTGGTCATAACTTCGCTGCAAATACATTCCCAGCTGTGTTTGACAATGTGGAAGATAGGTCAGAACCTCATCTATCGGATTCTATAGCAAACTTAATTTGGAACGTTTTTGCAGTTGAGGTATTAACTAAATAAAAAGTTGATGAAGAGAAATCGATCAAGCCACTTACACCCCTTGCATTTTAAGCCCCTCAGTTATGAAGAAAAATGTATGAAATCAAAATGAAATGTTTTACAGCACCAGTTTCTTATATTCGTGTATATTATTGAATTCACGAAATGATCAATTACGGCCTATATTTACCAGAGCAATCCTCCAAATGACTTACCTGAAAAAAAATTAAAAATAAACTTTGTTAGAAACGGTTGGCAATATTTCATATTATTCAGTAGAAAGAACAGTTGAAGAAAATGTAATATATTATCAAAACTTGTATTGAATGGAATAGTTCCATAGTCCTACGTGGTGAATGCGATCGTGTACTAGACACAACACCCTATATGTTTTCAAATAGCAAAATTAAAAACAATTATTATTTGTTGACTCATGTGATAGAGAGCAAATCAAAAGGCAGTACAGCGCGGACTCGATTATATACAATCTCCGATTTCTTTTCACTGTATATAATCGAGTCAAAAAAAAAGTTTGTTATTCGTTTTTTATGCATATATTATTCGTTTATTGAAAATAAAAGAAGAATTTAATTTTTGATTCATCCCCCTAAAGTGAAAAAAACACCTTTCTCACACGAACAAAATATTTTTTTCCAGAATCTCTCAGGAGATGATAGATCATCATATTTAATGAAAAAAATCCTTCTACGTGTATGTTCAAATTTCAACAATGACTGAGTTATAGAACTTTTTTTTGTTTCGGACTCTGTTGCCTCAAACTGGCTCTTAGTGTAGAGCCTACGTATGCTACGTAAGCAAATTATGTTGCTTTCATTTAAAAGATGAGAGAATTTAGTACAGGATATAGTAGTGGAACTTCAAAATTAGTGGAATTAAATAACATTTTGGGAGTGAAAATTGAAAAGTTCGTAATTTTTAATGTGTAATTATTCATTTCATCCTAAAAATTCATATTAAACTTGATGGTTTCTATCAAATACATTAAAGCTCTCAAATCACTATACAATTTGTTCTATGACACCCAACTTGTAACTTTCTTAATTTCGCTTCAATATCGATATAAACCCGATATATTTACCCCCTGTACTAATAATAGCTACTTCTATTTTACCTTAACGCTGAAAGTTTACATTTTTTCTTGAAATGAGTCATATTTGAATGCTAAAAACAAAAAATTTGTTTTTTCGAACTGTATATAATCGAGTCCATATGGGTGTGTCACCCTTCTAAACCCGAGTCGACCGCGAGTAATCGGTTTCCTATTTCATTAACCATAGAATTAAGGAAACAACATTTTGATATATGCTAGTTGAAATATAGTTAAGAGTTTGGCTCCATTAAACTTATGTAACTGAGCCTGTAAAAATAAACGGATTAATAAAAAAAAAAAGAGTCCATATGGTATATAATCGAATCACATATAATCGTTTATAATCGAGTCCGACCTGTATTGGTTAATAAAAAATAATTATTAATAAAAAAAATTCTGTTTCAGTTAATACTTTGACGAAAAAAATATTTGAGTTATTTCATATTAATTCGAAATTAGTGCCAAATAGAGATATTTTGTAGTGTGGGAAGTCCACTTTATTTTAAAACTCATAACTCATATTATAATTCTTACTTCAGTATGTATTATAAACACTTTTTTTTCTATTGAAGTGAGTATTTATTCCAGCAGTTAATTTTTACATTCCCTGAACTCCTGTGAATTTTCATATTTATATGTTCAGTCATTTTTATTTGCCGATTGATTGAAGTTTTGTGAAAAATGGAAACGCACTTCATTGCAAAGTGTATTGAACATAGTAAAACCTACCAGGCCAATCAATCCGATTTACTAAACCGAAATAACACGTGTTTTCCTGATTGTTTATACACTATGTATGCACTAGAGTGGCTATGAATGTATTGAAAAAAAAATCTTCAAGGAATTTCAAGAACTATTTGTACATTTTGTATTATTGGGTTTTCAAAAAAAAATATGTTGATGCCAAATGTCTTCAAATAGCATGAAACGTCCCTACTTGGGTGATTTTTTGGTTTCAAACAACTCAATTTTTTACGTCTGCGACGCTAGAAAATGAAATTCGATTGAGCTAATATTTTGCATAGGGTATTTTATAGCGCAAATCAACATTCCGCAGGAAGTCCTGTATGAGAAATCGAGATGGCAATTTTCCATACCATACGTTTTACCTTGTGTAACAATTATACGAAATGGGATGAACCCACAGTGAATATAACACTTACACAATTACACCTTGTCCAAAGAATTTATATATATATATACTACCTAGAAATAAAATGAGTCAGTCTCTAAAAAGTATCCCGTGCGAGTTGATGCGTATAATATCCGAAAACTGTAGTCTTGATCGATCCCTCCGTTACATACTGTAGACAGGATCGATAACTCGGGCAATGCCGAACTAGAGCGTGTAAAACTAGTCGGTGGTGTTAATCGCGAGTATATTCCGTGTGGGAATTTCGCGGTGGTGATACGCTAGAGTGCGTGTGAGGCACGGGATCGAGACTGATGAGCAAAACCGCATGCCGCTTAATCATTCGAAGTGGTAGCAAGTGCAATATAGCTAGAATCGCGCGGTGTAGCTAGCTATATGGTGTGAGCGTAAAGCTAGTTGAAGTGGTGGATTTAGTAGAGTTAGCTTCTTGCTACTAATCGCAGACCAACGACCGCGTGGTCGAACTAGTGTTATTCAGTACAGTTGAGTACTGGCTGAAGGGTTATTGTGCGTCGGAGACAATAGACGGATAGCTCTGACAGGGTAGTATTCATCCGTTAAGTAACTCTGACACTAACCGACGGTGCGACACGTTGGATGTTGCAAGTGTGGCCTGCACGTGAAGGCTGTGAGAAGAGTTCGTCACGCTGCACTACTGCGGAGAACTCGCGTTGGAGCGAGGGTTATGAGTGACAGTGATCCTGAGCCTTTCTTCGAACAAGCGTGGCTGAATTTGAGTATCGCGAGTGATTCCGATGAACACTCTGAATCGACAGTGATCCCGAAAAAACTTAATAGAGGTTTACCACCGAACGTAGTTGATCGAAAGGAGAAATACAAACGTGCGAAGAGCTGGAAGATGGAAGAACAACTACGAGCCCAGATTGAAGCACTCAAGTTGGAGCTTGATCAGGTGAAGCAGGCGACACAAGGTAGTTCGCAAGTAGTGGTCAGCGGTAGTAGTAGTGCAAATGCGGCAAGAGTACCCGATTTTAGTGAGCTGAAAGAGTATGTGTCCACGTTTGACCCGAAGATACCGTCAAGTTTATCGGCCGATACATGGGTAAAGTCTATAGACGATATTGGTGATGTGTACGAGTGGTCATCGGCCATACGATTACACTGCGCTAGATTGAATATCGGTGGTTGTGCGAAGTTGTGGTTGGACGGTTGTCCGAAGGCTTGGCGAGAGTGGAGATCGTTCAAAGCCGAAATCGTCAAGGGGTTTCCGTCGAAGAAAAACCCCATCTACTATCACAATCTGCTATCCTCTCGCAAATGGAAGTCCGGAGAGACTGTAGAGGAGTATGTGTATGAGATGCTGGCATTCGGGAGAAAAGGTGGCTTCGACGAAGAAACCACGGTGATGTACATTACAAGTGGACTTCGTCAATATGTGAAACGTGCGGGAATGACGATAGGCAAGGTAGATACGATGGAGAAGTTGCTTGAAGAGCTGCGGTGGATCGATCGTGTTGAGGCAGTAGTGCTCCCCAAATTCGAACCTAGCCCGCCTGGGCACTCTAGTCAACGGAACAGTGAGTCTTCTATTGATTTTTGCTTCCAGTGCCACCAACCGGGGCATATTGCACGACGTTGTCCTAATGTGGTGTGCCATCTATGCAAAAAAGAAGGTCACATGAAGAAAGAGTGCCCTAAGGCTAGCCACAAACGGGAGTCAAAAGGTCTAAACTATAAGACGATGCAGATGTTGGACCAGAAGAATATTTTCGTCAAAAATGTGCTGGTGGATGGTGTTACGATAAAAGCACTCATTGACACAGGTGGAAAGGTGTCGACCATACAGGAAAAAATGGCGAAGAATGTGGGAAAAGTGAAACCTAGCCAGAAAGTCCTCCGAGGATTCGGGAAGAGAGAGATCAACGTTACGTCGAAAGTGTGCGCTGATTTGCAGGTAGACGGTGTGATTTTACCTGTGGAGCTTCAGGTGGTGCCGACCTGGGCCCAAGATACGGCAGTGATTTTGGGCGAAGATATCATCGATCGTGACGGACTTGTGATGGTGAAACGCAAAGGGGACGTTAAGTTTGAATGGGAGGCTGCAGCTAAGCCCTCATCACCATCGAGTGAACATTCTCGGGCAAATGGTAGTAATGATGACTCTGTGGTTTCGCATGTACACGATCGACGTTGAATCCGAAGTAGAACCAATAACCGAAGAGCAGATAAAAAGTGATGGTCCGGCTGGCTACAATGTGCGGTTGTGTCAGTTGGTCAACAGCTATCGAGACTGCTTTGCCATGCGGATGAGTGAGATAGGTTGTGCTACTTCAACCGAAATGAAAATCAGTTTGATCAGTGATGAGCCTGTATACGTGAAACCGCGGAAGCAGGAGTATGTCCGAGAGAGTGTTTTATCGGAGTTGGTACATGAGATGCTTGAAGCTGGAATCATAGCCGAAACCGAGTCGCCTTACAATAGTCAAGTTGTTTTGGTTCCGAAGAAAAACAACGAATTTCGGCTGGCAGTTGATTACCGCTTGTTGAACTCGCGTACCGTGAAAGACAAATTCCCGATGCCAGACATAGAGTCGTGTCTCCGAAAACTGGCAGGTGCGAGACTGTTTGTGACGGTTGACCTCTACAGTGGATATTATCAAATTCCACTAGAGCCCGAAAGCCAAAACTATACGGCGTTCTCGACGGTAGATGGTCATTATCGCTTCCTTCGCATGCCATTCGGTTTGTCGAACGGGTGTGCAGTGTTTCAAAGGGCGATGAATAAGATCGTGGAGAAGTTACGGAAACAGAAAATCGTAGCGGTGGCATACATTGACGATTTGATTCTACCGGGCAATAGTGGAGAAGAATTGTTGACTAAGTTGGAGAAACTGTTACTTGCATTGCGAGAAGAAGGATTTACGATAAACTTAAAAAAGAGCCAATTCTTTAAATGCCAAGTCGAATTTCTGGGATTCGAAGTGAGTGCGGAAGGCCCGGTGAAAAGAAAATTAAGGCTGTCTCTGAGTTCCCTGTTCCGGAGAATGTGCATACGGTCCAGTAGTTTCTGGGGCTGTCAGGGTTCTTCAGAAGATTTGTGCAGAACTACAGTATCATTGCGGAACCCTTGTTTCGCTTACTGCGGAAAGAGGTTGAGTTTGTTTGGGCAGCAGAACAACAGCAGGCGTTTGAGCGGATAAAGAGCTTGTTGGTGACCCGACCTATACTGGTGCTATACGATCAGAATGCAGAAGTAGAATTGCATACGGATGCTTCGAGCGCAGGAGTGGCGGGGATTTTGCTGCAAAAAGTGGATGAGTGTTGGAAGCCGAAGACAGAAGCGGTTTATCACAGTTATGAGCTCGAAATGTTAGCTGTGGTGGCGAGCGTTGAGCGTTTTCGACAGTATTTAGTTGGCAGATTTTTTGTGATTAAAACGGACTGTTCGGCCATCCGTGATGCGTATTCGAAGAAAGAACTAAACAAAAGGGTGGCCCGATACTTTTTGAAATTGCTCGAATATAATTTCCGTATCGAGCACCGAGTTGGGCCAAAGATGCAGCATGTCGATGCCCTGAGCCGGTCACCGATTGAAGAACCGCGAGAAATCGAAACCGTGGCCGAGTGTATCATGGTTCTGGAGCTATCCAACATGGATTTCCTCGTCAGTATACAGCGGCAAGACAGTCGGCTGACGGACGTAATTGATAAGCTAAATCGTGACCCGATGTGTGATGAAGACCGTCAAATACAACAGAATTATGCATTGGAAAATAATCGACTGTATCGAATAGTGGGGAACAAAAAGTGCTGGGTAGTTCCGAACAATGTACGTTGGCGTATAGTGAAAAGCTACCACGATGAGAAAGGACATTTTGGTGAGCAGAAAGTGGTGGCTATGATGCAGGAGTTGTTCTGGTTCCCGAAGATGCGGAAGTACGTACGTGCGTATATCGCAGCGTGCCCAAAGTGTGCGTTTTTCAAGTCGAAGCAAGGCCGTCCTGAGGGATTCCTCAACCCGATCCCTAAGACGCCCATACCGTTCTATACAGTGCATATGGATCACTTAGGACCGTTTCCTAGGTCCTCGAAGGGAAATGAACATATTCTGGTGCTAATCTGTGGCTTTACAAAGTTCGTCCTGATGAAGGCAGTGAAGTCAACCAATGCTCAACCAGTGGTGTGGATGCTAGAGGAAATGTCGAGTGTTTTTGGGTTACCGTCTCGAATTGTGACCGATCGAGGAACCGCATTTACCGCGAATATACTGCGGAAGTACTGTGGAGACTATGGCATAGACCATGTGTTGGTAGCGGTAGGAACCCCGAGAGGAAACGGGCAAGTAATCGCACCATACTGACCGCCATTCGTACCATGGTGGATGAAGCTGATCGAAAGTGGGACGAAAAGGTGAAATCAGTGCAGAGTGCGATAAATACAGCGCCGAACGCAACGACTGGAGTTTCGCCAACTTCTCTGGTGTTGTCGTTCCGGCCTAAGGATGTCGTCCAGAACGAAATTGTCGCGGTAATGACTGTGGAAAGTGACGATGTCCGGATGCCGTCAAGAGAGCTACGTGAACGAGTGCAGCACGCCACGCAGATGAATCAAGCGCGGCAGAAGAGATACTTTGACGACCATCGACGTGAAGCAGAAAGGTACCAGGTAAACGATTTGGTCCTGGTGGCTAAGGATCAGTACGTTCCGGGTGGTGGTCGAAAATTGGAGCCCCGGTTCAAAGGTCCTTTCATCGTGTCCAAGGTGTGTGCTAATGACCGTTACGAAATCAGGACTGTTCCTGGTTTCGAGGCGCCGAGAAAGTTCACTACGGTTTACTCGGCGGACCGGATGAAACGTTGGTGCAATGTAGCCGATTTGGAGGAAACAGTGCGTAGCAACGATGACAAAGAGGAAGAAGAAAACATTGTTGAAGATTAAATTACTCGTGTTTTTGTGAACTATTTGAATTCGATGAGGACATCGGTGAAGTCTGGGTGTCCGGATGTAACAATTATACGAAATGGGATGAACCCACAGTGAATATAACACTTACACAATTACACCTTGTCCAAAGAATTTTCATATATATATACTACCTAGAAATAAAATGAGTCAGTCTCTAAAAAGTATCCCGTGCGAGTTGATGCGTATAATATCCGAAAACTGTAGTCTTGATCGATCCCTCCGTTACACTTGTGTTCCGAAAAACGATTCAGAGAGTCGATTTTTGACATTTTTGAATTTTTTTTGAAGCCCCGATTCCATGTACTAACACACATTTCAGACAGAGTTGCCACATTTAATTATGTAAACTTTTCTGAAAAAAAAACTGTATATCTGTATTTATAGCAAAAGAATCTGTATATATGTGTATATTTAATATGTTTATTTTCATTTTGAATTTATTTTTCTTATTTATGGGTTGTTCAAGTCATATCAATGCAACCAAATAACTTATAAAAAGGTTTTCTTATAATCCTCTAAATTGTATGATGTTTATATATGTTTTTTTATTGAACTTTACCTTCATGTTCTACCTTCTCATTCTAACAAATGAAACAATGGCATATGAGTCAACAATTTTATAAATCATGATATTTTCATGACTCAACGAGAGAAACAGTTTATTAGTAAGAAGTTAGATAAAAAACAAGTTGATAGGTCTGCGCCTAGGGGCACGGACGGAATCTTGACATAGGACTATGATTGTGTGTAGTAATTGCATACGTCAAATGGAAGCCCTAAAAAACTGTTTCTTTTATGAACTTGTGTCCTACACCCAAAATTGATTTTTAGCTCATGTTTTGTCATCTCGATTTATGACATTAAATGAGACATAACATAACAGAAAATGTCATGACTCACAAATACTGGTAAGTATTTGTATAAGATACATGGTACAGCAATATAAGATTAATACGAGCAAGCGGAACAAAACACAAATAAGCTTTCCGCATACCTTGCCACATACACGGCCCAGACTGAGATAGATATTGTTCTCCTTCATGCGCTCCTCTTGCGTAAATACGTGATAATATTGCACCTGATCATATAATGAAGTTGGAAAGTGTTTCCTAAGAGTAAAAACTCAGAAAACACTTTCCAACATAATTATATAATCAGGTGCAATATTATCACGTTTTTGCTGAACAACTGCCGAAGCATCATTAGCCATGTGGATAGCGTGGTCGTGTAAAATAGCTTTGTATCCCAGCCGGCCTTGGTTCGATCCCCATTGACGTCGTATGTTTTGTAAAATTCACTGTAACAAATTTAATACTAAAATTTGACTTTTTTTAATTCTGTAAATTCTGCTTTTAAAATAGCTCATTATTTGCGCATTTGGCTCTCTAGCACATGGAATGGCATCATTTCTGCCAAAGATGAAATGTTTTCTGCCAACGCTAGTTTGGGTGTATAAACGGGTTAAATCAGATAACTTGGTAGAATCTGAAACCACATTCTGTTCAAAAATGTGCACAAAAATACAAAAATGCAATACAGTAATTATTACCCTTTTCCGTTTATTCAATAATGCAGAAGAAGACAAGGAGTCAACATTTATCATTTTTAAACATAAGTCTAAATAGTTAGGATCTACAAAAATATAAGCCTTAGTCAAATAAATCTATGACTACAGAAATATACTATAGATAAAAATAGTATTTTCTCCTTCGTTCCCAAGTTGTCCATGACATTGTTTGTGATAACTTTATAGCCAGGTGATGTATATTGAGTATCCTATGGCCATGAGTACAGGTTCCTTCGTGTAGCTGTTGTAGTGAAGTGATCTCATTGAGTGCTAAATTCTGATTATGTATAGGAAAGGGAAGCGAGAATGGGCAAGTGCATTCGAGGAAGTGAAGCGGGCTTCTAAGACATATATGGGGAACATAATGTTAAGATCGCGACTACTCGAGCTATCATAATCTGATATGCCTGAGTATACCCTGCCGAACTTCTATATCAGCAGCCAGTTAAATTCATTAATTACATTTCTTACATAACCAAACAACATGCTCTATATTATGACATCCTCCAATTCCAACCTCCAACATCCTCCAATCTTCCAAGATTATCCCTCCATTGATTTTGCCAACTGATAAATTCCTATTATCGGCAAATTCAAAATAATTCATGTTTCGCATCAACTCACTTTGTGAGCTAACGCCGGATTGTAGGCAAAAAGATTATCCGTTGCGTCTGGAAGAAAGGCGAGTGGTTAGTGTAATCGTAAAATCATACCCATTTTCATCGTTAAATTGTTTAACTTTTTACTATATTTTATGTTCGTCTTTCAAGCAAAAAAATTGCTGGATAATTTTCCTATCTAATGGTATATAACACACCATATGTCGCAATAACGATTTTGAGTAATATGCGTTTGAAAACTCTTAACGAATCGTTACATTTTCCGTAGTGACCCCCCTATATAGAAATCAAAGACATAGTCCTATGTCAAAATGCACTGTAACAAATTTAATACTAAAAATTGATTTTTTCTAATTCTGTAAATTCTGTATCATTGGTGAAAATCTGTATCTCAAAATTGACGAAAAATCTGTAAAATACAGAATATTCTGTATTAGTCGTAACCCTGATCATTTGCTTCCTATAGATTAAGGGTGTGTCCGACAAAAGTTACACACACAAAATCTCACTAAAACTCTTCAGCTCACCCATCAAAAATTGTATTGAGTTGGGGAATAAGTTCATAGCGTTTTTATATTTCTTTTATTTCACAAAGATTTGTTTGCTGTTTGGCAAAAGGTAAGTATTCATTCGATAGAACTCTTCCTGCTCTACAAAACTATTTTAATTCTCTGCCTGATCAGAAAATTCCTTGTAATGGATCTGGCAGGGTAAGGAAGGAAATTAGAAATAGTTTCGAGATAAAAATTTTGAAAAACATACTGAAAGTGATTCTCACTATGGAGCAATTTCACGTCAAATCAACCGGCCACTGACCCGACCCTCTCCGAATTTTTTGAAACTTGTTAGTTATGATGGAAACTACTTAAAATCCTAATTTTCATAATAATATAACCGATTGAAATTACGACTGATTTTCGAATAGGTCGTGTCCAAAATCATTGATCTTTCTTTCAAAAAATCGTAACTCAAAATCCAGATGTCTGCCTAAAATATGATGTTTGACAAAGTTGTTGAAAAATCAATTAGCTATTTAGGAAAAATAACATTTAGAATACACTGTTAAAAAATCTCACTCAGAAATATATCTCGAGATATCTCGAGAACGGTTAGTCCTAGGAAAAAACGTTATATATAGTTTTTTTTATGTTGAATCGCATGTAGATTCTATTGTCCATATTACTTTTCTTAAATAGTTATGATTACGCAAAGTATTGAAATTACATAAATTTTCAAAAATTTATATCTCCATTTTGAGGAGCCCGGCACGGAACCACTATGCGTCATACTTTGTTAAATTAAAATAAATCTATATAAACAAATATCGAAGGGTGGGTGTTTGAGATATAAAAGTTTTTAATAATAAATTCAATTAATATTAAATTAAATTTTTGAATGAGTTTTTTAACAGTGTATTTTCAATGTTATTTTATCTGAGTAGCTCATTGATTTTCCAACAACTATTTCAAACATCATATTTTAGTCAGATCTGGGTTTTGTGTTACGATTTTTTTAAAGAAAGATCAATGATTTTGAATACGCCCTTTTCAAAAATCAGTTGTATATTTAATTGGTCATATTTTAATGAAAATTTTTGCTAGTTTTCATCATATTTACCAAGTTTCAAATAAATCGAAGAGACTCGGGTCAAAATTTTCTGTTTTTTGGCTGATTTGGTGTGGAATTGCCGTATAGTGTATTGAGAAACATCGTTTTTTTATTATATATTTTTTTCGATTTTTAGAACCAGTACTGCCTTTATTCAAATATAAATTTGTTCCTACTTTTGTTATATATTACATGTGTTATTTTTTTCAGAATTTTGAAAGCATTGCAATACAACTTTTTCTTTGTTATTTTCTATATTTTTAATGCTTGATTTTTTTTTAGAATTTTGAAACGAATTTTGTACGTGTTATTTTATTTGAGTGTTATATCGCCATCGTAAACTTTGCCGTTTACGATGGCGGTATTTTTAAGTCTGGAAATGATCAGTTTCCTAAACACGATGAAAAGAAACGAGAATAAAATGATTGGTTATAACTAGTTCCCAATTCATGTTGGTGCTCTCCACGGCTTCAAAAGTGGCATATATTTTGCTAAGTTTTATCTTCAGTTAAAGTTACCAAGTTCAGAACACGAGCATGTGCAGGATTGATGGACAAAAATTTTATGTCTAAAAAGAATTAATAGTTTAATGTCTAAAAAAAAAAAATTACCCTCGCATTTTCGGCGCTTCGATGCCTTGCTTGTATCGTTCTCACGCCTCACTCAATGGCATTTTTTTCTGAATATAATCAGGACGAAAAAAAGCTTCGAAATCGGCTCAGCAACAATACGATTAACACTATTTTGAGACCAAAAGATATGATTATACATACTGACTTTGTATAAGTATCATCAAATACTCGAATGACTTGCAAATGTTAATGTAGTATTTATAGTAAATAAATTAGTATTTTTTTTTTCATTCTAATAAAATATTTTTTTACAACGAATATTTTCGATGGTACATATTTTTTGAAAAACGAAGCTTGATGTCTAGTGAACCTGAAAAACATAACAGTGATGGAAAAGATTGTTCATAAGAATCAGAACCACTATTTGCATAAATGTTTCATGTTATTTGAATAATCGCATAAGTGTCTCAAGCACCAAACATTTTTTTATATGAAAATCTCACATTAAAAAACTTAATAATTTATTTTTTCATAATCTTTCATGTATCACTGCTTTTTGAAGGATTTTTTTTTAATACGACCACAAAGGGTTAAGTTGGTTGGGTTATATCTATGATATAACCGCAAAGTTGACGTGGGACTAGCTTAGTTTTGCAATCATTTGTTTGTATTGTATCAATTTTTGATTGAATGAAACAATTTCCGGATTCTATCGAATTCAATATATTTACATTGTGAGTAAAGAGATTGAATAAATGCCATGTAAGGTCAATTCATGCATTGTGATAGATTATGTTCTTCGTTACAAATGAATTTAATGACAGTCCTTTTACGTTTGGTATGATGCCTAGGACAAAATATGTGAACGGAAGAATTATTAAACAATTATTTTATTTTACATTTCCATCTGAAGTTTGCATCTCTTAAGTGTACGTACTTCTCGAACCGCGAATTTGCTTGATTTAATGAACTTCAGGCACTCAGTGCCAGAAATTCAGTGAGCAGAAGATATGAAGGCATATCCTTCAATGCTATTTTGAATAACCGAACCAAAGCGTTGCGTTCGTACCCGTTTTTGTAATCCGTGTTGGGAAAACGCTTTTCGGAGTGCAAAAACATGCGGGTGCTTGCATGAAGCAACAACTTCAACTTATGCTTTTTATATTATAGAGCCTTTAAACTTGAAAGTTCATTCGCCTCTAATGTCTGCAAGATTTTCCCAGGTTCCTAAGTTTAGAAGACCATGTTAAGGAAAAATATTTTAGTCTGCACAAAGGCAAGCGAGTTCGAAAGTAATCGCAGTTGGAATTCATTTGCAATACCGATTTTTCCAGACACCTTGGTTTTGAAGTCTGTGTTAGGGAACACATTTCGGTGAGAACAAAAATCTCCATACTTTCATGTATTTGCATTGCCGATTTCCCCAAGGCTGCTTGGTTTAGATTTCTGTGTTGGGGAAACCGTAAATCGGGCCAATCAAAACGAGGCAGTTAGGGCGTTTAGATAACGCTAAACATTTTACAGTTATTCAATTGTTTATCTAATGAAAAATAACATTTTATTAATTGCGATAGATGCGTAGAAATATTCCCTGTCAATTGATGCAAACATCATTCCGATCCAATAAGAAATGTTCGAGTTATAAGCATTCGGAATCTTTCATTTTTTCCTGCATGTTCTGTGTTTAGGTTTTCATTTTACCTCCCATATACTCCGGTTAGACGTAGTCCCACGTCAAAAAAATATACTAATAGTCCAACAAGTCATCCATATGTCGAAATATGAGTACTTTTACAGGGAGAAAGGTTTTCGAACAATAACTTTTTGTTGTTTTCTTTGGGAAAATTACAACATTTTTCCAATTAATTCTGGTGTTAAAAACGTTACACTTAAAATTGTAAATACCAGCACTACAATAAGATGAACCCAGGAAGTTTTGCAATGAGAGAAAAAGGTGGTAATCGCTTAGTGCCAGGTCCGAATTATATGGTGGGTGCATGAAAATTTCCCAGTGAGACTCCAAGAGTCTCTCAATCATAGAGTTATCAAATCAGTGAAAATGTTACCGTTTGTGGTTCATATACGGATCCCAATATCATCTAATTGATTTCGGAACCTCACGTTTCACCTAAGAATAAACTTTTTGGACTTTTTTTGAGAATTGATATCTAACGAAAATCAGATCCTCGGGTCACTGGAGACAATTGCTGCCAAGGTGTATTGTAGAGATGACAAAACTTTACGGCTCTACCCATTGGTACCTCAATCTATACAACTCATAAATTCCTGGCTTTACTAATCTGCTAGGTACCCATTAGTTTTTGTTACTTAATGTGGGCAATTTGCATCAGTATAAATCTCCACTCCGCGCAATGAATCAAGTTCATACATATTTATGTTCGCCACACAAAATCGAATGCAAATCGGAAAGGTATTTATGGCACCTCATTAAACGGAATCAAATCAAACATTTACTCCTATCCCGAGCCTTTTTATCATATTTACTGCCCATTTGGACGGCAGCAATGTATCAACCCAACCCCCCTTAGCTGCGTTCGTTAGTCGCTCTGCACAGTAGCCTCCCACCCACATCGTTCGCATTGTTCCTCCCTATAAATCCCCACCGTTTGATTACGACTGCAGTTCATCTTTATCGGAGGCAGGAAAACGATTCCCTTAAAATTCCATCGCACCTCCTTCGCCAGCGCCTTTCTTTTTTCCGGCTCTTTCACGCACCACCCCGCACCCCTCCAGAATTCAGACACTCACCGGCCATAAAATTCCCGCACTTCCCACCACGATGGATTCGGAAGCCGATCGCATCGACCCGAGTTCGATGTAAAAATGAGCAAATATTCAAATTGCATCCATCCATTTTCATTAGCGCGCCGACATTTATTCTAATAATTTCTGCCCCATTAATATCAATACTTTTCGGCGAGGCGGCCGACTTTTCCCTCTTATCTGGGACTATTGTGTTCGGCCCGAGGCAGAACTGAAGCGACCCGGAAGCCGTAGGGCCGATGATTCGAGCGCCTTGCATTGAAATGAAAATGGGAAAATTAGTCAATTTATGAACTGAACTTCCAACGGAGCGTGCTTTCGGGCAGGGGGAAAGGATATTTTGCCCGCTCGGGATGTCGAACTGCGGTGCGTTATTTAGCGCACGGGGATTGGAAAACAAATACAATATGTCGGACGTGATTGAATGCATGAACTATTAATTACTACCAACTTGAAGATCAAACGATGAAACATGTCAACCCCTTTTGGCGAAAAACATACCGAACCGTCTGTTCACAGTTTAATTTTTCATGGAAAATCCTCCGAGCTCCAAATACCCAAAGGTATTCATTTGAGTGAGTGAGGGGCAATCGCAAAACCAGCGCGTAGAAGTGTCCTGCCAGGTTTCAACAGGCTGAACGGGAAATGCACGGAGTGGCCAGCGAAGTATACAAGCTGATGATAATGCACCACTTGACCACTTTGCCTCTTTACGCCACCCCCTCGTTTCATCATCATCGCTCCAGCGCAAAAACAGTAGTTTCAGATCTGCAGCAGAAGCAGCAGCAGGAGCACTTGAAGTGTATCATAAATTTTCAATGTGGGAAACGGGAAATATGTGCCGAGACAAAACTGTTGGTTGTTGGCGCGGTTCGAACTCTGCCTGCACTTCCCACCACGCTTTTCCTCCCTCGGAGCCACTTTTCCGACTTAGTTTTGATGCTGCTTTTCTCCAGCGGACCAATTGGTTTGATCCTTTTTTGTTGCTAGTGTTGCAAGCGGTCTGTTTGTTCGATGGAGACTAAAAATTATGTAGAGTGTACTTCAGTTTTTTTTTCTAACATATTTGTTTTTTGTTTGTATACAAGAACTTCCGTTGTTTTTCGAATGATAATCAGAAGAAAGTCTTTGTTCGAAATTGTACTATTGATTTTGATTTTATAGCCTGAATAATTTGATATTTTCGATTGCTCTGTGCTATCAACACGTTAAGCCCCGCTTCGGTCCCTAGGGACTGACACTAAATTTGTCGTCTTTTTGCGCCAATCTCATCGGACCGACAGTAGACTTTTTGTTCGGGGAGTGTCGGCATTGAAAACGATAACAACAAAGTTATAAAATGATATTTACAACAAAGTTATAAAATTATATTTTTACATATTTCGGTCGGGGCTTAACGTGTTAAGGAATATGTAAATTGAACTCTATATGTAACAAAAAAAATTAAAAAACGGAAAATAAAATGAGAAATTAAAAAGAAAAGCTCTACACTAAATTGATGAATCCAGGAAATGTACTTTTTTCGTTCATGTATAATACAAATTGATCTCTTCGATGAATTGGAACATATCCAATACATCCAACGGAGAGGTGATTAATTTGATGTTTTCAATTCTATGAGATATTTTTACTATAAAGATTGTCATAGTTTTTATATTATTGATAAACAAATGTGTATTCTTTTTAGCGTTACAACTTTTTTATTTCAACAGAAAATGCAAATGATCCTATCACAGGAACTAGCACAATGAAAAATGTGAAAAATAACGACGCTAAGAAAGTGAGAACTGTTAAAGAAAAAGTGCATAGATTTAGGAATGAATGGGTCTAAAAACATTGTTTTCAATCAAATCAATCAAATCCTAGAGAGTTTTGAGGAAAAACAAAAATTCGAGTTGACAGTAGGCTCGAAGTTTCATGCAATTTGAAGACATTTGGCATCAATTTTATTGACGTAGAACTACGTCTTTCATGAGGGGGGCCAAATCAGAAAACAGGTCACGTTTTTATGAAATAAAGTTAACGTCAATAACTATTGTTTGCGCGAAAGGATTTTGGCGATTTACATACTAAACGAATCGGAAATTCCGTAAGATTTGTTTAGTATGCTATACATTAGAATCCCCTGGTTTGTAAATGGTTAAAATTCATGAAAACTTTAAGCGTTTCCATTTTCCCATACATTTGTTCTGTCCATTTGTGTGCTTTCCCGAACAGAGCTGTCAATAACGAGCAACTTATCGACGACCAACGGAGGGGAAATCGTAGGATTTAAAGTCTCCGTGAACAAAGGAAAAGTAGAAGAATGAAGGGGAACACTTGCCTAGAGTATAAACAGTGGATCTCGCTGAGGTAAACTTTCATTCGGTATCGGACTGTTGAGTGATCCAGTTCACTTTGCTTTCGCTGCGCTTCGATCTAAGATTGGACCCCACCTGTGGTAATCCAACTTGGATATCGTCGTTTGGTTTTTCTGTTCGTTTTTCGCGTTATTCGTATCGTGTGGTTTTCTTTCCGCGTCATAAATTGGACGCTTCGCGTAATGTGTGATGAGCAAGAAGAAAAGGAAGGCAGACTCGAGCCCTGCAAAAAAACGAACGCATTGCCAGGGGCAACAAAATTTAGAGGCAAGCGTCATCTAATGATGCACGCGATATTGGTGCAGTGAAAAGCGCTCGCCCTAAACCGAGCCTTCGCGAGTTTGACACCGCTTCGAACAACAGCGAAGTAGGCGATTTCGGCGCGTCTGTCGAAAATGTAAACGCCGTTACCTAGGCAGCAACCAAAATCAAGCTCCCCCCGCTGGTGGTGAAGGTGGTCACTCTTGACAAACTCATCAGCGAATTCGCATCGATGGGTGTTACAGCAGAGTGCAAGCTGTGTGACATAATTCAGTCTTTTTCCAAGCAGTTAACATTGTTTTTTTTCCGTCATCATAAGGGCTTCGTTGGTGCCTTTGAGAATGCATCAATGCATTAAACTGATGTTATGGCGAAACAGGCGTTAAAGTTGTGCACCAAAAAATATTTGGGGAATACCAAGCATCTTGAATATCTTACTGGAATGTTATAAGTTATTTAGGTTCGCGTGCCAGTCGCAAAACTGCCTTCAACTAGGATTGCATTTGCGCTAATATGGACGATAATGAAGCATTGCTACTGTTTTAGAAGTTGTTGATATTAACAAGAAGAGTTTATTTCGCTTGTGTAGTCATCAAGAAAGTAAATGTCGTTCTGGAATTTTGTATGTGATTAGGTTTCACTTGCCAGTAGCGAAACTTCCTCCACTAAGGGTGACAGCTGCGCTTTTCTCGAGCATGAGAAAGTAATGCAACTTTGTTCGAATCCAGTAATATTAACAGAAGCGTTTCTTTTGAGAATAGCGCAAAATGATGAGAAGTGTTTATATTGCTAGTAGTTTCAAGCCACCAATGTATGGCTCTGTATGCATGCAATGGCGAACGCTTGTTTGGCGCTTGGTTTACGTTGTACGAACGATGCCTAGAGATGCGATTCCTTTGAGGCAATACTAAATAACATGTAGCATGATATTTGATACTTGCAAGTGTTATCATTGTTGTTGTTTCCATGTGGTGCCAAAGATATATTGATGTAGTTATGAGATTTGGAATAATGGTACTGGTGCAACATGTATATAATCGACTGTAGCCGAGTCTATGTCAATTGCTAAAAAGCCACCGGAATAGCGTTCGAGGTAAATTGCATTGACATGAAATAAATTGCGACATACGATCAGCTAGTGTATTGTTTTGCGAGGGCAAGAATGAATCATCAATCAATTATCGTCAACTGATTCAACAATGAAAAAACCATTTCAGAGATTATTCTACTAAGCAGTTGTTTCTAAAATTTCACAGCATTATGAACCCGAACAAGCGACTCATATAAAATAACAATGTAGTTCTACGTCAACAATGCGGTCGTATCTTGGACACAACTTCCTATAATTTTTCGAAAAAAATCAATGTTTTCATTTCACTTTATTTGTGTTGCTGTTTTGTTTAGCTTCTATCACTACCGAGGGACCCGTATCTTGCCATTAAGCTGGGTGATGAATCTGGGACGAAGGAACACATAACTCAAATAACGTAACACCGAAAATCGAATGAAAATATGGTACAATCATTTAAAAGTATTGATAGACTATCCATATACTTCGGTCTAGAAATCTCAGCCAATAAATTTATTTTTAAACGGTTTTATTTAACTTGCCCTGTAACATGTTTGTCTGTGGTGCTGTCCCACATTAATATAAATTTGACCCCCTTCCTGTTGACCGATTGATCTGAAATTTGAAGCACACCTTTATCTCTGCAGTCACTATAAAACTGCGTATTTCATGATCTTGAAAATCCAAGATGACGGCCGTTACAAAATGGCGGATCACATATTTCATCAAAACCCCATCAATATGGGTATCAAATGAAAGAGCTTGACTAGTAGAATACAGTTGTTTATGAAAAATGCAAATCCAAAATTGTCGCCACCACAAAATGGTGTCACACATATATTTTTTTCAAAACTGCATCAATATGGGTATCAAATATAAATCCAAGATGGCGGCCGCTACAAAATGGCTGATCACATATTTTCTCAGAACTCCATCAATATAGGTATCAAATAAAAGGGCTTGATTAGTGAAACACAATTATTTATGAAAAATGCCAAAATTGCCACCAAAAAAGCCACCAAAATATATATATATATATATATATTTTTTTTTTTCTTCAAAAACTCAGCAATATGAGTATCAAAAGAAAGGGCTTGGATAGTATAACACAGCTATCTATGAAAAATGCAAATCCAAAATGGTTGCCACCACAAAAAGGCGCCATATATATTTTTTTTCAAAATCATATCAATATGGGTATCAAATGAAAGTGCTATTAGAACGTAGTAGATCATAAAAAAAATCCATATCCAAGATAGCCGCAGTCCCCAAAAAACCGATCACTTTTTTAAATGGTGTCATTAAGCTTGCCCTGTTTGCATATATATTTGAATGTCTATGGGGTAGGTACCATGTTATATACAGACTCGATTATATGTAATTTGATTATAGACAATTTTGGACTCGATTATATACATTCTAAAAAAAAAAATTTATAGTTCAAATTTGACTCATTTCAAGAAAAAATTTAACATTTCAACATCAAGGTTGTTGTTGAGAAGCTATTATAAGTACAGTGGGGTAAAAACGCGATTTTTGAAAATTTTGCTTGGACTTTCACCAGGAATTGTTTAAATCGATATTGCAGCGAAATTAAGAAATATAGAAGTTGGGCGTCAAAGAACAAAATTGTAGAGTGGTTTAAGAACTTTAATTTGATTGATTAATATAATATAAGTTTGAAGTTTAAAATAATTTTTTAGGATAAAATTAATAATTTCACATTAAAAATTACTAACTTTCAAATTTTTCACTCAAAAAGGTTATTTAAATACACTAATTTAGATGTTCCAGTACTATATCATATACTAAATTTTCTCATCTTTCAAATGAAAGCAACATAATTGGCCTACGTAGTGTACTTTTTAGTGTAGAGCCAGTTTGAAGCAACAGAGTTCGAGACAAAAAAAGTTCTATAACTCTGTCATTGTTGAAATTCGAACATATGCGTAGACGGATTTTTTCCATAAAATATGATTCTCTATCACCTCGTGAGAAATTCTGGAAAAAAAAATTTACATGCGAGAAAGGTGTTTTCTGATTTTAAGGGGATGAATAAAAAATTAAATGCTTCTTTTATTTTCAATAAACGAGAATTATATGCATAAAAAACGAATGAAAGAAAACCATTTTTTTTTACTCGATTATATACAGTGAAAAGAAATCGGAGACTGTATATAATCGAGTCCGCGCTGTATTTTTGCAATCCCCTCAATGTGGGTATTAAATGAAATGATTTGACTAACAGAATACAGTACATAATAAAAAATATTCAGAGAAAAAGGTACGAAAAAAAAATCAAAAAAAGTTGAATGATTTTATTAGAGAAATATGCTAATGAGAAAATTAAATAAGTAAAAAAACTTTTTAAGTTAAACGGTTTCTTTGTGATTAAACATAATAATAATACAGATAATGTACTAAAAGCTAGAATATAATTAGGAAGAAAATAAAAGTAGCAGTTAGCTGTTATCATATCCCTTCATTCATTAACTTCATTCAAGGATATTGATGATACTAGAATAACATCGTGGGGTACGTTGGATTGCCATTATCCGCATTTAATGGTTTCTTCATATGCCCCGCCATTTTATTTTAGTCTCATCAATGTCCTTGTCCTTGTCCTTGTAATCACAAAGAAACCGTTTAATTTCAAAAGTTTTTTTTTTACTTATTTTATTAATTTTTTTTAAATTTATATATTTATTTTAATTTTTTCATATAAAATGGAAGTCATGTAGAAAAGTCCAAGATGGTAAAACTATTTTTGACGAGCCTTGTGGAGCAAGGATTTTTTTTTTATGAATTTTCGACACTTCGAATTATTGTATGTTAACAATCATTTTTAGCCACAAAATATGAATCATGATGTGATTTAAAATAAAAAAGCTCTTTATCATTCTCCTTCTAAATGCAGACATTCTCGAGATATTTAAAAAATATTTCTAACTAGCTGACCTGACGAACTTCGTCCCGCCCGAAATAAATTTTTTGATTTGAATATTTTCAAACATTGATTCATTGATTACCCTTTCACCCTTTACAATTTCCTTTTACTATAAATTGTCTAGTACTTCTACAAAAAATCGTCCTTATGATATAAAATTATTTTCAGACACAATTCTCGTTCAAGATTCTTCAAGCATTTGGAAATAACATGTTTCTCCGTTGCATGGAATACATGTTTGATACAGAGAATATTACAAAATAAAGACAGTTCAAATCGGACCATTCCTTCCTCGGGTTTAGGGCACACCAACACATTTGGCCTACCATTTTTGTTTATATAGATAGAAGATATAGGAATGCGTTATTCCGTCTGAAAATCCTTTTCCACTTTCGAACAAAAATCAGTTTCGTTAGCGCCAACATCAAATGGACTAACAACGCTTATTATGATGTAATTTTCGAACATGTGTGAATTCAATTTTCCGAATTTTCCGACCTTCCTTCAGGATTTCCCGAAAATCTTCCGATTTTTCTCTCCACTATATTGATCTACGGGAAGAGACGAATACAACAAAATAAAGAAGTCTAAAATCGGACCATCCCTTCTTTGGGTTTTCCGCTTACCAACAGATTCTGCCTTACATTTTTATTTATATAGATTTGTTGTCTTTTTATAGTAAATAGGCTCTTTTAATATGTTTGTCGTCTTGTACCGTCATGTTCATGAAATTTTAAGAATATTTACAACAACTTTTCCAAATACATGGCTATTTATGTTTAGAAGTAACGTTGAAAAACATTTGGAGATATGCGGGTTAGAAATATTTTTTAAAATATCTCTAGAATTGCTCCATTTAGAAGGAGATTTATAAAGAACCTTTCTGTTTTAAATCACATCAGTATTCATAATTTGTGGCTGAAAATTATTGTTAACATACAAAAGTTCTATGTATCGAAAGTTCATTAGAATTCGATGTTCCACAAAGTTCGTCAAAAGTCGTTTTACCATCTTGGACCCATTTTTCAAATTTTTCACATGACTTCCATTTTAAATGAAAAAAATAAAAAAATATATTTTAGTTATTGCAAATTAAAATCTTTTCCATAAATGAAAAAATTAGTATTAAATTTTTTTCTAAGTGTATATTTTTTCCTGTTTTAACATCAATACTCTATAACTCTTTCTATGACACTATTTCGGTACGACTCATAGTTTTTGAGATATAAATTATCAAAAATTTCTCCTGCTAAAATCGTTGCGCCCTTTTCAAAAGTTACACTTGAGTCAAAAAATTCCCAATTGCTGTGAAAAACTGATATATCCTTCTACCCGAACGGAATACAAACTTTCATTCGAATCAAAAATACTCATGTTTTGTCATTTGTTGTTTTCATTTGGAATTGTTCAATAGTGGCACGAAGCTAGGTCCGGCCAGAAGATCGTAGGGCCCTCGTGTTGCTTCAACAATGGAAGCAGACGTTTCTGTAGACACTCCTTGAAGTAGACCTGCCCGTTTCCGGGTTCCGGGTCCTTGACTTTTCCATCGTATTTTGCCGTTCGTCACGATTTGAAGCCTTCTGCACTTTGTACGTATGCAGTCCCTCTCGGTTCATGGTTCCCTGAACGAAATATTTGGACAGATTCAACTTTTTTCCCTGATCACTAACAGAACATCCATTCTGACTGCATTTCCATTCGATGCTCAGAGTTTTGTAGTAACGTTTAATCACACGAGTCGCCGTTGACTGCACGATTCCGAGTTGTTTCCCGATGTCCCGATGGGAGAGTTGAGACGTTACTTTTTGGGTTACGCAAATTTTTACAATTTTCGAAAAACTGACTCTGATAAAAAAAACCACAAAATACACTCTAAATTACTTCTACCCAAATTTTCAAGAGAAAACACCCAATGGGTAATTTTCTACAGCGTTTATTCCGCGATGCAATTTGATGTGGGACATCATTCATTGTTTTTAAACGATTTTAATTAGCTTGCCCTGTAATCTGTTTGTATTTTTGTAACGTGTTTGTCTGTAGCGCTGACCCACATTAATAGAAATTTGACCCCCTTCCTGTTGACCGATTGATCTGAAATTTGGAACACACCTTTATCTCTGTAGTCATTATAAAACTGCGTATTGCATTATCTTGAAAATCCAAGATGGCGGCCGCTACAAAATGGCGGACTACATATTGTCTCAAAACCTCATTCATATGGGTATCAAATGAAAGGGCTTGACTAGTAGAACACAGTTATATATGAAAAATGCAAACCTAATGGCTGCCACTATTAAATAGCGGGCTGCATATTTACTCAAAACCCGATTAATATGGGTATCAAATGAAAGGGCTTGAATAGTAGATCACAGTAGATCATGATCAAAATCCAAATCCAAGATGGCCGCAATCACAAAATAGCAAATTACTATATCAAACGGTTTTATTTAACTTGAACTGTTCGTATGTATATTTGTATGTCTGTAGGGTTGTCCCACATTAATAGAAATTTGACCAATAGGAACTGAACGAATTTATAAAATACCTTTATCTCTGCTGTCATTTTAAAACTGCTTGTTTGAAAAATCCAATTTGGCCGCCGCTACAAAATAGCTGATTCCATATCATCTCAAAAAAAAAGGTTGATTGAGATATGCGTATCAAACGAACGAACTTGACTTGGAGAACGCACTATGTATTTTCTGCAATCCACTCAATATCGGTATCAAATAATTTTTTTTGACTGATAGAATACAGTACAATGGATTTATTGTAGAAAAATATTCTAATAAAACAGATAATGTAATAAAAACTGGAAAATAAAATAAGTAAAAAAAAAACATTTTAAATTAAACGGTTTAATTGTCATTAAAAATAATAATGTACTAGAAGCTAGAAAATAATTAGGCAAGTAGCAGTTATCTGTTATCACACCTCTCCTTCATTAGTCTAGGCCATTGATAAGACTAAAATAAAATCGTGGGGCACGTTGGATTTCCATTATCCACAATTAGCGACTTCATGATATGTCCCACGATTTTATTTTAGTCTTATCAATGCCCTAGATTAATGAAGGAGGGGTGTGATAAATGCTAACTGCTACTTGCCTAATTATTTTCTAGCTTTAAGTACATTATTATTTTTTATCACAATTAAACCGTTTAACTTAAAAAGTTTTTTTTTTACTTATTTTTTTATTTTGTTTCTGTAGAATGCGATTGATATGGAGCTACATCTTTCTATAGAGGTGCCAAATCAGAAGACATGTCACATTTTCATGAAATAGTTTTTACTTTAATCACTCTTTTTGCTGCAACGGTTATCGATGATTTTCATACCAATAGACTCGAACATTTTATAAAATATGATTGTAGAAATTGAATATTGGAAACATTTTTATTTTCTCATACTTTTCTTCTCTATATTTTTGTACTTCCCTACCCGTGCTGTAAATAACAAGCAGTAATATAGTAGAAAGGCGTATGTTTTATATATTACTGCGAATCGGGAATCAGGTAAATCGCTCGCTCAAATTGTATATGCATGGTTGGTTATACTGACACTGAGAGGAAATATTGTAACGTAAACTTTGTCGGAATCAAAGCTATGAAAGTAGCCATTTGTGATTTCTATTCCACAGACTTTCTGTCTTGTTGGGTGTGCTTGTGTATTTTTGCATCACTCGCACACACTGTTGTTTTTATGCGTTGCCAAATGTAGGTTGAAGTGGTTAATAAATGTGAAATAATGATGATACATAATCGCCGGTTACCGAGTATGTGTCATCTGCAAAAAAAGGCCACCATAATACCTATTATATCTGTTATACAGGAATAAGCATCAAGCGCCATTTATATGTTATGTTGAATACTTTTTCTATTTCTGTTGACCTGCATTATAGGTATGAAAAACTGTATTGGAGTTGAATCCAATTATTTTCTGACACTTAATATGTTCCTTTATTTTATTTATAAAAGTTCAAAGAGGTAGTATGCGCCCAAACTAATCAATCCCATTACTGCGAGACAAAAGCCTTCAACATGGATTCATCAAAGTCTTTCCCAAAAGTATCCCACTTTCTCTGCGTAGTTGTTTTTGCACTTTCTGCACTTTCACCAGCATCGATAGTCAAGCACAGTATCAAGTGCCTGATTTTCTGTGCACCGACCTCACCCCCACCATCCACCACCGCTGGGGTGCTCTCGGGTGAAAATTGGTAGCTATTCTTCTGCTGAATAATTGAAACACGCTACACCGATTCCATTCGATCCGATCAGCGGCCGCCGATGAAGAGAGTTGAAAGAGTAACAGCAGAATGATTTTCATCGAACGACAGAAACGGGAAGGTATTTTGCGACCATTTCATCGGTTTAGCGTGGGTGTAACGAGGGAAGAAGAGCCTCCGAATTAAATATTTGCAAGCTGATGAGTTCGCTTGGTAAGCTTGCTTCGACAGGCATCGCCATCGTCATGCGAAGCCGTCTGCCGCTCTGTTGGTTGGAACAGTATCGAATTCAATAAACCACACACATTCTCCACACTATTATCAAACTTTTCCCGAACCGGACTGAAGAATTCCGGGACGACAATAGCAGCTTTCACAGCACCCACACAAATGCGCACACACACACGTCATCTCCGAGTGAGCCTTCCGATCGGAGCCCCCCCGAGAAACCACAACAACCACATTTGAGAGCGCAGCCCGGTGATTTGGAAACAGTGCGATAGTTCTCTGCCTCGACAACACCTCGCTCCAGCGGATGAACTACGAGACTACCGAAGGAGGGAGAAAAACCAAGGAAAAACTTGCAGGAAATCTTCCATAATTATCGTTATTGGGAAGATGATGAAATTTGATAACTAAATATAACATGTGCGGTTGCGGCTCTTGGTTTTAAATTAAATTTCGGAAATTTTCTTCTTTCGTTCAACCGTGCCGAGACCAAACTATCGGGCAGCTTCTGAGACGGAGAGACAGACCTGTGGCTTTGGAAGCAGCCTAGAATTATAGGAGGCGCCCTCCTGCAAGTAGCGCAGAGCTAAGACTGTAAGAACTGTGCCCATGTGAAGATTCGAGCAAGAAGCGAAAACATGGCGTAAACCATCCACCCACATTGGATCGGCATGAATTTACATAGAGGAAATGTTTATTATTTATTCAAGCTCTCGTACACAGGGTTTGTCTTTGTAGTTGCAAAGGATCTTCCCATTCCTCACCGTTTATTGAATTTGCTGGCTGGCTCACTGCAGCAGGAGCGGGGCAAATCCCTGAATTAGAACCACAATCTCGCCCCGGTTTCATAGTTACAAAAGATGAACACTTTTACCGGAGGAGGTTGGAAATGAATAATTATGAGCCCGGTGCAGGTTGAGGAATTTAATTTCAATGTTAGTAACGAAAGGTCGAAAGCGACTCTCCCTAGGATTTGCTATTACATTGTGGCTTTTTTTTCACTCGTTTCACAGGTAGGGATCGTATGTCGGTGGCTCAACGTGTCATAAATCTCCCGTTGAGAGGAAAGTCAATAATTAAATGCGGATGATCCAAAAGGTAGCTGTGAGAGTTTAAACTTGTTGAAAATGTTCAACAATTGATTTTTGTGAAGGTGGCAAAAAGTCACAAAATTTATCTTGACATTGGATAATATTAATTACATTTGGATACATTGTGCACACAAATACAACTAGTTCAAGGATGGGACGACTTTCCTCCACTGCTACACATTATCGAAAGAACACAATATCTCAATTCAATTCCCAATCAATTTCTCGCATGACACAATCTTTTTTTCTTGGATGACACTTTTCTGTTCCTCCGCATCGCTTCGCAGCTCCTGTTGCTAATTTAACTCCCGTTTCGCTGCTGCGAATGTGTGTGTGTGTGTGTGTGTGGGGGGGGGCGGTGAGAAACTCATTTCCACGGTATGTTTGTCCGTCTTTCTTCCATTCATCTCCGCAGCATCACTCGTTTTTATCGCACCATGCTGCTAAATTCAATTAATTTGAACTTAACTTTCATGTGCAGTCGACTTTGGCCACCGCCACCGCTTCCGATGTGGCGGTCCTTCCTTTGATTCAATTCTTTTTTCTTGCTCGGGATGAACGATAAAATAGTATTGAAAAAAATCCTGTCACGGAAGAACGCAAGAGGTGGGAGGCGGAAAGAAAAAGAAGGGAATGTGGGATAAGGTCAACCGCTAGTGGAGGAAAAATGTCAATCGATGATGAGGAATGACCGCGATGACGATTTTTGTTTTATAAATTGTAATTTTTATTTTTGTAATTTTTGATTTGGCCCTAATTTTGCAGACACATTCTTTATGACCAAAAAGGACAATTTGCATCATCGGTTTCCCATCTTGACAGTAGCCTTACGTTTGAAAGTTTCCAAAAAGTTAAAGCTCAAAAACTAGTTCGATTGATTTGGTGTCTTCCACAATGTTTATGGTTATTATAGGGACTATATGGAGAAAATAGGCGCTGTAGAAAAATGCTTATTTTTTATTTTATTCCAAAAATAACACTTGAAACATTGAGTTGAGAGTCTAAAAAAGGTATTTCTGATTTTTTTATATGTTCTACGTTTATTGCACAGTGCGCCAAAATGAAGAAATAGTGTACAAAAAAGTTATATTTTTTTTAAGTTGGATTTTTGAAAATGTTAAATTTTTTTCAGACCCGATTTTATGAAAGTACGCATAATTTGCAATCAAAAAAAAAGTTCTGTTTGGTAAATGATACCGTTTAAAAAAAAACTCTATATTATCTACTTTTGGTCGTTTATAAATGTTTTTCGAGTCTTTTAAACCTGAAAGTAAATTTTCCTAAAAGAGTATGTACTTTTCGATTGCAATGCTTTAATTAATTAAGTGATGTGGTTGTTTATGATTGTGTAAAAAAATATACATTGTAACAAATACTATTATTTTTTTTCTATTTATCGAGAAGAATTTTCTATGAAAATAATCGTTTGATGTTTGAATTGTTTTGGATAATGCAGCGCAATTGTAATACAGGTCGGACTCGATTATCCGGAGACTCGATAATCCGGGATTCGATTATCCGGAGTATTTTATGTTTGATTTTCGGAAATTTTGAATAATTTGTATAATTCCATATTGAATAGCTAATATGGGTATCAAATGAAAGGGCTTCACTGGAACACAGTTATTTATGAAAAATGCAAATCCAAAATAGCCACCACCACAAGATGGCGCCATATATATTTTATTCACAAACCCGTCAATATGGGTATCAAATTGAAAGAGCTTGACTAGTAGAATACAGTTATTTACGAAAAATGCAAATCTAAGATGGCGGCCACTACAAAATGGCGGATTACATATTGTCTCAGAACCCCAGCCCCATATTATCAAACGAAAGGGCTTGATTAGTAGAACACAGTTATTAATGAAAAATGCAAATTCAAAATGGCCGCCACCACAAGGCGCAATATATATTTTTTCACAACACCATCAATATGGGTATCAAATGAAAGGACTTGACTGGTAGAACACAGTTATTTATGAAAAATGCAAATCCAAAATGGCCGCCACCACAATATGGCGCCATATATATTTTATTCACAACCCCGTCAATATGGGTATCAAGGGGGTCCCCGTAGCCACATTGGTTGCGCGTTCGCTTAGTAAGCGATCGATCGTGAGTTCAAAACTCAGGACCCTCATTGACCATCTTTGTGTTGTTACAGAATAACTACGTCCACGCAACAATCATCAGCGATGGAGATCGATCCACGGTCGAAATAAGATCGATTCATCCATACAACTGCTCTGCTCTGCAAGACACATCGGGCTGCTGTTCTATAAATAACTCAACAATGATCAATCAACTGTCTCCGCTGTCCGGTGGTCCAACTGGATAATGGAAGAACAGAAAGTATACTCTTACGCCTAAATGGCTACTGTGTGAATGTACCATATGTAATGGTATAGAAGGAATAGTGGCGAATGGCAACTATGTAATGTGCTAATTATAGATATATGGTATCCATGTGACATGTACACGATTAAAAATTCGGCTCTGTTACAGCTAAAATGCTAATGAGCCTTAATTAAATAAATGGGATAAAAAAAATATGGGTATCAAATGGAAGTGCTCGACTGGTAGAACATAGTTATTTATGAAAAATGCAAATCCAAAATGGCCGCAAGATGACCGCAGTTCCCAAATAAACAATTACTTTTCAATGGTTCCATTCAGCTCGCCCAGTTTGTATGTATGTTTGAGTGTTTGTAGGGTTGTCCCACATTGATAGAAAATTGACCCCGTGCCTGTTGACTGATTGATCTAAAATTTGGAACATACCTTTAATTCTACTGTCATAATAAAACTTCGTATTCCATGTTCTTGAAAAATTCTATTTGGCCGCCGCTACAAAATGGCTGAATGGCTTTACTTGGACAATACACTACACAATGAACAACATAAATTTCAGAAGGTCGCCGCCACAAAATTTTTGACTATGTATTTTTTGCAATCCCTCAAAATCTCAATATTGGTATCGAATGAAATGATTTGACTTATAGCCAAATTTCAGATTAACCAGTCAACAAGACGGGGTCAATTTTTTGTTGTGGGACAACCCTACAAACATTTAAACATAAATACAAACAGGTCAAGCTTAATGAAATCTTTTAAAAACGTAATGAGTTGTTTGAGGACTGCGCCCATCTTGAAATTAGATTTTTCATGATCTGCTATGTTCTACTAGTAGTCGAGAACTTTCTTTTGATACCCATATTGATGAGGTTTTGAAAAAAATATATATGGCACCATTTTGTGGTGGCAGCCGATTTGGATTTGCATTTTTTATAAATTAAATAAAATATATATATATATATATATATATATATATATATATATATATATATATATATATATATATATATATATATATATATATATATATATATATATATATATATATATATATATATATATATATATATATATATATTGGGGTTCTGAGAAAATGTGTAATCCGCCATTTTGTACCGTCCGCCATTTTGGATTTTCAAAATCATGGAATACGCAGTTTTATAATGACATAAAGATGTGTTCTATATTTCAGATCAATCGGTCAACAGGAAGGGGATTAAATTTCTATTAATGTGGTACTGTGCTAAAGACAAAGTTACAAAGTTACAAAGTTACAAAGTTACAAAATCACAAACATACAGACGGGTCAACCTAGATAAAACCGTTTAATAAATAAGTGTAAATCATAACAATATTATGTTTACCGAGAGAAAATTGTTTTTTTTGACTCGATTTTCCGGAGTGAAAAATAAATCAATACTCCGGATAATCGAGTCCGACCTGTATTATTTATTGCAAAATGGATCAATATGAAAAAAAAGACGGGTGGGTAATGTCGGGGACATAACCGGAGTGACGTAGGACTATACAAAGGGGACAGCTTTTGTTAAATATATATTTTTTCTATATTGTTTTATTTTCTTCTCCTACTTGAATACCTACCTATCTACCTGAAAAATGGATTAGTTTACTGTTTACTCTTTATGAACATGTTGATGGTTCTGAAAAGAACCTTTGGTGTTGTGTTTTTGTTATCACTCGATATCCCCATCTTGTTCGGTTAAACCTTCCTGTTTAGCTATTGCGTTTGCCACTCGCCACAGCTTTCACAGTTGGAAAATTTCTTCCCATCCAGCTTGTGACATGTTGTTCAGTAAATTACATTTGATGCGACGTGCCGGAGAAACACTCAGTGTCGCATTGGAGGCGATTTTAACCTGTAATTTAACATTTGCGATGACAGTGGTACAGTGTCGACTTCAATGTGGGTCATAATTTGGACCCCGAACTCTATGTTTACAAAAATGTCGCATTACAGATCCATCCAATTAGCTAAATGTCGAGCTAAATATAAATTACTGTACTCTCAATCTAGAAGCAATTTAAGAATTGGTGAAAATTGAATAATCAGGAAAGTCCCCAACCATCAATAAGCTCAGCACAACTGCCAAATTCTCATACTCATAATATCCTGGCAAACAAATTATGAAAAAATCAATTTGTGTTTTATTATTATTTTGGGTATTGTTTTAGAAAGCATTGAACTGTATTTCCTAAACTCTTTTTTGGAAGGTTTAATGGCCCTGAAAAGCGCCTTGTTTTTATGGAATGGTTCCAATTTAGAAAAGTTAGTACTCGTGGTTTTGAAAAAAAACATTTCGAACGCCCTCGATGCCGCCTCGTTCTGGATATGCCACCAAAGCAGTTTGTATAAAGAACAAACTTTTTTCTTCTGCTACCTGATGCCGTTTTGCGATTGCGTTTGCCACTCGCCACTCGCTGCAACTACCTATTGTTGTCTTGATGTCCACCGAACCGAATGTGTTCTGTTCCGAATGCGGGTTTTCTTATCGTCGCGAGCAGCTTTGCCAGCTAATTCGATCACTTCGGCGGCCGAAACTATATAACGCCGGCTAGGTGGACTGGTACACTGGTACTAACGCGCTCGGCCTAGCTACCCTTGCGGGGAACTCCAGATCAACACGCTTTCCCTTCACTTTTCCTCCTTTACCATGTCCAGACATGGCTGCTTGGGTTGGTTTGTTGATGTGTTGTGATGCGAACCGATGTGGTATACGGTTTGAATGAGAATGATCGTTACGGCAGCGGAGCGAGGATTTTTAAGCTTACTGGCTGGCTCGAGAATTACGCATGTGTGAGACTGCGGCCAATGTTTTGTTCATTTTTTTCTTTTTCCTTTCCAATCGTGCTTCATTCTATTTCGCTGCTGCTCTGGTTGCCCGTTTTGGTCGGTACGATTTGAGGAGCACAAAATGGACCAATCAAAAATGGGCACATAGTGCATTTGGACAATGCTTGATATTTCACAATTATTCAATTATTTATCTCAAGAAAAATGAAATGTTATTCGTTATGATAGATGCGTAGATATATTTCCTATCAATTGATGCAAAAACCTTTGCGATCTATTGAGAAATGCTCGAGTTATAAGCGTTCCAAATCTTGCATTTTTTTTCTACTTGTTCAGTGCCTAGATTTCCATTTCACCCCCTATATCTTCCGGTTAGACGTAGTCCTACGTCAAAATGATGGACACAAAATATTACGTATTTATCTTTACATATATATAAAAGAAAGTTTGTCCCACGTACGTTGAACAGATCTGCGTCGTCTACATATCGTTGCGTTTGTCTTAACCCAAATTAGAATGATAGAATACTTCGGATAGGCTTACCAAAAAAATCTAGATTGAAAATGGGACATGCCAACATCGAATGAATTAATACATCATTCAAAGTATTGGCCATCAGTAGTCACTATTTTTTACCATCGCGAAAGAAGCGGGCCGAGAATGAATTCAATACCATGGGTCATGCTCTAAGCTCAGAATCAGAATTTCCCATTCGCTTTTTTCCAAATAGTTAGAATAAATGAACGGATGGAATATTATCGACTCTTGTCTGATAACTTTTTGTCTTTAACGTTAAAATCACCACCTTTAAATAGTCCAAACCATTCCCTACAATATCTATCCGATGGTACAGAGTCATTATAAACTTCCACAAGCATTCAATGCGCTTCAGCTGCACTTTTGACGTAGGACTACGTCTCTCATTTCTATACCGGGGTGTAAGTTCACACTTTCGAAAACGAAAGCGTTACGCCGAAAATCCAGATTTTGAGCGTTAATAGCTTCTAAACAACTGAACGAAATGGTATGCTACACACTTCATTCGAAAGATAAAATGTCTACGCGTAATATGCTTGTTACTTTTTGATCCAAAAACTTGTTTCAATAGCCTCAAAATTGCTTTCAAAACAGGCTGTTGAAATCACACCAATCGTTATATAATCGAGTGCCGCTCGGAAATCCACTCAGTTATGATTGCGCAACGATTGAGGTACAATCGCTGGAATGGATGGATGTTTCCCTAACACAGACTTCAAAACCATGGAGCCAGGGGAAATCGGCATTGCAAAATAGATGCAAACAGTGGATACTTTTGTATTCGCTTGCGTTTCTGGAAAACTCATTCTTCGGGTGGACACCGACTGGACAACATCGTTGTTGGACGAGCTGGACGGCGAGGGATCGAGTGCCTTTCTCAAGGCAATGAGGGTGGAGGTGTAGTGCAGGAGTTAGAGTAGAGTTCCAAGGGCCTTTCTCAAGGCTAGATACGAATGAACTGAAAGGTTTAAAGTCTCTATAATACAAAACCATTCCATTCCATTCTGGAAAACGGAATGTTTCCCTAAAACAGATTTCAAAACCATGAAGCCTGTGAAAATCGGCATAGCAAATTAGATGCAAGCAGCGGGAACTGTTGCACTCGTTTGCGTTTTTGCAAATTGGAATGTTTCCCTAACAAAGACTTCAAAAACATGAAGCCTGGGGAAATCGACATTGCAAAATAGATGCAAGCTGCGAGTACTTTTGTACTCGCTTGCGTTTCTGGAAATCGGAATGTTTCCCTAACACAGACTTTAAAACCATGGAGCTAGGGGGAATTGACATAGCAAATTCGATGCAAGCTGCGGGTACTTTTGTACTCGTTTGCGTTTTTGCAAATTGAAATATCTCCCTAACACAGACTTCAAAACCATGAAGCCTGGAGGAATCAACATTGCAAAATAGATGCAAGCTGCGGGTACTTTTGTACTCGCTTGCATTTCTGCAAACCGGAAGGTGTATTCCCAATACAGATTCCGAAACTAAGAATTTGGGAAAATCGGCATTGCAGATACATTCAAGTCGGCTATACTTTTATGCCCCCATGCATTTTACACTCCGGGATTCCGGAATTCCGCTAACACGGTCTACAAGAGCGGGTATAAATGCAACGCTTTGGCTCGATTATTCAAGACTGCATTGGAGGATATCTCTCCATGTCGCCAGCTCACTGAACTTCTACGCATACCGTTTGATGATTAGCCAAAATGTTGATACCTATTTGCTGCGATAACTACTACTATAATGCATGAATTGGCTTAAATTGAGATTTTTTCGCAATTGAATTCGTAAATAGTTCCATTCATTCACTAGTTTAATCAATAATTTAATCAATACACACAAAAGATAGCACTGCGCAGCGGCGATATCGTATCAAATGAGGAACATCCGAGGTGCGATTATTGTTAATTGAAGAAACACTATTGATTACTAAGCCAACGGCAGTCCTACGTCAACTCACGGTTATATCATAGGTATAACCCATCCATAGTTTTTTTCCAATGGTGTAATTTGCAATGAAACTTGACATTTTCAACGCAGTACATATTGAACCTGTTGTGCAAAACTAAAAAATTGTATACACTAGTTGGTTGATAGATGTCGACACTTCACGGTTCAGCAAAAATCAGTTGTCGCCGTTGAATACTAAAGCATATTGAGCCTTCTTGCCGAAACGGAACGAATTAGGTTGCACACCCAATACATATTGAAAAATTTTATAAAGTAAATAGGTCACGTTTTTATGAAATAAAGTTAACGTTAATAACTATTTTCACTGTGAACGAATTCTCATGATTTGCATACCAATCGAATCGGAAATTCTCTGAGATTTGTTTGATATGCTATACGTTACAATTCGCAAATCTCTAAACGGTTTTTCCCTAACACGAACTTCAAAACTGATGTGACTGGGTGAATCCGCTTTGCGGGGTTATTTTTTAGTGTTGAGTACTTTTGAACTCGCTTGTCGTCGTGCCGACCGGAATATGTTTCCCTAAAACGCCATTTCGTCATTTCAGATACCAGAGGTGAATGAGCTTTCGCGGATCGAGAACTACGTAAACATGAGATGCGCAAAAAATTTCAGAGGAAAATGTAAAATACAATGATCTATTGACAATTCTTCCGTTCACATATTTTGGTAGTCCTAGGCATCATTACAAACTTACTATATACTCTGTTATAAAAATTTCGATGCATCCTAAGATAATACTCGAAGTGGTAAACAAGTAGATTGCACAATTTGATTGCGTAGTTCTACGTCGAAAATATGCGGTCGTGTCCTAGATACACCCCTTACAATTTTTTTACCAAATTATATTATATTTAAATCGATTAAGGGTAATGAAATATGTTCAAATTGAATGTAATAACTTTATGAGTAGAGCATATTTTTTCCATATAGCCCCAATTATAACCTAAAACATTGCGGAAGACACCAAATTATTCTGACCAACCGTTTTTGAGTTATATATTTATTGAAAAATTTGATGAAATAACTGAGATTGTTCCAGAATTCGCTTTGTATTTTTTATCTGAAATAATTGTGTGTATGTTTCAAATCTTATTTTTTTGTAGACTTTGTTTTTATCACTCTTTGCATGTTTGATCGATAATATTTTGTGATCATGTCAATTTATACTTGTAGAATGTGGAACCGTTTATAGAAAACTTGTTTACATGATCTCTGATTTGAATTTCGGGTTCAATACCTTATTGAGATGTAGATGCGATTAGCAAATTCAGCAAATTCAGAGAGGGTTTCTCGATTATCTTCTCAGGTTTACCAAAAATAACTTCGCCGTTGCGATTTGAGTTCGAAAAAGACTACGCACGATAAATGACGAAATATATCGAACTGGTTATCTTCTCAGGTTTCCCAAAAAAACAAAAATCCCAAATCCCGAAGTTCGATAAAGAGTACTCGTGATGATTAACGGAAAGTATTGCGTTTTTAGAGAAGTTTACTCGAATATTTTCTTAAGTTTTCCTCGCTGTCGCAATAGGAATTCGATAACGAGTATTCAGTATTACTTCTCTGGTTACCTAATGATAATTTCTGCCGCGTGTTGTTGCACATAAAATTTTCACAATATTGTTTCGTCGAGTAGTCGTTAATTCTCGAATCCGGATTCTCACCTCCCCTCACTAACAACTATTTCTTTATTGATAATTTCAAGGTAACCAAGTTGAGGAGCCTTCTGGCTGCGAATATCACACTAACATTCCTTCCCCTAACCTGTTCCCGTTATTGACTATTTAAAGCTCGAACAATTTCGCTGGTTCAGTCAATCACGGAGAGCAACTACGAATTGTACAGTTTACCCAAGCTCTGATTGTGAAGGAAAAGTACAAAAAGCAAACTAAAGCGGTCCATAGACGCTCAATATTATTGCTCAATATCTTGGTTTGTGCAAAAAATAATAATATTGTGTCATCTGTTGGCAATATTGTTCAATATCCTGTCAGTTGGTTACTAGCGGTCTTTTGAACTAAACATCTCATGCGCGCGTTATTATCATGAGCACGCTTAGGGCATTTATATACTGACACACAGTAAGTAATAGCGTCACACATGTCCGGGTCCAACGTCAATCGCAATAACTGCCAAACTCTCAAACTAGTGTAAATCAAGGCGCTTAGTATACTACCAAATGAGTCAAAATTGCCAAACCATTCCGCAGCCATCTTAAAATTACACAAAAGTAAATCAATACGACTGTGCACAGTTTGTGAAATATATTGATACTTTATTAGATGTTCATTACATTCATTAAGTTTTACTCTGCAAGCGTTTCGTCTTTCCAATCTGCGTTGACGGCATTGACTTCGTTTTACACCATTTGGAAAAGGAATGTTATAAGGGATTTGAGAATAAAATGAACACACTATTAAAATAAAAATTGTGAATAAAAATTTACTTTTTTGTGCCGAATATGTATTCTATGTAATAGAGTAATACGTTATCTCGCAGCTTGTGAATAAATTAAACTAAAATTGTATCTGATAATAATTTTCTGTAATAATGGTGTGTTTTTGAGAATGTTTTGAAACACAAGTCGGACTCGATTATCCGGAATGTTGATTTTTTTTTCACTCCGGGTAATCGAATCATAAAAAAATGAAAGAAAATCACTCGGTAAACGTAAAATAATTATGATTTGCACTTATTTATTTGTACATATATTGCAGTGTTGTAGCCACAAATTGTCTGGCGCTCCCAGTGGGGAGGGGTAATGTTTTGAAAACCGAAAAAAATATTCATCGTCTTGTTAAGGCTCATGGACCAAAATATTATTCAAATGGTCTAGACCAACTTGAAACAAAAGCTTATGCGTGAGCTTCTTGGATACCAAGGAGAGTTCTATGACATGGTTAAGTGAATCAACATTAGGGGTGCTATGTTTTGGGTGGCCGAAGCATGGGACGAGGTACAGGCTGATCCAATGTCAAGTCATGTAGAATGCTGTTTCAGTTTTTTTGAAAACCGTTAAACAACCCAAGGGATATTATCAAAATCAAATTTTGGGATTTAGGTGACAACAAAAATCGAGATGACAGTTTCATGCAAGACATTTGGCATCAATTTTTTTAAAAACTCCGATTCCATGCACTTAAGTGATTTACCGGTTTTCGGAAGACTCAAACCGTGGCGACTTTGCGACAATAGTAAATAAGTCCCACTCGTAAATTTGAGATGACCATTTTCATTGGCACTCGTTACTCATGAATTTGTTTTTAAACCAAATTTAATAATCATTTGCTAAATATTGTAACATATGAAGATGATAATTAGACATATTATATTTCGAGAATCCAATAAATCAATAGACTATCCAAGCAAATTCAAAGGCTTATCACTTATTTAGTATTCTTTGCAACAATCTCAACACTCCTACCCCAACTTTTCCTTGTCCTTACAACATCCATGATTATTTTAATGATCATATTCTATCAGCCATTCCATGCCAAACCGATATAGTAGTTCTCGGATTTTCGCTAAGAGTGGTAGATTTGTTTTTTTTTATAGCAAAATATTAGACCCGTACTTTTAATTTTTTTTATTAGGGTGCCCATTTCCATTTTAGGCTTGTCCAAAAAATCAATTTTCCCCTTTTTTCTGAAAATGATTTTTTTTTCAAAAATCCATAACTTTTGAACTACTGGACAGATTCAGATGATCGATATATTAAATTGAAGCCAATTAGCTAGTCTATCTCGAAAAAAAAATATTACACCTGCAAAGAAATCGGATTTTGTTTTTGTAATTATTGATTGTATTTGATTTTTACTGTTTACATGACTCTGGACTAGAGGACGCTATATTTTTTATATTTTTTCTTAAAAGCTGAGGTTTTTTACATAATGTTTCCTAAAATCAGAGAGGCGTTTTCTTTCTTTTTTCACGACTAGCGGCCACGGCAATTATCACGCACCACAAATCTTCACTCAACATGTTCACTTCATGAAATTCCGGCAGGGACTGTTTGCACAATGTGGTTGTACGTCTGTGCTCGTGAGTGTGCAACATTTTGCACAACCTTCAATATCGCCTCTACACGGTACAATTTTTTGTACAAACCAAATTATTGTACAATAACATCGAACGTCTATGGGCCGCTTAAGTATGATTCATTCTCATGAAGGATGCAAATGTGAAATGAACGAGAGACGAATAAAATTTATAATTTTGTTTGATAGTCGTGTCTGTTTAAATTTTATAAATTGATACCAAGTGGCAGTAAATAAATTTTCTGTCAGTGCTCATCGCGACCTTTTTTTTTTACTTTATAGATGCTGGCTTTTATTAATAAAACAGAGCAATGGTGAACTGAGCATCCTTTTCAATTACCAGTGCCTTCCAAATAACGTGACAGCTCATAATAGTTTTACTCCACACCTTTTGGACACGACGGGAGGATTCAACAAATCAATCCACAGCCCAATGGAGAGCTCTTTCTTCACTGCCCGAGAGCCGCGTTTTCGTGAGTGAAATCACTGGTATTACATGTAACAATAATAGAGTGAAAATCAACGACCAAATAAAAATCACGAAGAGCAGCGAACATCCGGACACAATATCACTGAAAGGCAATGGAACCCATCGGTGGGTGCCTCTCCGGTGGCTTTCCACGAGCCCGGTGGGTTAACTGGCTTGTTTTAGCCGTCTATAGTTTTGGACTGGGTTTTCAATCTGATTGCAACTGTACACGGAAACATGACGCCAATGAACTTTTTCCCGTAAGGAAAAACTTTCTACTAGTCTCTAGTTTATTCGTGTCCACGCGGTGGCATTATTTATGATACGAATTAAAGCCAATCATCTCGCGTGATTGGACAAAATTTGTTACATCAACATGCGATCAGCGATCAGCAGACTGCGGGGTGGTGTGGTGACGTCGTTGACGGGTAGCACCGAAATAGGAAAAGGAATATTAAATCGCCTTTGGACGATGATCCTTGCACTGAAAGTTTGACGAAATCTATACGTTGTAACGAAACTTGTGGGATCTGGCTCCTCTCTCCTATTCGAATAAGCATTTTATCACCACCCTGTAGTTTTTTTCATTCACATTTGTGATAAATCTGATAATCTCACGATTCAGTTATTGGTTGCAATCCAATGGAGGACAAAGAAATAATTATATCTTTTTTCTTGATATCATCATTATTCTGCTTCGGAAGGAGGAAAAAAAAGATGCGTTCGACTGTCCGACCTCAGGAAATAAATTACCGATCGTCTGATCTGTAATGTGTGTGGGTGGGTTCGTGCACTTTCCCCCCCACTGGAAACGGGACACTCTGGTGTTATTTGTTGTACAACTTCAAGTGGAAACTTTATTTGTCAACTCGAGCTGCCAACCACCCAGCAGCCATTGCTGGCGCCAATGGTTCTACTTTTCCTGCCCAAGCTTCCATCCCATTCTCTAAACGGAAAGTGGGAAGAACAAAAGCAGAAGCAGGACCAGCGAAACAATCCCGTTTGATACATGAACACACTTCCGGGCGGCGAACGGTGTGAAACAACAACAACAACAGCCAGTTGTCCTTTCCCCGGTAAACGCATGTGGAGGACATCACACTGACAATGGGATGTCTTCCGGGAGACGCCAGGAATCTCATTCTCCTGTGCTGTGGAAGAAAGACGATGGTTAACATCACTCAAGACGCAGGCAGCAGGCAGGAATGAATGAGTGAATAACGACCGGAGAGCAGCAAAGCGCAGCAGGAAATCGTGAAGAAAATTGGACGAACGACACTGTGGGGGCGCGATACCAATCGAGGAGACATTAATCAATAGCAAGATCTCTGCTGGGCGCACAGCGAGAAGATTATTGGCTCGTACGGATCAGAAGACAAGTTTCGATAACGATCAACGATAATTAGCTACCTCTACCTGGAGATAGTTTTGACATAGAACTATGTCTTTGATTTCTATATAGGAGGGTCACTCTACGAAAAATGTAACGATTTATTAAGAGTTTTCAAACGCATATTACTCAAAATAGTTATTGCGACATATGTTGTGTTATATATCATTAGACAGGAAATTTATCCAGTATTTTTTTTTTTTGCTTAAAACATGAACAGTGGATATAGTAGAAAAACTTAACAATTTGACGATTTAAATGAGTATGTTCTGTTTCGATTGCACGAACCACTCGCTTTCCTCCCCGACGCAACGAGCAATATGTTTGTCCATTTACCGATAAAAGGCATTTATCAGTTATTGTATCGTATGTTGCCCAATCAATTCGTGCTCAATTCACATTCTACTCGTGTAGATCTTGCTACTAACAATTTATGTAATTGTGGTCCAGGATGTCATAATATCAAGCATGTTATTTGGTTATGTAAAAATGCTATTAATGAATTTAACTGACTGTTGATTTAGAAGATCGAAAGAGTAAATCAGATTATGATAGCTTGAGTAGTCGCGATCTTACCGGGCTATAAAGTTATAACAAACAATGTTCCGGACAACGTGGTAACGAAGGAGATAATGCTATTTTTATCTATAATATATTTTTGTAGTCATAGATTTATTTGACTCAGGCTAATATTTATGTAAGTCTTAACTATTTAGACTTGTGTTGAAAAATGGTACATGATGACTCTTTGTCTTCTTCTACTTGTTTGAATAAACAGAAGAAAAGTGTAGTAATGGCTTTAATGGTATTTTTGTGTACACTTTGGAAAGGATGTGATACCGGATTCTACCACGTTATGTCATCTAACTCATTTAAAAGATACATGTACATACAGGAAACGGGTTTTTTTCAAGGCACTCATTTGATGTATCCAAAGAGAAAAAATTACAGATTTTGAACAGCATAAAACTCAATTTAAATGCAATTACTACACACAATCACAGTCCTATGTCAAGATCCTGTCCGTGTCTCTAGGCTCAGACCCAACAACTTTTGTTTCTCTAGAAACGCTTGTGATGAACTTTTTTTCAATGCAGCAATCAAATGTTTCAGCGCTTGAATCTAATTGAATGTGTATAACTGGCAGCTGAGCTAATTACAAGACGTGAAATAGAAACGAAGTATATTGTATTTTCAAATCCCAGGTTACCCCAATAATTTGTTCTGAATGTTGTTCGTGGCTTTTCCAATTTAGGAAGTTACTGTCATTACTGTCTAACAGTTTGGAACAATGGAAAAATTTGAAGAGACGAAAGACACAGAAAAAATCTACTTTCGCTCACCAAGACCAGTCATATGCTGGTTTTATTTTTGCTCGAGAATTCGAGGAAAGCGTGTAGCCCCACTGAGTAACTTAATTTCGGTGGCGATGGAAATAAAGCGAAATCTGCTCATGAAGCAAGAAACTTGACAACGCAAAATCTTTCGTGACAAAACATACACTCTAATAAGTTGTATAGTTGTTAAGTAATCTTTTTGTGAATGGTTAATCCGGAACGAAATGTGAAATGTTTCATCCACCTTGCAACTATTATTTCCTTTTATATTCCCAACCACGAGATGGACGGATTTATGTACGGTACTTATTGTCAGATAATAATGCGTATAATAATCGAAGTTTACATTTGTATGAGAAAATATTGAACACGGTCAATATTTTCTCATACAAATGTAAACTTCGATTATTTAACATAAAATATTCAGATTTTTTTTGTCATTGTTTTGAACGAAAGGTAATATTAGGTTGCTTCTTTACAGCATATGTTTCGGAATAACACTAACTTCAACCTTTTTTTTTGTCCCATTTATTTATTTCAGGCTCATTGGCATTTTAGCTGTAACAGAGCCGAATTTTAATCGTGTACATGTCACATATTTATCATATCTATAATTAGCACATTACACAGTTGCCATTTTTCGGCGTTAGAGTATTCCCTTCTATACCATTCCATATGGTACACACATTTACACAGTAGCAGCCATTTAGGCGTAAGAGTTTTCTATCTGTTCTTCCATTATCCAGTTAGACCGGACAGCGGAGACAGTTGATTGATCATTGTTGAGTTATTTATAGAACAGCAGCCCGATGTATCTTGCAGAGCAGAGCAGTTGTATGGATGAATCGATCATATTTCAACCGTGGATCGATCTCCATCGCTGATGATTGTTGCGTGGACGTAGTTATTCTGTAACAACACAAAGATGGTCAATGAGGGCCCTGAGTTTCGAACTCACGATCGATCGCTTACTAAGCGAACGCGCAACCAATGTGGCTACGGAGGCCCCCATTCAACCTTTTTGACCAGCTTCAAATGTGTTTCAAATCCGCCGCTGGCGGCACTCACGATTTCTGTCGGCATTTTGTTCCAAACTCGGAGGATAACGTCTTTAAACTCGGCCAAAAAACACAACGTTTGGTCATTCGCCTTCGACAGCATACAAAGTGAACATACGAAGTACACCAAGCGGGTTGGATTGGGTGAACTAGGAAGCTATCCATCTTTGGCCATAAAGCCAGTCTAATATTCTCGACACCACCAGATTCGCAGTATGCTCTATTCTGCTGAAACAAGTATTGATCATAGCTCAAAGGTCTTGGCTATCGTGTCGTATAATAGAAGAGTTACCCTTTCAAACTGCTTATTCTTCAAAGCTCCCGAAAGCTCGTTCCTTCAACGCATGATATCCCCGGTCTTATTCAAGCAGGTTGTACAGAGTCAATTTCAAAAGACTGGGATCAGCAGCCAGTCCTTGCTGAACGTCTTTTGTCGGATCTTTTCTGTCACCCAATGGTTGCTCGGACCATTGACAGGTAATGGCCGTTCATTTGGCTGAATGAAGCCTCAATGACGATAGCTCAGGATTCGGTAAATCTAGCACTTTGGTCCTATGGAAGACCAAACCGTTTGGATGTGGCTTGTTGTATTGGAGAAATAAAACTCTTTGAAGAACTACTAAAACTCTTGTTTATTACAATTGAATCAATCTATGGAATTGATAAAACTGAATTCCATTCGGAATTCCATTATCCACAATTAGTTGTTTCATCATATTACCCACGATTTTTTTAGTCTCATCAATGCTCTAGATTAATGAAAGAAGGGGTATGATAACTACTAACTACTACTTGCCTAATTATTTTCAAGCTTTTAGTACATTATCTGTGTTGTTATTATGTTTAATCACAATGAATCGTTTAATTTAAAAAATTTTTTTTACTTAAAGGGTGTGTCACATCAAATTGGATCACGGAAAAAAACGTTGTAGAAATTTAATTTTTAGGTATTATATCTTCAGCTTTCGCTTATAATCAGATAAGAGTGTATAGATCACGTTGGCCATGCTTCACTGTAAATTTTTCGTAAATTTGGAAAAATGTCGTCGAACGAAAAAGAGCGTCGTGAATTAATCCTGTGCACTCATTTCGAGAATCCGGAGTTGTCACATCGGGACATCGGTAAGATGCTGGGAATCGTCCAATCCACGGTCAGCAGAGTACTAAAACGATACTTCGAGAACCGTTCATGGTTACATCGACCGGAAGGTGAAGAACGGCAAAAATGGATGCTCCGTCAGTGAAAAAGATCACAAGCGCGTAGTTAAGCAGTTTAGACGTGATCCGAGAAGTTCGGTCCGGGATGTCGCCAATAAGCTGAATTTGTCAAGTTCATTCGTCCAGCGGACCAAGCAGCGGGAGGGCCTGCGCACATGCAAGGTTCAGAAGGCTCCTAACCGCGACGAAAGGCAAAACATGGTGGGGAAGACGCGAGCCCGGAAGCTGTACACCGAAATGCTGACGAAGCCGCATTGCCTGATAATGGACGACGAAACCTACGTCAAAGCGGACTTTCGTCAGCTGCCGGGCCTGTTGTTCTTCTCCGCAGAGGACAAATTCAGCGTTCCGGAGGAGATTCGCAAGCAGAAACTATCCAAGTTTGCCAAAAAGTACATGGTGTGGCAAGCGATCTGCTCTTGCGGAAAGCGGAGCGCCCCCTTCGTGATGACCAGCACGGTAAACGGGCAGGTTTACCTTAAGGAGTGCCTACAGAAGCGCTTACTACCACTATTGAAGCAGCACGAGGGCCCGACCATCTTCTGGCCGGATCTCGCTTCGTGCCACTATTCAAAGGACGTGTTGGAGTGGTACGAAGCCAACGGGGTCACCTTCGTGCCAAAGGAAATGAACCCGCCCAACGCGCCGGAGCTTCGCCCAATAGAGAAATATTGGGCGATTATGAAGCAGGCCCTCCGGAAGAACCCAAAAGTTGTCAAATCGGAGGCGGACTTCAAGAGAAAATGGATTTCTGTTAAAAAAAAACTACAACCTGACGTTGTACAGAACCTTATGGACGGGGTACAGAGGAAGGTGCGAGCATACGGGCTTGGGTTCGAAGTATGAATAAAAAGAAAATGCCAAAAGTTGTTTAATAGTTTTTATTTTACTGTCTAAAATTTTCAAAAGGATCGGTCTACTGGGCGAATTTCTACAGCGTTTTTTCCGTGATGCAATTTGATGTGACACACCCTTTATTTTATTAAAACTTATCGTACAAATGATATTGATTTGTCCGATTTTGGGTGTGTTCACTCAACTAGTGAATGTGAGAAGATTTTTATTCATGAAAATCACATGTAATCAAGACGAGTTTGAGTTTGTTAAAAAGCCCCAAATCTGTAATTGCTAATAATACCATAAAACGTTCAAAGTATTCAAATTCTTATGTTTTTTAACGATTCAAAGAGAAATTATGGTCATGAAATCTTTTCGCATTCACTAGTTGCGTGAACACACCCAAAATCGAACAAATCAACATCATTTACATGATAAGTTTGAATAAAATAAGTAAAAAAACTTTTTAAATTAAACGATTCATTGTGATTCCTATATATCCTATGAAATCTCTGTAAGTAATGAAAAAGACACTCTTATTTATATGTTTGTAAACATCTGAATACCTGATTTGACACAGGTGCGCTGAACTAAGGCATTAAAAAAAGTGGACAAACCAAGATCATAGGTTCGACTGGACGAACTAACTTCAAATACCCTGAATAGCGCGTTGGCGAACTCCTTCCAAAATCTTCTTTATCCCCGCAGCACGAGATCCTTTCATCGTTGATCAACAATGGACACTGAATGAAAATAACTGGCCAGATTCGTCAATGTGTATAAACATGATGCAACATTACACAAATACAAAGACTGAACATCGAGGTGAAAAGGCAAATGAGAATATGTTGGACGCGGTGAACATAATTTTTGCCCAGTGGAGGCGATCTGTAGTAGTATAGGTAATATCACTTGTTTTTCATGGGGTTATAGTGTTTGTGAGAGAAGAGCAAAGCACACCGTTTGTTTTGGTTTGGGTACGTAAATAGATCAATTCACTTATCAGACTGTGAGGCGCTTCACTGAACCGAGTCTTAGAATACATTTGAAAAAAAATTACAATTCTATACTGAAGTGGATTGTATGAACGATGTGAACAATTGTAAATATAAATACATATAGAAGGTGTATTTGCATATGGAGTAAAATTCTGACTATACACAAGCGTAACTTGAGCAAATTTATAACACATGCGAATTGGGGCTCTTTTGGAAGTGTATTACCACTTAAGCTTTAGCCATTGAGACTGAAAGAATGTTTCAAGGCATAAAAATAACAAGGAAAGAATTGCGATCTTACCTTGTAGCAATGCCACGGGAAGTCACAAATTTAAACTTATGGTAATTAGTAAATTCAAAAAACCAAGGTGTTTGGGAGACTCAAGCAGACCATGTAACAGTTGATTATAGTTAATAATTCCTTAATATTTTCCTTCGTTGATCGTATTTTTTCACATATTCATGTTGGAGAGCTTTAACCCTTCTCTTCCTTCGCCGAGGCATTTTGGTTGAATGTAATACTTTTCTGTTTTCTATTTTTGACAGCAGACGCAGCCGTAGCAGTGTTCCGAGCTCCGCAATATAATTTTCTTAACCAATGTTAAAGTTACTGAAACTTACATCATAGACCCATTATACATAAAAATAAAAATGGTATTGATATCAACACAATTTTATTTTATTGATTTTCATGACACGAAACGCTATGACTCAGGAATAACATTTTATTGAACGATGCTTTCACCAAACAAAACCATTGCGGAAAATTGAAGTATGAAAATTTCATTGTCAGAGCACTAGCTCGAGTTTTCCGACGTTTTTCATTATACATCACGACGGCAGATGAAGATTTAATATCTTGTGGGATTCTACACCTTGTTTCGCAAAATCATTGATTTTTTTTGCGTATCAGGCGAGGGCTGTGGCAGGGAGATGAAAAAAATTAGCGCCAAATGTCTTCACAGTAAATAAAATGTATTTTAAATGAAGACGAGTTTTTGAAACTGGCATCTCTGGTGGAGTTACGAACAACATAGCATGCGCTGCCATTGCTATTTTTCAAATTGTGACATCAATATTTGTGTTTATATTTAGTTGTCTACCGCATCCATGAGGAAATAAGGGTGTCGTTTTAGTGTTTTATCAAAAAAAAAAAACTTACATTTTAAAGGAGTTCCCACTTATTTTTATTATAATGTTAAAGAGTGAAGTGGATATTTTTGAAATCATGTCGGAAAAGACAAATAAAGGTAATATTTTTGTGCGTCATTTTATGTGTCTGAGTGTCGGTATGTGTGATGTGAAAAAATAGTCTTTAATTTATCTGGATATCACTGAACACTGCCTGAGAATGTCGGATTTGTATAGTAGCATGTCCGTAGAAGAACCTGAAACTATTAAGAACCAGAGCAGAGGGTCTAAAGCCCCTAAGGAAGATGGTTGTAATAACTGTTATCCAAGGTTATTATGCGTTTTCAGAATCACATCACTCACCACAATGAATCCTGATTCTTCTTACCCATTCCCACTAACAATTTTTCCTTCCATGGTAATAGTTAGGGAACCACGATGTAGAGGCGACCAATCTGGCCTTCGGGCATCGAATATCATACTTACATTCCTTCCCTTTCTCTGGTGACTGTAACGAAGTGTCTGGCGTCGTTATTGACTACTTAAAGCTAGAATTACCGAACCTTGCGCAATGAAAATGGGTTTCTACTCCCAAGCGTCCATCAGTGTGTTCTTTGTGAAATTTCGCTGGTTCAGGTCAATCACGGAGAGCAACTACGAAGTGTACAATCTACGCTAGCTCAAGTTCATGCTAAACAGATTTTTCATGACATTTATAGCAACCTAAGCTAATTTGATTAAAGCAGCTAATTTGATTAAAATCGGGAGCTTCTGGGAAAGGAACCTCTGTGGAAATAATAGCCAATCGCGAAAATATGTTATTAGAAGCATTTGCTCAAATACTCACAATCATCAAAATATCGCAATTCAAACCGCAAAACATCAAAAAGCGGCTATTTGAACATCATCTCGACGAATCCAGACTTATTATTCAACCTCATTCAGACTCTACACTTGGTAATCCCGGCCCAATGATTTTTTTTTTACTCTATTATAGTGACTTTCAGCCTTTGGCTGGCACGTCATTTGGGCCAACGGATTTTTTTCCTTGGAAGAATACTGGGAGTGAGAATTGAACTCGTGACCTTCAGCGTGAGCGGCATGAATGTTAACCAAAGCTCCCAATGGTTCAAGGTCATCGAAAGTAGACTAAAAATAAAATAAATAATTTAGCTTTTGATGGTTTTACTCAAGATTTCCTGGACCAGACAAATGATTGTCTTCATCTGCTCTCGAATATTTGTCAGTGTTGTTCATAGAAAATTTACTCAAATGCATTCCTTTTACTGTCAAAATATCGCAAACACTCCAACGGGCCAGAAGTAAGGAAATTTAAAAATAGATATGTTAGTGCTGGCAGAACTTCCAGTAAGAGTTAGAAACCTACGACCGTGAAGAGGAAAATAATAGAGTCAAATCGATGGTAAAAACGGGTCGTTCAAAAAATAAGTTTCAGTGCCTCAAAAATCGCGGAAAAATAAAGTGTAACCCGCGACGCCGGGGAAGCGCGCGAGTTCGTCGCGACCGGGGATTTTGCGCAGATAAGCGGTCGGCTTAAGCGCCACTCCCGCGAGGGAGACCGACCGCCGTGTTTTATCCTTGCCCGGCAATGAGACACCCACTGAGGGCGGGTTTGTCCTTTTTCTCACAAACCCGGTTATTTCCGCGACTCTTCTGCGCTCTCTGAAGGACCCGCGACACCGTTGGTCCGCGGTCCGTGATACAACCCCAAAACTGAGAACCACGGCTGGTTCCGAGAACACCGCTTAGGCCGAGAATCCATAGGACCAATTTCAAATATCGTTAATCCCACCCACCTTGAAACTAGCTTCAGAGAACGTGAAGCGGGGGTTGGAATATTGCTGCAACAGAAAAGGAGCCCCAACCCTGGACTCAAGACCTATTTCCTGAAAAAGTTTCGATTTGTCGGTGTTTCGGCTACACGCCAGCCAGTAAAGATGCGTCCGAGTTCTTTTTCTAGAACTCTATAACTTTCTCAACAACATTTATTCATTCGATTTTTTAACTCTCTACACATAGAACTGAATAATCGTATCAAACATAACAACCATCATTATAAACATTCAAACATCAATTCAACAGCAATTATATATTTTTTATAAATCACATATATACGTTGGTTTTGAACCTCTACCCATGGGATTTCTAAATCTGTTACTTTTCTAACTAACCTATCATTTCATCTGCGTTCATGCCCTCCTTTACCGACGATATTCTATCGTCGTCGGTTATTGCTCTATATTTAGCATGCTCTATTTTGTGTGTGGCATTGTGGCTTTGTTAATACGTGTGTGGCTTTTCAAATTTATTTCTCTACATGCGCATGTGTTAGAAAGAAACGAAAAGAGTACTCACAACCTAGGCATTACGTGAATAGCCGGCGGCTCTTGCGTGCATGGGAGACGTGGGCGATGAATCCGCCGATGAACTCTGGTATTCGAGCCGCGGCTGGTTTTCCTTTTCCGCGAGTGTTGTAGCGCTTACGAATAGGATGCGCGGCCACCTTCAATAGCGTTCGGGGCTGGATTCCAACGATGGACGTGGTGTCGAAAACGGCTCTTCCTCCTATTTTACACAACAGAAAAATTCCACACAAAAGCCACATTTAGTTTACACACGCCACGTGCCACATTTGAATATAGAGCTTACCTATTTATCGTTTGACGGATGCACTGGAGGGTATTTCTTGTTACAATTATTTGAATAACCTAATTCACTCTACAAATAGAAAAAAAAACTCTTAACACACTAACTAACGTGCACCTAGCACCAACAATACCTTCCGGTTTCAAACTCGCGATTTAGACACAAACTACACCGTAAAAATTGTGTTAATCCACAACATTTTTGAAAAAAATCGTAAAATTCGTTTATTATTTCTTCCCGATATTTTTGTCCACTTTAATAACAAACACCAAGATAAAAAAATGTTCGTAGATTATTCTAATTTTTTCTTAAGCTTTAAAATGATGTAGGGGAAGGAAGGGTAAGCCCGCCACTGAGGATAAGACCGGCACCCCCTGAGTTTTACAAGAAAACTCTGATTAACTACGTTTTTGAATACTCTACATGTTAGTATTTATTATTTTAGTCATTTTCAATCACATCGAACCCATCGTGATCCGTCAACTGTCAAAATATAAATCATAACAAACGCGAGTGCCGATGATATGTAGCCGGATGTAATTTTCCGTCAGTGAAGTTTAAGCTTTTATTGTTGAACGCGGTTTCAAATTTTTTTCCGTTGCTCTACAGTTTGTCCCCTGGACTGTTAGCAATCACTGGGATTCGAGTTGAGGTAAATTAAAGCAATAAGTTAATAGAAATAGTTCTCTTGAAAAATGTGTGCTGTCGGGGTAAGTCCGTCACCCTTTGAGTGGGAGATCCCGGCATGGTTTGCGTTTAGTTGAAGGTTTCTAAGTCATATTTTCCATCAATTTCAGATGCCTCGCAGCTACCAAAGGAAAACGAATCGAGGGAGTTGGTCCCAGGAGAACCTCACCCTTGCAAAAGAGGCTATTGTTAGTGGAGTTTCTATCAAACGTGCTTCCACGACTTTTGAACTACTGATGTAAATTTAATGTTGGATTTAAGCTGTTCGATAAAATTAAATGAACTTCATCATTGAACGAAAAATAATGGCTATATGGTCTTAATAATAAACTAATTACAACTAAACATAATTTAATCAGTTTTATTGCCATCATAATCACAAAAACCTGAGAAAATTTACCTACAGTCATGAACTCATTCTTCTCTGTGATTTCAAGTCGAATCCTAGTGTGATTAAAAGCGTCGTATGACGGATATTGATTCAAGTAAGAAGAAAAAACTGACCATCGATAAGTATTCAATGTGGCCCTAGATTCCATTAAACTTGTAATTGAATTGTGGTGTGGTTTGGGATTTCTTCTCCATATTCCATGTTCATCGGAACTTGTTCCGACCATATCTCCGGAATCGGTTGAGCGATTCGAACCACACTCGACAGCGACATTTAGAATTAGAAAACCTTCTATTTGCCGACTGTCACATTCAAACTGGTTCATCTGTTGCCAAGTATATATATTGAGAAATTGAGATGACGGTCTTACCCCATAGGGTACCGGTGTTACCCCCCTGGGGTGCCGGTTTCACCCGCAATGGTTGATGAGCTTCATTTTTATGGCAGTTTTTTAAATTTACTATTACTTGAGAAAATTACCGTTTAAGTGTACTGATATTCCTTATATCTCATGGCAAATAAACTAGACAATGATTCTGTGGAGGAAACATATCAATATGTGCCCGCAGATCTCACAAAACAATACTTTTCCTTAGGGGGTCGGGCATACCCCCCATTCCCCTACATCCCATTTCCATGCGTTGATTTTTCGCAAAATTACAGCATTCCAAAAATCACTTAAATCACCTAAAAATTTCGAATTTGCGTTCTGTTTCTCTATATTTTGTTGAGTGTATATATATATTTTTTTTTACTGTGATAGATGCGCAGAAATCCCTACAATCAATTTATCATTTCATGGTGCAAATATCTTTACGAACTATCAAGAAATGGTCGAACTAGAAAATCTTCTATTATTTCTTACGTGTTCAGGGTTTAAAGTGCTCTCGTGTCCGAAATTATTAGGCCGGGGGTTCGGGTCGGATTCCTGTTCTGGCCGGGGGATTTTTCGTCGAAGAAATTTCCGACTTCATTCAAGACGTGACGTTTTCGGTGCCCCGAATGAGAGTGATCTGAAGGTTCAGATACCTGCAATTATGTCTGCAAACCCGGGCATCCGTAGTGGAAACGATTCAAATCGTGTACACTCCACATGCCACAATCTCCATATATCGGCAGAGTATCGACAATTGATATAGTAGCAAATGAGCCACCCACAATATCACACCTAACCGTTTATCAGAGTGAGTAAAAACTATCCCGACAGGGATTCCACCCGATGTCTACTCTCTCAGCCACGATTCAATTCATGGGTGAGGGTGCCAAAAAGGATGAGACCGTGGGGCCGTGGGCGGTGATAGTGATAGTGAACGGGATACGATGTCACAGTTGAGAGTGGGTGGATAATGCGGAAAATGGATGCTTTCCAAATCGAATCATTCACCGAACCAACAACCGGAGCGTAATGCCAGGACTCGACCAGACAAGAATGACGATGGTTTCAGTCCTCTGTCCATTGTGCCTTTTTTTTTTGGTGCGAGAGTCCTATGCCTTCTCATCGATGGCTTCGATAAGGTTTGAAAGGATTAATCGTTCGATGCGAACGAGAAGCTGAAATTAAATTTTCACCGATAGATTCATCAGGCAGTGTTCGATTTTATTGCAATCAGATCACTTCACTTGGAGGATAGATCGTTTCGAAAATCCTCATCAAATTCGTTTCGGCAGTATGAATTTTTGCTATCTCTTCAAGGGAAATTTTCAATATGGCAAATTCCTTTCTTTTTGGGCAATTTGGGTCCTGAACAAATTGGTATCGTGTTAATGGCCAATCAGTACGCATCAAGCTGTGTCCGTTCTGGAATATATTCCACTCGTACGACAAAACTTTCTGTCTTCCCATACTTCATATGCACGCACTGCGTGTCAGCTCCGTTTTGCTTAAAGCATTCCGAAATGCGTTGGCAGTTGTATTACATCATCATTAAATTTTACCTTCCGTCAGCAGGCAGTGTGTAAACAACCCTCGCCAGGTGGGCTGAAGCTGATGTCTCTCGAACATCTCCATAAATTTGTCAGAAATGTATGTTTTTGAAAAGTGCCCTAACTTTTCCATCTCTCTGTCTTCCCACCCGGAGGAAGTGGAGCGCTTCTTTATTTGCTCATCAAAAGCGTTTCATCATTCAAAGATACAGCGCGGTGGTGCGGCGAGGATGTGCTGGGGTTTCACGTCTGAGCCATGGGTGGTGGTTTTCTTTTGAATTTCCCGCTTTAGTCTAACCTTGAAGACTCGGGCCGATGGGAAAACCGAGACAAGAAAAAAAAACAAGCAACGCCGAAGGAAGACTATTTGTTCCAGCATCCGCAGTCGCCAAACTCAAAATAATGATGTCTTTCGCCAAAATAGACATTCAATTTATTTGCGAGCACTCGCAGATGGAAAATGGGTAGATACGGGCAGATAGGAACGGAGAGAAAAAGCGGAATACCATATCATTACCGTGTTCACCTTCCAGAGACCGATGGGATCGGAAGAAATAAAGGGGTGTTATTTCCGCCTCATTTAAGCCTTACAACTGGGGCTGTGGTGAGAGGAATTGACCAGTTTCTTGGATCTCTTCCACCGGAATAAGTGGTAACAGTCGGAAACGAGTCGCACACGGTTTTATTGTATTCGCAGAAAAGGGCGCTTCTTTTTTCTCTAGTTCCTGCGCATTCAACTCTAGTCTTCAATCAAGATTTTTCTTCCCAGAAGTGGGTGGGAATTTCCGCTAAGGGATGGTATTAAGGAAAAACTTTTTCTCTCACTTTTAATGAATATTAATGGAGTTGAACTCAGCAAAAAAACACACACAGGAGAATGAAGAAAGTCGTGGTTTCCACTTTTTTCTGTCAGACAACTCCACCGGTCATTGGCTCCAAGAAGAGACAACTTTTGTCTCCGGCCGTCTGATATATTCCATTTTGCAAGGTGATTTGCAGCCCTCAGGTTGCAAGTGGAACGAGATGTTGTCTGCTAACTAATTCCTTGCGTGCTGACTATTGACCATTGCTAACAGTGCTAATCACAGGTCGGTTGATGCTGTCTAACCAATTTTTCCACGTATTTATACTTTCTGGAACAATGATTTATGGAATAAAACTTTGCAAATTTTCGAAGATCTTTTATCCAGAATTCAGATGGCACAATTTGCATTGGAAAACTTATTGGAAACTGATTCAACACTTTTCCGTCGATTTAAGAAAGCTAAAACAATGAATATTGTTTTGGAATAAAATGTACTTAATTCCGTTGCACAATTGAGTGGTGAAAAAGATTTCACAATGATTTCATGCTACGGATCATGACACATACTGAGAAATCAGCTTCGCTTCATGATACATAAGCATACGATCCAAAACGTCATCATCACTTTCGGGGCTTGGCGCTCGCCAAGATGGCAGCTTCGGGTTCTGGATTCCCGTTCGGGTCAGAAATTCTATCGTTTTTCTGGTTTGTACTGGTTCAGGTGAATACTGTCTAGGGTGTGGTGGGAAGAGAAAATAGGCATTGGCAGTCTCCAAGAAAAAACTACAAAAACTCGGAAGCAGCGAATTGACATCGCTATTATGCGTCTTCGCCCAGTCCAGGTGGTACTCGAGACCTAGAACAGCAGTATCACGATGATCCTCCTGCGGTTGGTCGCAAGCCGCATCACAAAAACACCAGGCAATGAATGATACACAAGACATTGTAAATCAGGCCATGTAGTTAAAACGTTAAGTCAAAATAAATAAATAGTCATTACCGTGTGCCGCTCTCATTAACTATCTATCGTTTCTAATTGAGGAATTTCTCAAAACTGTCCTCATTTATTTCTGGTGAACTTGGAACATGTGAGATGCTCTTTAGCAGCGGCTTCACAGTAATCTGATAAATGGCTCATTTCTTGAACATCGATGTCAAGTTGCTCTTACGATTGTTCTTGAGGCTTTCAATTAGCCGCTTCAGCAATCCTGAAAATTGTGGCTTCTACAAAGATGTCGCTAAACAAACGCTTTTCTCTTTATACGTGCGAAAAATTTGCCTCCAATCCCTCTAAAAAAATGTTACATCTAGTGCGGTGTAATAAGCGTTGAATTTGGAAAATTGCTACTAATTGTGCGTGTATTGGTGTATTTATACATGTACATTGCGGCCTAATTGTTTATGTTTAATTTTATGCTTGACCCATTCTCACCCCCACTCAGAGTGAATAAGAGATTATTTTGAAAATGTTAAAAATCCAATGGAAAAACTTTTTTAATGTTCGAAATCAGCAATGACTCATCTGGTAAGACCTAAAAGAATCATTGTATCCAATATTTAACATTATAGTAGTTCTGTATAATGCTGGGCATGAGATTTTTCTGGGGTATTATTTGATGGCTGAATTATTAAATAATAACTAGTTGCACTACAGTTGTGTATTCTGCATTGGAAGTGATGGAAATATGTCTCCTATTAAATGGCTCACAGTATTCAAAAATATTCGCAATATTTGTCAAGACATTACTGATAGTAACATTCTCCGTTTTTGACCCAATTTCACACCCCCTCGAGGGTACCATTAAAATATTTGTTGCAAAGAAAAATCTGTTTTATTAGAATAAAACATTGTAACTGGATTTATTCGGCAGATGTGAAAAGTGTTTTAATTCAGTGTATATTAATTCGTATAGTAATAACTAATCTAATTAATTTAATAAACTAATTGGTCACATGCAAAAGCAAGTGCGGATTTCTTTTGTTCGTTCTATCTCTCTTATTCGAAAGCAGCTCGCGTTGTCGGTAGAGCTATGAGGGCAGGGCGGGTCTGCAACGAAAAGAGAGAATTTCACGGTGACACAACGTTCACCCGTCAAGTACAGGAACTGATTGCACCTAATCGCTCCTCGCACGCTCGGTGAGGACGCTGATTCAGGTCACAATCAGGTTCAGGCTTACCTCCACCAACCGCTCCCGTCGGTTCAGGATACGCCTTGAAGGAAGCTGCTTCCACTTGTGGGGACTCGATGACTCCTTGGCGGTTATCCTCGCGGTCCACCCACGACCCCTTCCGGTTGGCTCGTTTGACTGCGGCGATCAACGGATGCCTCTACTTAGTACACCACTTCCACTCGCGGAACTACAATGGAGAAGGCAAATTTCGACAAGCTAATCAAATGAGGATGTCGATTATCGTGTTGACTCGCTCACGGCTCAATCCAGAAGAACTCGTCACTCGTCGCGTATCCACCATCAGGACTCTTCGCCCTGTCATGACTGTCGTTTAGGGCTTTCGCCGAGGAGAGCCATTTCACAAATGACAGCTGATGTAGGGATAGGACTGTGAAATTTGGTTTTAGGGAATAAAAGGATAAGGAAATGGATCGAGAACAGTGGGATTCAGCTTACCATCACCGTCATGATTACTTCCTCGTTATCCTCGTGGATTGTGTTCCTAGCGACAGGGTACAACAGTCCAAGCAAGTGACGTGCTAGTTATCACGTCACCGATTCTGCTCTCTCAGAATCGTTACAACATATTACTTAAGCCTCAATGTATCCATCTGTTTCATGATACTCATGTTAAACTAAGACTGTTTACTATTAGTTGTGAAAAGTTTTGATTATTCCCACGAATGCTTATATGACCTTCAGCGTGTCGTTGCTCAGCCACTTAGGCATATTTTTGTTGTTGGTCGGCGGTAATCGAGTGCGAAATAAATTCGATTTTTTCAGTTCCCTCGTTCGCCGCTCACCGATGAAAGGTTCATGAATGCTACTGCTAGGGGAAATCAAGGTAAAACCGACAAACCCTGATTTTTCCAGTTAAAAGCAATTTTTTTGCAAATTTTCCGATGCCTCCTGTTATGTCTTACGTTTCGAGCTGCGGAAGTCGCTTTCCTGCCAAAACAAACAATAAAACAGAACCGGTCAGCAAACGGGAGACAGTCATTGTTGAACTACGCTAGTGTAATATAAGTATTTCAGTTGTAAAATTTAGGAAAATTCAATTTTTTTCTGTGGGCCTAATTTATCTCAAGCATTATTATAAAGGGTGTGTCACATTAAATTGCATCACGGAAAAAACGCTGTAGAAATTCGCCCAATTGACCGATCCTTTTGAAAATTTTAGACAGTAAAATAAAAACTATTAAACAACTTTTGGCATTTTCTTTTTATTCATACTTCGAGCCCAAGCCCGTATGCTCGCACCTTCCTCTTTACCCCGTCCATAAGGTTCTGTACAACGTCAGGTTGTATTTTTTTTTTAACAGAGATCCATTTTCTCTTGAAGGCCGCCTCCGATTTGACAACTTTTGGGTTCTTCCGGAGGGCTTCATAATCGCCCAATATTTCTCTATTGGGCGAAGCTCCGGCGCGTTGGGCGGGTTCATTTCCTTTGGCACGAAGGTGACCCCGTTGGCTTCGTACCACTCCAACACGTCCTTTGAATAGTGGCACGAAGCGAGATCCGGCTAGAAGATGGTCGGGCCCTCGTGCTGCTTCAATAGTGGTAGTAAGCGTCACTTTTACTTCCATTTTTGGAAGAATGTTGGGAGTGAGAATTGAACTCGTGATCTCTGCGTGAGAGGTATGGATGTTACCACTACGCCAGATCGCCTCCCAGTAGTAAGCGCTTCTGTAGGCACTCCTTAAGGTAAACCTGCCCGTTTACCGTGCCGGTCATCACGAAGGGGGCGCTCCGCTTTCCGCAAGAGCAGATCGCATGCCACACCATGTACTTTTTGTCAAACTTGGATAGTTTCTGCTTGCGAATCTCCTCCGGAACGCTGAATTTGTCCTCTGCGGAGAAGAACAACAGGCCCGGCAGCTGACGAAAGTCCGCTTTGACGTAGATTTCGTCGTCCATTACCAGGCAATGCGGCTTCGTCAGCATTTCGGTGTACAGCTTCCGGGCTCGCGTCTTCCCCACCATGTTTTGCCTTTCTTTGCGGTTAGGAGCCTTCTGAACCTTGTATGTACGCAGGACCTCCCGCTGCTTGGTCCGCTGGACGAATGAACTTGACAAATTCAGTTTATTGGCGACATCCCGGACCGAACTTCTCGGATCACATCTAAACTGCTTAACTACGCGCTTGTGATCTTTTTCACTGACGGAGCATCCATTTTTGCCATTCTTCACCTTCCGGTCGATGGTTAGGTTCTCGAAGTATCGTTTTAGTACTCTGCTGACCGTGGATTGGACGATTCCCAGCATCTTACCGATGTCCCGATGTGACAACTCCGGATTCTCGAAATGAGTGCGCAGGATTAATTCACGACGCTCTGTTTCGTTCGACTACATTTTTCCAAATTTACGAAAAATTTACAGTGAAGCATGGTCAACGTGATCTATACACTCTTATACAGCGTTTTTTCCGTGATGCAATTTGATGTGACACACCCTTTAGATGCTTTACAACATTGTTTTGAAATTTCCACTCTGGCTTAAATCCCTGACACCTTCAGTCAGGGTAAAACCGACACCTTGTTTGTGTTTCAGAAAAATCGATCAAGTCACTTACACCCCTTCCCTTCTAAGCCCCTCATATAATTCGTCGCTCTGCACTCGTCTGAGCAGCAGAGATTCATGGGTTTTCCAATTAAAATATGAAAAAAATTGGGTGTATTGATGGAGTTGAATTGGATTGCTAACTCACCTCCGTCTTCCGGCAACTGCTGTAGTGATCGAGTGGCGAGGAAGAAAGAGGGCCAAATATTGTACATTGTAGCTCGTAAATCTTGATCGGGTCGGATGGAGAAAACCTCCAGAGAATGCCTGGGCGTGGGAAGACGTTCAAATACACTTTTACCTGTAGATACAAGTTCTCGATATCATCTACCAATTCCACCTTGTACTTACGGAAACGCGGAACCAAATCGAGTAGTTGATCCTGGATAGCTGATCAACAGTGCGTCGTCGAATCGTCATTGGAATAATTACTGGTGTGGTAAGTACACACGAGCTGGTCCTCGGTCCGTTTCCCCGCCTCCGTTCCTGTACGACATATGCAGAGTTTCATCCCACTTAAAACGCCTCTCAACTGAATCAGTCGACCTACCCCCATGTTACCTGAATTTCTGATTCTGCTCTTGGAAGCCGAATCACATATTGTTCATCGGTATTGCATGAGTGAGAATCTATGAAATTATTACCACCTAAGACACCTAAGAAATTATTACCTATTTATTTGACGTTAAATTACGTCTTGAGGTAATGCTGTCAAATCAGAAAACAGAGCACGTTATTATGAAATAGTTTTAACGTTAACAATTATTTTGGCTGAGATCATATTTTAATGATTTGCATACCAATTGAAAATTCTCCAAGATTTGTTTGATAAATTGTGTCTCATTCACCCGAATTCCACTTGCCCGAATGTAACAAATACCCGAATGCGACAGCTACCCGAATGTGACATCTACCCGAATGCGAGACTTACCTGAAAGAAGGCTATATTCGAATAATGCGCAAATTTAATTATTAGGAAGTATAGTGTAATTTGAGAAATAACGACGTTGGATAAAATCCTTTTCAAAATAATAAAAAGTAAAAGAATGCAGTTTTACAACGTATTACGAAATTTTTCTATGTATATGGATGACGCAGTCCGTTCAGTCAAAAGAAAGCTGACAAGTTTGGTACATACATATTATGGCACTGAAGTGCAATTTTTATTATGAATTGATTTTTTTCGTAATAAAATATATTCTGAGATCACTGTAAGTGGGGTGGAGTCCCCATCTAACGAGGATGAGGAACCGAGGCGGCCTCAAGCCGACAAGGTGATGCAAACTGAGTTGGCCGTCGACCGTAATACACCAGGTAAACGTATGCCGTCCGACGGACCTAACTAAAGGATCGTCTCCTATGTATCAAACAAACCGGGCAATCGGTGGAACACAGGTTTGCTTGCGAGAGGCCGCCGCTTCCGACGGCGGGTCGGCGGCCCACTCGAATTGCGTCACCTCGCCGGCTTGGTGCCGCCTCGGTTCCTTATCCTCGTTAAATGGGGATGTTGATCTCAGAATAAATTTCGTCACGAAATAATAAATTCATGATAAAAACTTATATTTTTTATGTTAGAATTCCCTGCTTAATTTTCGAAATACTTCATAACCCATGCTCATTTTTGAATGATCTCCGGGCCTTAAAGATCGATACACTACATTTATTTTTAAAATGACATTTTTGTTGCTTTTTCATGTTGTTTTGATTTAATTTTATTTGAGCGGCTTAGATTGAAAGGGGCGTAAGTGATTTGGTCGATTTCTCTACATCGACTCTCCCTTTTGGTCATAATTCAGCTGCAAACTCATTTCCTGCTGTATTTGACAATGTGGAAGGTAGGTCAGAACCTCATATATCGGATTCTATAGCAAACTCAAATTGTAACCAAATTGTAACGTTTTTTGCAGTTGTGTTATTAAATAGAGAAAAAGTTGATGAAGAAAAATCGATCAAGTCACTTACACCCCTTGAATTCTAAGCCCCTCATTTATCAACAGGAGATTCGCCGAACCTCATCATCTGATTTGTCGGAATCTTTTCGTCTCATTCGGGTAAACATTCCATTCGGGTAAATGTTGCATTCGGGTAAATGTCTATTCGGGTACATTTTGCATTCGGGTATGTGTTACATTCGGGTAAACGTGTTTCGGGTGAATGGGACACAACCGTTTGATATGGTCCACATTACGTTTCCCTATTTCGTAAATGCTATAAATTACTGAAAATAGTAGGTATCCCTATTTCCCTATACATTCGTTCTGCTCATTTGTGTGCTTACCTATCCGTGTTATCAATAAGGAATAACTGATGAATCAACAAGGCACATTATTTATATACCATTGAGAATCCGGTGCGCATGAATCGCTCGCTCGAAATGATAATGCAGTGTTTATTGTATCGACGATGTGGATAGAGGAAACATTGTAGTTCAAGCTCCGCCTGTCTTTAATTTATTGAGTATTAACAATCGATTCGCGATTTCAGATCATAGCATTCACGATTCATTAGTCATGCAGTCGTTTCAATTGGGCTTTTTCAAGACTAGCGAATGAACTGGGAAATTTGGAAAACTGTATAGTTCAAAACACACTCTTGCTCCAACTAGCAGACTGCAGTCTCTCTCAATACTGATGTTACACACTGCGGTTTTGCTCGACACCGCCGAAGAAAAGAAGAATGAAATATAGATATCGCATACTGTGGTTCTATTTTGTTCAGTGGAGACACCGCATCGACTTCATGCCGTCTAGCTGATAGTGCTTCTATATTTTTGACTCACATCATTTCTGTACTGGGGTGAGAGTTCAAAGCTTCGAAAATGCTCTCATTTACGTTCGGGGGGTAAGGTTTTAATCGTTAATACTTATTGATACTATCAAGATTGGCCAGCGGTTGATGCTTCACGCTTAAAATTACACTTAAAATTTTGTGCTCATCAGTATCTATTTCGCATTGTTGAAAGGGCGTCCAACATTTTCCGCCACAGAATGCATTCTCAGAATATGCACGAAGCAAGCATACTGCAGAGCTTGCCTCACTGGATGACTGATAAATCGTGAATAATATATTGGTGACTTTTACCTGATCGACAATTCCATTTTTGTGAATTCAAGCATTGCTTCCAAGTTAAAAGTGGCTTTAAATTGCAGCGCATTTTACGCAGGATGTGAAGAAAGTATTTTTCAGTGGTGAGAGCAGAACCATGCAGGCTAGAAATATATCTATTCTCTCTTCACGCTCAATAAGAGAACTATCTCGTCTCTTTCGTACATATTCCTTTCATTTCTCGTTGATTCCTTTCATTCTGCAAACAAAAGCGACGTTAGAAATCGTCACTTCTTCTTCTTCTTTGTTTTAAGAGGCTTTAAACTTTGCAGTTCATTCGCCTCTAACCGTCACTTGGAAATTAATTTGAAGCATCCATGTATTTTGGCAGTTTGTATAGGAATGAATGTTTCCTTGCTGCAATCGAAACTTATTCACTGAAACTAATGGAAACGGTGCAGTGAGGGATGTGTAGTATGTCTGCAGGAGTAATTATTTACCGGCGCTAATTGTAAGCGTGAAATTAGTGATGAAACGGATAGTGGTTTGGTCGGATACTGGATACCGGTCAGCTTCGAGTCCGGATAGCCGAGTATTCGACAGCCCGATGTTTATGTTTGTGCTTGTTTGTGTGCGCGCATGTATGGGTGTGTTTGTGTGTGCACGTGTATTTGTGTGGGTGTTTGTGTATGTTCGCGCGTTTTTTGGGTGTTTGTGTGCGTGTGTGCGCGTGCGTTTGCGCGTGTTTTTTCGCTTGCATGCAGGTGTGTGCTCTTTTGTGCGTGGGCATGGGTGGGTGTGTGAATGCGCACGTTTGCACGCATTTATGCGTATTTGTGTGAGTGTGTGCACTTGCGTGTTCGTTTCTTTCCGTGTGTGCGTCTGTGCGTGTGCACGTTTGTGCGCGTGTATGTGCATGTGTGTGCGCGTTTGTGCGCACCTGTGCGTCCATTTGTATGATTGTATGCGCTCGTGTTTTTGTGCACATGTTTGTGCATGTTTGCGCGTGTATGTCCCTGTTTGTGCACGTATTTGGTATGTGCGTGCGCGTGCTTCCGGCGTTGTGTATGCGTTTGTGCATGCGCTCGCAATTCTGCGTGGGCACGCTGAAAGCGCAGACCTAGTCGAAAATCGCGTAATTTCGAGCAAATCGCATAAAAATATCGCGTAATTTTGAGCGAATAGCGTAAAAAATATCACGCAAAAACGCATAAAAAAGAATTCAGTGTACTTGTAAATAACATGCTTCTTCGTAACATGGAATACATGTTTGATACAGGAAAAATGGTAAAATGAAGACAGCTCAAATCGGACTATTTCTTTCACCCTTAGAGAGCGTATAAATCATAGAAATATTTCTTGCCCCCTAAAACTCGAGAAAGGATTAGTCCGATCTGTGTCGTCTTTCATTTTATTATATTTTCTGTAACAAACATGTATTCCGAATAACAGAGAAACATGTTATTTACAAGTGATTGAAGAATTTTATACACGGTCAGCGACGATCCATTTTGGTAAAATAAAACTTACGTTTGAAAGCAGCAAGCATCCTCGAACATGCGAAATGAAAATAAATATTACCCGTTCAAGCAGTTTTAATCGTCAGTGAAAGCTTCTGCTTTTATACTTGTAAGAGAACGAAAAAGGGAAGGAACGAAACAAAAGTATCAATGTTTCAGTATGCGTAGAGAATATGTCGTTTCAACTTCACTCCGATACACTGAAATTGATCCACCGAAAATGACTGTAGTGGAAGTGAGAGTTGTATGAATAAAATTCAATCACATTTATTAGCTTCGAAAATAACTAGCCCTGATCTTGAAAGTGCACTATGAATCATTTTTAGCTCTCCGATCTTTTTCATTCAGGACTGAGAGTGAACATAGCATAACAAGGAGTTATAAACAACATTCTATGCATGAATATTTCTTTGGAAGAATCGCACGAGACAAAATAATGAATGAGTCAAAATAGACTCTATCTGCGTGTATGTATGATTTTATTTTCTCTTCTACTCTCTCCCTTGTTAGCATTCAAGCCTTGTATCGATTGTATTCATCAGCATTCTATAAGGTCGGTGTTCAGTCCACCGCTCAGCGCAGCGCACTGAATGTACGATCGACAGGATGGCGGAGGAAGTAAAGCAACGAGAGGACAACGAGCGCAAGAATACAACTAAAGGAAATAAAATTCAACCACCAACATAAGCCCCACCCGTGGACGCGTGGGAGCGGCACACAGTGAAAGAAGAGTGCATTGCGAGCGCAAGCAACCTGCTCTGAGTGCAGAGAGAAGGACTTGAGTTTCAACCGCCGCTAAGCAAAGAAGTTTATTTCGCGTGCTAAAGTTATTTGAAGCAAGAAACTAAAAAGAATGTTTGAACTTGTTAAATATTGTAAATTTGGTGTAAATAAAATGTGTACAAAGGAATAAGTTATTTATTTGCTATCAACCGATTAATCCCTCATTCGGTCTGTGGTGTGGTTTGGTTTTGGATTGGTCCTTAACAGGACCAAAGAAGCGAATGGAATTTTCCATTTGCTTCGCATCGCACGCGGCACTGGGCCGCTCGGAATCATTTCCGTGGAAACGCATTCTCTCCTAAGTAGCATAACTGCTACTTTGGTTGAGATTGCCATATTCGTTGACCTTGCGTGTCAGCCGCATGGGCGGCTGTGGAAAAGTTTGGTTCGAACACGCACAAACATGATCGCAGCAAAATACAGTCCACTGCTTGGTGAAACAACAGTCGGGGTTCTGCCTAATCGAACCAAGCACAAAATTACACGTCAGAATATCAGCTTCATTTATCTCTGAGATTGTTTCCCTGTTAATGTTAAGACCTGCAGCTGCGTACTGTGATTCAAGGAGAGTTTTGTATGCATCTTTTCCAAAAAATATGTGAGATATGACTTCCATTTAGCAATTGCATGGTTCTCAATATCCGTCTGTTGACTGTCGATAAATCGGGAACAACAGCTGCAAACGATAGCAATCCTAACCTATCACACACATTTGGATGTTTGTTTTTAATATGTCGCTTAAAGTTCCCATAATTCAAAACATTTTGCTCATAAATACATTTGTTATTGGAAATGCACATGAATCTACCTTCCCGCTCACCAATAACTTGCGTTGGCTTAGATCGTTTCATACTAGAGAAAAAAAATCATGGTAGCAGTGAACAGGAAACAACTCGATTTCGACAACCTATCTGTATTTTACTATCGCGATCGACGCTTCAATGATTAAGGTGGAAACAGAATGCCGCGTTGTGCGTTGCTTCTCATCAGCTGTCATTGCTTGCGTTTTGTACTAAAACATTCGCCCGACGCAGTCTGTTGATTTGCAGTCACAATCTAGCATTCGCGTCACCACTTTTCATGTACAAAAACAAAATAAAATTTGTATGAAAATCTTGTTCTTATTGTGTCCGAGGATCAGTTTTTAAAAACAATTCATTGACATACCCGCGCTGGCGGCATTGAGCTTCGTTTTCTAGTTTAGGGGAGCGTGAAAGAGCTGATTTTCAGTCGGAATGAACACGTTTTTAAAATTAAAATTAGCTTTTCCATATCAAACTAGTATTCTATTTAAATGAAGAAAATTTTTGTTTGCAGGTTGTGAAAAAGTCTCATACGAAAATAGTTTGTGAAGACAACTTCATATTATGATGAACAAAATTTGCAACAATGTTGGAATTGTTCAGCCATATGGTTGAATGAAAGTCAGAAACACGTATTTCAAGTAATCAAATAACATGATGTGAAAATTTTCATTCAAATTTTAGAACTTAAAAACCGGCTTCGTGTCTTCTAATCTGATAGAGATTACACTAACGAGTTTGGGACCCAAATTATGGCCCTAATTTGAAGTTGCCACCAGACGTCGACACCATGCCACTGTCATCGCAAATTCGACGCAAGCAGTTTAGAACAAATGTTAGCGTTTAGTACAATGATGCTAATGACGCAACGCATTATTGTGTTCGACTTAATGGAAACACACATATTTAAAATGAAGTGTCAAAGCACAATTGTCGCAACGCGACGCATAGCGCGGCATTCTGGTCCCACCTTTACTATTTGAGTGAAAAACGAATGATTTTACTTGTACGAAAATTCACATAAAACTGTATCACAGCGACACTCACTGACTCAAGCAAAAGTTTCCAATCTGATTCTCCCATCATCTAACGTCATTCCGAGAGGCAAATAAGAGAATGCAAAATTCTCTGAGAATAGATAAGCCGTATTTTTCCGTTGAATTCGTGAGTGAACTCTGCGAAGACGATGGGCGAATGTTTTGTGGCTCAAATAAAGTGAGACATAATCGGAGAATAGAAGGATGAGCTTTATCTGTAAATGAGTGTTGTTGAACGAATTTAGATGCGATTTTCCTCATACCTGCAGATACGGTTCGGATTTTTTGTTACCGTTCTGTGTGTTCTTTAGAAGCGTTGAAGATGTGATTTTGCTAAGAGATACTTTGGATATTCAATAAGTTCGGTGTTTCAATGTCGCTCTAAACAGCAAGCAATCAACAGTACATGTACATGCTGAAAGTATGAGAATATAGTGTACTATCTGCTCAAATTGGCGTTTTATTGCTTCGCGAAACGTTCAGTGCATTCATTCATCAGGCCTTGCCAATGCAATTGAATATTTGTAATAGTGAATTTCGTTCCAAAATTTCTATAATGTTTGTTTATGCCGGCCATAATTTCGTAATCCTACGTTGGTCTTTAAAAAAAAAATTGATGCGGCCCCTATAGAAAAAAAGGTTGAGTACCGCTGTGCTAGATGGTCCATAATCGTACTCATTCGACCCTGGTCAACATTTACTGCTGCAACCCAATCGAATATTGTGTTTACAAACAGTGAAAGCCCGTTACTTATACGCTGTATCTGTACGCGGTCACAATTGAGTAGTAAATACTCGAAAGTTGATCACACACGATTGTTGAACCCGAAATCGCCAACTCGAAGTATGCTGGGTTTATTCAATCTCCGATGGCTGATGGCTTATCCTCAGTTTTCATTACTAGGAATTCAATCGGTACAGAGAAACTGTGTCTGTGTGTGTGTATATGTTTGTGTGGTCCCCGTGGACTAGTGGGTAGCGTGGCGCTTACCAAGAATGGGGCTGGGGCTTCGATTCACGTTCTGATCAGAAAATCTATCGTCAAAGATCGTTTTGATGGCTTGCACTAGTACAGTTAACCTACTCACTTTCGAGGTCACCTTAGTTTCTAACACAGACGGTCCGAGATTAGATTATAACATCCCCCGTATAAACTTAAAATAATATAAATAAACATAATAGGATACATTTAAACATGAGGAAATCGAAGATGAAAAGCGGAAACACTTTGTTATTTATATTAACATATAAGCTGTGCGAATGCCTGAAAAATGTTAAATAAAATTGAATTTTAAGTAATTAAATAAAAAAAAAAAAATTAAGTAATTTAAGTAAATCATCAGTTCACGATCGTGCTGAACGGTCATGCAAAGTTGTTTGCTTCAGAATGCATTCCCAAAATACGCACAAAACAAGCTCAGTACAGAGTTTGCACTGACGCGTGCACCCGCGGCGGATTACTAGGATGTCGCCCCTCCATAATACTTAGTTTTTGTTTTCGAATGAAAAATCAAACTTATCTGAACAAGGAACGTCATTATCATAATATTAGATAGGAAGAACAAGAAAACACAAAGTCTTTACGCGTTGGTCACTGGAACAGTTACAGTTACGAAATTAGAAAATAAATAAAAATAGATAACAAAATGTGACTCAAACAAATCTTATGAAATAAATATCTTTCGGAACTGAGACTGACATAGATATTGTACAAGTGCTTCCCGTGCACATTCACTTTCTTGTTGCGGGCTCAATGGAATGCGCAGCTATAACGGAACGGGGCTCAACGTATTAAACATGTCTGACCCATCGTTGACCACAAATTAGCAACAGTTCGAAACAATTTCAAATTCACTGTGAAATTTGGAACCGATTCTTGGAAGTCCCATGATGAACTGTAACACATCCAATGCAATCTCATTAATGGCATCATTAGAATTTCAGCGGCCTTCAAATGTCTACGGAGTCTTGGTGTCTCTAGAAAAAGCTGCCTTTCTGAAACTTCGTAGTTGCCAGTTTGTTAAATCGACTTTTTCAGTTCACTGTCAGGTACTCATAACATGTGTCGAACTTGAGTTGTTTTAAAATTCTGCTTCTTTTTTTGACGATTTTGGCAGTTCTTGTAATGATCTGGAATTCTCCGTTTAGTAGCAAATTTGTAATCGTTGTATTTTAATAAAAACTTTCCTAATGGCCGTTTCGACTAGACTGTTTCTTTCAACAGCGAAAAAAAACTAGTGCATTGAGTCTGATCACAACATTACTCAGAGATGGTTCTTTGGTTCGCAAATATTCTGCGCTAGATCTACTTCATGTAGTTTAACGCAACAGAAGTACTTGGGTCGCGGAATACTTCAGTAGCCAACATCAGCCCACAAACAGTTGGAACTGCGAAAAGCGAGTAAACAGATTGAACAGTTTCAAAAATTTTACACACTGTAGCAAAATCATGTTGTCTTTATAAGCCCAAAGAGTTGCCTACAAACTCTATGGATACGGCTTTTTTGTTTTGCTTTTTTCAACAAAACCTGAACTCCTTCATTTGACCCTGACATGGTTGGAGCGGTCGATAGCCTGCGAACGAGACTTCTTGAAAACTAAACCCTCACCTTCCAGTTGTTGACAGATGTCGTTATTCAAATCAGCAGCTTTTCCCACCCAAAATGAAAAAAAAAACTAGGAGTGGGTTATATCTTGTTGTATTTAAAATAATCAGATGAATAATTATTTTGTTTTAGTTTTTGTTTTTGCGGTCTGTTTAAATATATACGAAATAATATATTTATGACGTTTGACACTCAAATAAACAACAACAATAATAAAAGAATAAAAGATGTAGTATGAGGAAATAATGAATATAGAAAAAAAAAAGATTCTATAACATGGACATTTCCATAGTATGAATTTTGATCTGGTAAATAAACTGACCAGTCCAGAATCTGAAGCCCATTCAATAAACCATGCCATGACTTACCGGATGCTACGAATTGATGCCAAATTACCCAATTATCACGGTGTTTTTGATCCAAAAACAGAAGTAAACGATTCTGTAGCAATTAAGTACAGTTCTGACTGTACATTGGTGTTGATGGAAAGCTATCTGAACCAGGCCGTTTTGAAAATATGTTCCTCAAACCACCAAACTGATTAGCTTCCACATTAGTTTTTGGACCCGAAAATTTGGAGATGAGATTTTTATGGTTTGGGGAGAATTTTCTCAAAAATGCCTGGTTTTGGTAGCTAACCATCAACACGAATGAACAGTCAGAAGTGCAAAGAAGTACTTCAGAATCATTTACTGCTGCTTTTACATCAAAAACAATGCTATAATTGGGTAATTTGGCATTAATTCATAAAATCTGGAAAGTCATGGCATGGCTAAATGAATAGGGGCTTCCGATTCTGGACTGATCAGTTTGTTTACCAGATCAAAACTCAACCAAGAACTTATGAGGAGTGATCGTACGAATAGTAGATGCAGCTTACAAGCAGTATGAGTGATTTGAAAAGCATAAACGAGTAGTATCCTCTGCGTAGAACGAGATACACACTACAACATGGCGCAGCTTGGTCAAAATCACCCCGAAAGGGTTATTAAAACTGATTAAGAACTAAAGATGACCTATGATATAGAAACTTATTGTAATTCATGTGAAATTGACGTTAATTATGTAAAGGAGTGAGAGTTTTTCCCTCTGGTTCTATAGTTATGAAAAACTGGAATTTTTGTTTTTTGAATGTATCGCGCCTGAACACAACAGTAAAGTTCAAATGGCCAGTCTTTTAAATGAAGATAATTGTTATGTTCTACACTATATACTTCAATTCATCCGACTTCTTACATATCACTGGTAACTCAGAAAAAATGAGTGGTTCTATAGTTGTAAAACACAGTGTATAATATACGACGAATTTCATGCCAACTCACCTTGGGAGTTGGCAGCACCATCTCAGATAGTAGTGAAACGTTGTGGATGTTAAGACATGAGTCATTTAAGCAATTTTGCATACTTGAAATATTCTAAAAAAAATTAGACTCCTTTTTGGAAAAAGACAATTTTTTTTCTTAATTTTTTACAAAAAATTATCATTCCAAATATATGATACCTACAAAACTCTTGTCAAAAGACGAAATGTAGAAATTTGTTTAAATTTTCACAAAAAATACCAAAAAATTTTTAGAAGAAAATTTCGCTGACAAAAAAATTATTTTAAATATTAAAATTATTTTTTCTCAAAAACGTTTCTTTAATTCCCAAATATATATATCTATGAATAGCCCTTACAATTTTCAACAAGTCGCCCATACATCGGACGATGGGCACTTTCACAGGGAAAAAAGTTTTTCGAACAACAGCTTTTTCAAGTTTTCTTTGAAAAAAATACAACTTATCCTAATTTAGTTTAAAGTCAAGACAGCGATATAGTGTATTCGACAAAGGTTTAGACCTTGTTAAAATATAAACTTTTGTCGAAGACATAAACTTTCTGTCTTTTAGAGTTTTTGGAATATAAGTCATTTTTGTATGAAGACTCCTGGAAAAAAATATGTTTTGCTCGTAACATTTTTGTGTGTGAATTCTCACGTTTGACATGTTCTTGACATGTTTCTAAATAGAGAAAAGTTAGCAAAGCATGTAAATTTCGATAATTATACATAAACACTAATAGCATTTTTTCAAAGAAACAAAAAATTGAAAAAGTTGTTGTTCGAAAAACTTTTTCCATGTAAATGTGCCCATCGTCCGATGTATGGAAAACTTGTTAGAAATTTTAAGGGCAATTTATATAAATTTTTTCAGAATTTTAAAAGCATATGTTTTCAAGAAAAATGAATTTTGATTTTCACAATATTTTTTTTCAATGAATTTTTTTTCCAAGTAATTCTTTGATAATTTTTAATGAAAACCAAAATAATTTCCTACATTCCATTCTTTGCGATCTTGGATGATACATGCCATTTCGTTTCCATCGATCTTTCTATTTACAATCGATTTATAAAAACTGGTCTTCTGTGACAATCAAAAACTACGAGTTTTCAATAATCTCGAGACACATCTGGGATTGTCATTCATCTTTATCGTTTTGATTTCCAATTATCTACCACTCAAATAAACATCAAACAATTCGGACCGGAGTGATCATCCCATTCAAGAAATATAAATCTCATATACGAACATTCCCCAGATTAGTCCTACGGGGGAACAAAACAAGATGATTCACATATTCATAAAACTTTTCCGAAGCGACTAAAATACAACAAAAACAAGTAACTGTTTTACATTTAAGATAGAACAACTGACTCGAAATAATTGGACAACACTCCCGGGACGCTAGCCATGCAATCTGATCGACGTAAGACCTTCCACCGCAGCAATTCACCCTGACCCCGGAAACGCAAGTGGAGACCAGCGAGTGTGTATTTTCTCAGCTATCCAAACAATAAGCAACACCTTCATGGGAATCTGAAGCAATTCCTCATCCGACCACTCATCTGCCACTCTCGTCGGAAGCAATCGCAACAACAGCAGCAAAGGCAGCAGCAGAACCGAAGAAGCGAAAACAAGTGAGTTTGGAAAAGCCCCCGAAGGCATGGAAAAGCATATCGGGCCATCACCGCTTCTGCGGAACTTGGACCGTTGGAGGTTCTCCTCGCTAGAACTGAACGAAGCGGTCAGTCCCCGGGGTCCAACCAAACCATAAAACACGCACACACACACACACACACATACACATAGAACACCGGAATCAGAACCGATTCGAACCATTCCATTCCGAACTGACGGGTGACCAACCAGGACGACGCCAGGATTCATAAAGTTTTAATGGAGTGTTTTGTAAAAGTGAAACAGAAGTGGAACAATAACAACATCTTTGATCGGGAACGGAAGGCGGCGAGCGTCCGGGGAGGAGAAGTGCTAGTACCGAGTGTTGGCCATGTAAATACATGTGTAATTTGAACCTCTCCTGCTGAAGTTAGCCTGAGGGCATCGGGGGAAAAATCTACACTTTTGATGAACAACGTTTCGCGGGTCCGTACCGGATTGCTCTGCGATGGATTTCGTCGAATTGTGGTTTCCGTGACCGAGTTATTTTCACCACAATTAGTTTCGTGGCACATAGTAAATTTCTTGCTTTCATAACAGCATTCGTCGAATCATATGTTATCCGTCGTTCCGCTTCGATGAGTAATATCCGTATCTGAAAGCGGAAAAAATCCGGAAAAAAACCAACAATCGTCTAACACAATCCGTGCTGCCGTGTGTATTTGTATATAAATCTGCGAAAAATGTATGATTTATTTCAACATTTATTCATATTATGGTCAGGGAATCCATTTCGTGCCTCCGTGCCGCTGTTGTTGTAAGGATTTATTTCTCTCGTCTGTTCCCGCTAATGCTGACGGTGGCATGTTGTCTGGGATGGAGGAAAGTGGGGCAAAAGCAAATTCTGTTGCCCTCGTTTTATTTTTTTTCAGCTCCAGCTCCAGTCAGCAGCATCCGATTTACATCGGGTGGAAAAAAATGCCCGACAGCCAATCAGTGGCAAATAAAAGTATGTCCACTAGGAAACGCGCGGTGTTACAGTTACACATTTTTACAGCATTTTTCGTCTGTTCGTTGCTCCGTTGGATCGGGAGTTTTTGTATGTATTCTCTCCTATTGCTATTCGTTTCAGGAAGAGCAAATATTTGCGGATAATATTGTTAGTGAATTTTATAAATCTAGCTTCGCTTTCTGTTTGATTTATGGCGACGGAAGCGAGTGGGAGACAAGGCCAGGTCCCCAATTGTGGTGTAATCTTTACCTGTTCTATTTGATTTTCCGTTTGCTTTTGTGGCTGTGCGGAGAGAAAAATATTTGCTAGGCTGCCGTGGGGCTGGTGGCCAAGGGGGGAGGGGGGAAGCTCAAAGATGGCAAATTTGTGCGGAATGTTTTCGACTTGTCCTACCGATGGAGTCCAGTCGTCGGAGCAATTGAGGGAAAATCGGAGGGAAATCGATAAGGATAAACTGCAGCCTGCTTGCTTCTTCCGGGAAACACTGAGACCTGTCGGTCGATCGGTTACGTAAGGCTGCAATAAATCTTCGCCTTCGGCAAATAGTTGCTCCCCGTTTGCGTTTGGTAGGAAGAAAGTGGAAGATGGAGACGGGAGCAGCATCGCTGTCTTAATAAAACATCCCACTTGAAATGAAAAAGTTCACTCACAAACACAGGAATCGAGGTTTTAAACACGGGTTTTCTCGGGGGATTTTAAATATTGCATCGGTCTAGTAGCGATCTCGTCCCACTGCACTATCAAATAGTCGATAAAAAAAATCCTGAACGGCCCAATTTTACAACAGTGGCAGTGTGCACAACCATTCGATACCGAGAGCGATTCCTTACCGCACATCCGACTTTCGGAGGGACCGACAATGTTTGGTGGGCCGCAGATTCGATTCAAGAACATAAAGTTCAATACACGATTGATGCCCTTTCGAGTTCGGTGATATACGACCTTTCAGGTTCAGGTTTCGCAATTGAAGAGGGCCCCGGAGGAGCACCGGAGAGAGGACAGGATGGATGTGAGGCACTGTGTGTGTATGTGTTTGTGTTTGTGTGGCGGAACTATTTTCACAAGGCGATTCGAAATCTTTTGAAACGAACGGTTCCTGTCCCCGTGGGTATCGGTAAGTGATACGGTTGAGTTACTGGTGACCCTTGGCAGTGTGCGGATCGAAGGTGCGGGAAAATCAATAAGGAAAGATTTGACCTGCAAATCGGTGTAATGGTTGAATTGCGGCAGTGAAGGAATTTACGACGTTTATTCATGTTTTATTCAGCCGGCTGTTCGAACGGGATAATTCGGGGTGTTGAGTGAATGCCTGTCCTGTTAAACATGTGTTTTATCGACAAACCTTCAAAGAAACCGGCATATGAATAGAATCAACCCTGAATTATTGTATCTGTTGGAGTTGAATTGAATATATTGAATATGAATTTCAGCCTACAGAGGAAAAATCAATAACTTCTTCAAGTAACATATTTTCTTCGAGGATGGAATCCACTGATTACAACTTAGAATCATTCTTTTTTATCAATAATCTAATTTTTATCAATAATCTATTATTTTTAAACTGTGTCAGCTATATTTGCAATTCAATGTAAGCTATTCTATTAAGAGTAATAAGTACGTAAATAGCAAAAAGTAAACAAATGAATGCAATTCGCGTTTTCACACAGAACTATCGCTGATTAATTACAGTAGAGTTAGGGAATTTGTGCGCAGTTTATAACACATGAACTCCGCCTGCGAATGACGGATCTCGATATTGGCATGTCCTTATAGGAACCTGAAATTATCTTGATAATAGCCTGTCCGTATAAGAACCTGAAACTATTGAGAACCAGAGCAGTGGGTCCAAAGCCCCTAAAAGGAGGATGGTTGTAATAGCTGTTATCCATGGTTATTATAGAAAGAAAGTAATGGATAAACCCCTAATCTAAGGTGTGACGCGACCCGTGCTGAGGGATGAATGGTTGGGGGGGTTTCAATCAAATACCCTGCCTCTAACGGAGCCTGTGGAGTACCAGGGCACCCTCCACAGTATCGTCTGCCCCCTCTGCATTAAGCGGGTCACTGATGCAGTTGACCTTCTTTACCGCGCAACTCGTGGGAATTTCATGAATAATTCAACAAATAACAAAAATCTTCCGGGTTCCGGCAGCCTCTCTCTGTCGGAAAAAATCGTCATAGAGGTCGACTCTATGAATGTCGAAGAGGATGAAGTACTGAGCGACGCACCTGCGGATGTTCAGTCCTGCTCCTCTTCCATCCTCAACACCCCGACTCGTTGTGAGTCGCTAGAGGATGAAAGTGACGAAAGTAACGTCACTACAGAAACTGAACCTAAAATGCTAGATTCAGCTGAGGTCCACTCTTCGTGGAAAAAAAACCTCACCAAGGGTCAGAGAAGGAGGCTGAAGAACTTGGTCGCAGCTGGGATCCCTGCAAAGGAAGCTCGGCAGCAAGCACTGAGTCAGCACATCTCTGGACCAGCAAAACGCCCCCGAGGATCGGAACTACCTAGTAGTGACGAAAAACCGATTCTTAAAAAAACTAAACAAAATCTCTGCCCCCGTAAAAGAGCGGGGTTGAATGAGCAAAAAAAGATGCCCAAAACACTCTTCAAAACAAAGACTCCACAATAACTTCTGTCGAAACTGGAATCTCCTTCAAGGAAGCTGTGGAACAGATCAAAGTTGGAATACTCCCGGAGGACTATCCCAACACCGATCTTACTACGGCTCAGTTAGATTCCATCCAGAATGCTCTACTCACTGCAATAGAGCAACAAAGAAACGAGCTGGTTAAGCCCAAATTTTTCAATTGCTCGTATAAGTCAGGTTATCTAATCCTTTCATGCAAAGATCATCAAACTTCGGAATGGTTGAAGAAAGTGGTTCCCGGGATAATCCTAGACGACAACATCAAACTGGTTGCTCTAGACGCCAAAAATATTCCGCGTCCAGAAATTCTCCATGCCTTTTTCCCACAAAGCGCAACATTCAGCGACGAGAGACTCGAAAGCCTCATTGAGAGTCAAAATGAAAATCTCTCCACCGATAAATGGCGAATACTAAAGAGATCCAATCCCAACGAAATTCACGCGGACTGGACGCTAACAGTCGACGAAGCTTCGATGCGTCAACTAACTAGCACAAACTTCAACATAAACTTCCGATTTGGCGAAACTAAGCTGAGGAAAACAAATCCAAAGCAGCGCCAAGTCATAATCCATAAAAGCTCCGGTGTATTCAAAGGAGATCTGGGGCCAAAAAACGGGGAACCTAAAAATTCCAAAAACCCAGGAAACCTGAAGTCTTCAGAGACTAGTGACTCCAAAATAGTGGAACCACAAAATGCTCAAGAAGTCGTCAGAAGGGTTTCTGGCAAACAAAAGCGCCCTCGTGAAGCTTCTCCGAAAAACAAAAAGCTTGGCATCCTGAGTATTCCCGGCCCAAGCGGTACAAACTCAACGGTTATCGCAAACAGGTCAGGAACTTCGATTGTGCCAAGTAAAAAAGGTGAGTTTCTTCAAACCCATCCCAGATCCAAAACGAATACGGAAGCTGGAACAAGCAAAAAACATGACCTGATTTTCAAAAAAACAGATGGTACTCCGATCCTCCCAAATGAACCACCAGATCGGATAACCCAACCTAATGCAGAACACTAAAGTTCTGCAAATAAACCTCCACCACGCCAAAGCAGCGTCGAGCGTGCTATCCAGGAGGTTTACAAGAGACGCTGTGGATCTAGCTCTTATACAAGAGCCTTGGGTTCACAAAGGAAGAATACTAGGTATTCAAACAGGTTCATGTAAGTTGTTCTATGATGACAAGCATGACTCCCCAAGAGCTGCTGTCTTAGTAAATGCAAACATTAAATGCTTTCCTATTACAGAGTTAATTCAAAGGGACATCGTCGCGATCAGAGTGGAAGTTCCTACCGCCAAAGGAAGGGCCGACATCGTAATTGCGTCGGCTTACTTTCCAGGCGATGTTCCTGAGGTTCCTCCACGAGAGGTAGCGGCGTTTGTAAACTACTGCAGGGAAATTAACAAGGATTTCATTATCGGATGTGATGCCAACGCTCATCACACCATGTGGGCAAGTACGGATATCAACTACCGAGGTGAGTGTCTTTTAGAATTTCTCTCGTCAAACAACATAGATATTGCTAACAAAGGGATTGAACCAACCTTCATTAACGCTATCAGACAAGAAGTCTTAGATCTAACGCTGTGCAGCCCGGCTATTGAAGAAAATATCCATAACTGGCACGTTTCCGATGAGGCGTCTTTGTCTGATCATAGACACATTATTTTTGAATGGAATGGTGGCATGGAAGTTCATAGAGAATACCGAGATCCCAAAAAAAACCAATTGGGATCGGTATGCACTTGAACTCGAGTCTAAAACTCTAAACTCGAAAATAAGGTCGATTCAGCAGCTTGAATCAGCTACAAAAGAACTAAATGAAACGATAGTCTCTGCCTACAACAATAATTGCCCACTGAGAACAGTTTCTTCGACAAGAAACGTTCCTTGGTGGAATAAAAGGCTCGAACGGCTTCGCAAAACGGCGCGTAAACTGTTCAACAGAGCAAAAATTACCTCGGACTGGTCTCAATATAAGAGAGCCCTAATTGAGTACAGTAGAGAACTGAGACGATCTTAACGAAAATCCTGGGTATATAACTGCGAAAGCATTGAAAATACCCCAATCGTTGCTAGACTCAACAAGACTTTGGCAAAAGACCACTCGAACGGGCTTGGATCGCTTAAAAAGTATGACGGTTCGTTCACAAAAACCCCCTCAGAAGTACTAGACTTACTGATGAAGACTCACTTTCCGGGATCTACATCTGTCCACTCGGATACAAATCCTGGCTATAGTGGCGACACAATATGCTCTCGAAGGCGTCTCATAGGACCCGAAAGTGCAAAGGATGTCGCTAACATAGTTGCTGGGTTAGTCTTCACGAGGGCCAGAGTAGTAAACGCGGTGAGATCCTTTCTACCTTACAAATCTGCAGGTGGAGATGGGATTTTTCCAGCCCTGATTCAAAATGGAGAATCAAAACTAATTCCGTCTCCAATCGAGATCTTTAAGGCAAGTCTGATACTAGAGCACATTCCTTCGATATGGAGACTTGTGAAAGTAGTTTTCATTCCGAAAGCCGGAAAACGCGACAAATCACTTCCAAAGGCTTTCAGACCAATTAGTTTATTATCAATACTGTTGAAAACTATGGAAAAAGTATTATATGAATACATAAAGTCTGTATTCATGTCCAAACACCCACTATCCAAATACCAGTTTGCCTACCAATCAGGCAAATCCACAATAACAGCACTACACATGCTTGTGACAAAAATTGAAAAATCTCTCTTGTCAAAAGAAACCGCATTATGTGCATTTCTTGACATCGAAGGTGCTTTTGATAATGCTTCTTATCTATCAATGGCACAGGCAATGAGAAGAAGACACTTCGATAATTGTATAGTCGAATGGATCCATGGCATGCTCACACACAGAAAAATCACCTCGGCACTGGGCGGGTCGTCTAATTATGTGATTGCAACAAAGGGGTGCCCACAAGGAGGCGTTCTATCACCTCTCCTTTGGTCACTAGTAGTTGACGACCTCCTGACAAGTTTAGAGGCAAAAGGTTTTGAAATTGTGCGCTTCGCCGATGATCTAGTCATAATGATACGAGGCAAGTTCGATGACGTGATATCGAGCAGAATGCAGATGGCCTTAAACCTTACACAAACTTGGTGTACCACAGAAGGTCTGAGCATAAATCCCTCAAAAACAACAATTATTCCATTCACCAAAAAGAAAAAACAGCATCTGCAGTCTTTATATCTTGGGGGAGTGGAAATAAAATGCAGCGCTTCAGTGAAATATCTAGGTGTTATCCTAGATGCTAAATTCAACTGGAATGCGCACATAGATGCAATAATCAGTAAGGCCAATACAGTCCTATGGGCATGTTCTAAAATGATAGGAAGAACATGGGGTCTTAAACCAAAAATGGTAATTTGGGTCTACACTGCCATTGTGCGGCCTAGAATAACCTATGCCTCATTAGTCTGGTGGCCAAAGACCAAGGAGACTGTAGCTACAAAAAAGCTAAACAAACTCCAACGACTAGCATGCATTGCAATTACTGGAGCAATGCGAAGCACACCCTCGAAGGCACTGGAGGCTATCCTTCACTTACTACCTCTGAACCAACATGTTCAGCTAGAGGCTAAGAAAAGCGCTCTAAAGCTTAAACAATGGAAAAAAATACTAGACGGAGACAAAATTGGTCACTTGAGCATCCTGAATCTCTTACCCGTAGGACCATCCTCAGAGATGAACAGTGATTGGATGGAACCTAGGACTAACTACGACATTCCATACAGTGTAATCGAACCTTCTCGTTCAATATGGGATGAAGGCGGTCCCAGTGTTCGTAATGGTTCAATCATGTTCTACACTGATGGGTCAAAAATGGGAATCAGAACAGGTGCTGGAGTGTATGGTCCCAGAACAAAAATCTCTGTAGCTATGGGAAACTGGCCAACAGTTTTTCAAGCAGAAATAGCTGCGATAATAGAATGCTCAAATGTCTGCCTTAAAAGAAAATATAGACATGCTAACATCTGCATATTCTCAGACAGTCAAGCGGCACTTAAAGCTCTAAATGCTTTTAAATGCTCCTCAAAAATTGTCTGGGAATGCATTCTCCTCTTACGGCAACTAAGTCGGATAAGTTCGGTACAACTGTACTGGATTCCTGGCCATTGTGGAATAGAGGGAAACGAGCGAGCAGATGAATTTGCCAGGAACGGCTCAAGCTCACCTTTCACTGGTCCAGAACCATTCTGTGGAATATCTGACTGTGTGTTGAAAGGTGAGCTGAAGAACTGGGAAGACCGGGAAGTCACGCCGAGTATTAAAATTACTCAACAATTGCTGAGTCTTAATAAGAAAGACTTAGGCACAATCACAGGCCTTATAACAGGACACTGTCCGAGCAAATACCATCTCAAAAACATAGGTTTAGTGCAAGATGATATTTGTCGTTTTTGTAATACCGAAAGCGAAACCTCGGAACATTTGCTCTGTAATTGTGGAGCTCTAACTAGACGCAGACTTAAATACCTTGATAAGGCTATTCTGGAGCCCAAGGAAATTTGGTCTGCGTCGCCAATCAGGATTATAAAATTTATCAAACAGAGTATTCCTGATTGGCACCTATCTCGCTATAGCTTTCAGTCTACTTCTTCATCAATAAGCAGTAGGTAAGCTTGAAGCGGAGTACAAAAAAAATGGGATATACCACAATAGTTCAGAATAATGGACGCAGTGGTTCACATCCAACAGGGAAATAAAAAACACTTTCACACATCGATTTTCACCTCAAACCTCGATGTGTAAACAACAGAGAAGAGTTTTTTACTCAATTGAGATTGTGTTTATCTTAGAATATCTCTTGTCACTTCTGATCACCACAATCATTATTTTTCTCTGCGATGCTAAAAAAATGTAACGAAACCTGAACAAATTGAATGTACGTCCTTGGAAGCGGAACAAATTGATTTCGTAAGTAGGAACATACCCCGTTTGAGAATCGACTGCGGTGCAAGTCAGTCATCATCGGAGAGAAGAGCAAAGAACATTTGAATTACGGAAACTAGGACATAATGAACTACTGCGAATGCCATTTGGATTGAAACCCTTTTGAAGAACGATGAACTTTATTCTAGAAAATCATTGGAATAATATGGAATAATATGTTACGTATACTTACCCCACATCATTGTATTTTATGATAGTAGAAACAAACAAATAAAGAATCTGTAAGTAATTCATGGAGAACCATCATTAGCTATCTTGAAAATAGTGAGCAGTGTTGCCACACATACAGATTTATCTGGAAAGGTACATATTTTTTCGTTATTTTTGGTACCGATTCTTTACGGTACAAAGTAGAGATTTTCGTCTAAAAGTACAGATTGGTACAGTTTTTTTCCGCGTATGAAATTTATCTCGAAAATTTTATTGAATGACAGTACGCAATCTAAATTTAGAAAGACTATGTATAAGCATCATCAAACACACACGAGATTCTAGGCTAGCAAATGCTAATGTAGGGGAGCCGCGGGTAAGACGGACAGTGGGGGTATGATGGACAGGTGGTCGGTTTGTATAGTTGCATTATGAATTTCAAATTTCTGTTGATGGGAACCTCTTTTACATTCTAGAATATTAAAACCATCCTATGACAATGAATACTGATCAAAAGTGAAATAGGGAAACAAAAACCAAAAATCAAACATGATTCCGCGTGTGGATGTAATTTTTGCGGCTTCGATATTAAGCATTTTGAGTGATTTAATTGCAAAATTGTATTCGCTGATGGTTATATTTCGGTTTGTGAGCTGACAGAGAAGCGATATTAGGTATATACGGAAAAGTACATTCTTTCGTAAGTGGTAAATTTAAGTTATTGAAATAATTACACTGGTGGGTTTGAAATGGACAGTCAGATCCATAATCACATCCAATGCATGATGGAAAGTGAAGGGAATAATATTGAACTCTTTTTTATATCGTTTTTTCGTTTTGTTCTATTTCAGTTACTGGACGCACAAACACTGAGAGAGAGCGAAATTATTCCTCTCGCGAGCGATAAACTTCTACGCTTCGTATATTATTGACCTGTCCATATTCCCCCCACTACATGTCCATTATACCCGCTTCGATAAAAATATTCTACTTTTCGGCTTGTTTTAATTTCAGTAAAAAACATGAAAAAACACATTTTTATAAAGTTTTGGAAAACATGAGTTTCCAAAGATACAATTGAAGTTTTCCTTAACATGTCCGACATGACCCCCATCTGCACTACTAGTAAACAAGTAAATATAATATTTTCTAGTAAAAAAATGATTATTTTTTTCATATTTCATGATTTTTCTCTACAATGGCTAATTCCAAAGGTACAGATTGTTTAAAGAAAAGTACAGATGAGAAAGATTTTCTCTCTTCTGGTACAGACTAAAATGTGGCAACACTGATTGTGAGTATTCGAACAAAGATCACGTTATCACGACAAAAACAATTGAGCCAAATCCCGATAAAATAAGGAAAGAACAGAATTGACCAAAACTACCAAAATAAAAGAAAGAAAGAAAAAAATCTGGGCTATCAGATTATTATAGGAAAATAACACTTTTTACCTCTATGGTTTTGAAAATTCAAGCAAAAACCCGAAAGTTTCTCGATGAAGAATTTAAAATTTTATTTTGAACTAGACATCAACAGATTACGTTATACACTTCATCGTCAGACCGATATACTATTAAAGGAGTAAAATGATATTGAAACACTCATGAATCAATTCCAAAAATTTCAAAACAATATTCCCTATTGTAAACGAACCACTATTTGTAGCAACTAAAAAGTATGCCGGGGAAACTACTCAAAATCCATCACATTTCATTTATAACTAGGGTTGCCACATTTAATTCTGTAAAAATCTGTATATCTGTATTTTTAACCAAAAAATCTGTATCGAAAAGTAAAGTGGTAAAAATGAAAATAAAGGAACTTATTTATGGGTTGTTAAAGTCGTGTCAATACAACAAAACAAATCATTGAAAATATTCTCTTCTCTGAATCGTATGATGTTTATACATGATTTTGTTTGCCTTCAAATATTCCTTCAATTTCATCCATGACACTCCTCCTTGAGCCGATACATAGATCCTCGCTTTCAAAATAGAGTACATCATTGTGGGAGCCAAACAAATTCCGGACTTTGTTTTCTCTGCATTATAAAGCGATATTCGCTCAACACACACTGATCAATGTCATCAAAAATTATCTTACAAACGATCTTAGCAATGGATACAAAAATTTCCCATCGCGCCTTTTGACATCCAACAGCTGGGACCAAGTTATATATCGGTTGTATATGTGCGACAAACTCAGCGATAAACCGATGGTCTTAACGGGTTTAGGAATATAGCGAAATTCCTACTGCACCTCACGAAACTAGGTTAAGATAGCGTGGTGGAAAACTTCGGATCGGTTTTTAAAATAAGTGTGATCGCTTCTATGGTTCGAGATCTACTAACTTTTATTCCTTCGTGTAACAAATATATTGCCTTAGCGGCGTATGTATGTGTGGTATTTTGAGGCGGATATACTAATCGTTAACCTTAGTGTGCTATAATATTGAGCGTGTCATCTGGTGTACAAAAATTCCAAAATGGGCAAAATAGGGTAGTAATTAAATTAGTTCAACTCATAACAATAGGAGTCAGTCAATTTTTGCACCATAAGATTCGACTTGAGTAGCCTGAATTTGTTAGTCATGTTCAAGACTTGCATATTACCTTCTTCAACTGATTGAGGAAATTGGTGCATCAAATCATCAGGTCATTCTTGTCCCATTATAAAGTTCGCAAAGTTGAGAACTTTCTTTTTTTAGCTTTTCAAGTCGCTCAAGAATTCACTTAACAACTGCCTCCAACGAAAGCCATCTCGTTTGCGTTGCGTTCAACTTTTTTATAAATAATTTTTTTATAATTTTTCATAAATTTATTTTATAAATCTGTAAATTATGTATTTTTGCAGAAAGATCGTAATTCTGTACATACAGATTCTGCATTTGAAATTTGGCGAAAAATCTGTAAAATACAGCATATTCTGTTTATGTGACAGCCCTGTTAATAACCATTGTACTTTATTTATAACACACAATATGGTGATATCACTTAGTAACAGCGACAGTCTCGTCTTGTCTAGGTCACATCCCCATTTTCTACGCAGAACAACAATATAATTTAATCCAATCCTCTAATCTTTAGTAGTTAGTTTCAGTGGGACTGGAAAGAGCCCTGGTTTTGCATAAGATTCATTCGTTGATGCATGATTCATTCTTTTCTCCGCGAGAATAGTACACCAGTACCGAGCATGCATCGCGAGCCTTATGTTCCATTCAAACCTACATTTACCAACAAACAATGTATGCGTTTGATACGGATATTTACAAGCGCTCATGTATCATTTCATCAAGTTTCACCTTGGATTTAAAGCTGCGATTGAAATCGGAGTTTTGAGGCTATGGAGTCGGAGTCGAGGAGTTGGAGTTGGATTCGGATGGATTTTTTCTTTATATTAGGATTCGAAGTCAGAATCGAAAAAATTTTACCAACTCAGACTCCGATTCTGATTTCTAGTTTAATGACCTAATAAAATCCAAATATTTAGATCATTAAACAAAATTTTATACCATTTTATAAAACTTTTTGTTCATTAATTTTTAATTAATAATAAATGAATAAATTAATAATAATCTATCTATATATATATAAATGGAGTGATGTTTGTCTGTCTGTCTGATTCTTATAGACTCGGAAACTACTGAACCGATCGACATGAAAATTGGTATGTAGGGGTTTTTGGGGCCGGGGAAGGTTTTCGTGATATTTTGAGACCCCTCCCCCTCTCTAAGGGGGGGCTGCCATACAAATGAAACACAAATTTCTGCATTACTCGAGAATTAATCAAGCAAATGAAACCAAATTAGGCATATGGAAACTTTAGGGTGCAATGAATGTTTCTATGGTGGTTAGATACCCCTCCCCCCTCTCTTAGGGGTGGCTGCCATACAAATAAAACACAAATTTCTGCATTACTCGAGAATTAATCAAGTAAATGGGCGGGACGAAGTTTGCCGGGTTAGCTAGTAAATAAATAAATAAATAAATGAACAAATAAATTTGTTTATTAATAATGCGAACTAAATGGTAATAATAATTTGCAGAAATATCGTAGAGCAGCAAAAGTATCCAACGTTGGATTATATCTGTGAAATCATAGTAGCGATACGGGAAACAAGAAAGTAAACTTTCAGATTAAACGCTCACGCAACAAATTTTAATAACTTCAACAAAAGTGAACCGACTTTTATTTAAAATAAAATAAAATAAAGCTTGTTTTAGGACATTTTCGATGTGACATCCCCTTTTTTCGATAACGCGTTTTAAATGGTGAACAAAATTCTTCATGCACAACTCTAACATTACGACTTCGATGCTGTTGAAAATCCGAGTTATTTCTTCTTTAAGTTCCTCCAAATTTTGTGGTTTATTAACATAGCAACGATCCTACGCGTACCCCCAGGGGAAGTAATCGACGACGAGAAAGGTTTAAATTCTTACCATGAGAGGACAATGTTTCATTTAGGCTTCGGTTGCTCGAGTAATACGATTTCACTAAAACTACATGTTCTTGTATATTGTACATCTTGACACTAAAAACCATCCGATCAGACTGAACGAGTAGCCGGATATTATCGTCCCGAAGTGGGGAATGCAGTGTTACAATCGACCGAGCGAAAAAAAAATTTATAAGGAGCTATTCGATTTTTTTTGCGTGAGCGTTTAATCTGAAGACCCTGTAGTTAATTCATAAGCAAAAGCTGTGGTTGTGGGATACAATAAACTTTTATTATTGTTCCTGTAGGAACGGTTAAACATAGGTTTTATTTATATCTATGTTCGATTTTTGAGAATCGCTTGATGAACACAATCAAGGCTAAAAATATGTGAAAAAAGGTTTTGTTTTTATTAATTTCCTTCTCATCGTAGGAAGGCTGCTTTGAAAATTGTAAAGTCAGACCTTTAAGCCTCCATTAAGCAAGATTTAACCAAAGCAATTTGATGCTCATTTGTATTATTCAATCAGGGAAAATTGCAAATAAAACGTTTTAATGAAAAACCTGGTTTCGATTTTTTTCATTTTTGTCAGCAGGAGTTGGAATCCGAATCGGAGTCGAAGTCGGGATTTTTTTCTCCAACTCCACAGCCCAGTTCACAATACGACATGCCATTGAGCATCCGTAGGGATGTAATCGCTTGCTAGTAGGATCAAGACTGAGCAATAATGTGAATAAGTCATAAAACTGAACCTATATTACAATACAACTTCTATAAGACCACCCTGATTCTATTTCGTTGCAACACAAACAGTTAGAATTTCAACAAGATACATTCATACATTGTTGGATGCTTAGAATAAAGTATATTCGTCAATTTCGTTCAAAAGAGTTGTTTGTTTATTTATTGTGCTTAAATATGATAATTTCAGCTGTCCAGATTCTATAAGACCATTTCAAAATTCATAAGGATCGTCAATGAAAGATCTAAAACGATCGGCTAATTTACATGTCAATAATTGTCAACCTTGGCATTTCGGCTTATAACCTGAAAAATTCAAGTTGGAATACTATTTACCAAATTCTGCTGAACAGATTTCTCGATATTTTGCCATGTTTCCGAATTTGCGACCTTGAGCTCTTCAATCGTGGTGTATCATTTTCCCTCAGTGTAGATTCTGCGTACAAGGATCCCCCTAAGATTTTCAACAGGATTCAAGTCGGGAGAGCGAGCCGGCCAGTCCAAAAAATTAAGTTTTTGGTCCTCAATCCGTTGCTTAGTTTACTTGCCGGTATGAATAGTAGCATTGTTTTGCTGGAATGTGAATTTTTTGTGACGATATCCACGCAAAAAAGGCAGGAGAGAGAATTCCAGAACATGTATGAAATCCTTGAAGCTTTCTTGAGCTGTCCGGTTGTACAGAATCCTGCCCAAACCATGCACCAATGCAAATCTCTCAGACTTGACATAGTAAACGCGATGCAGATTTCAATGCGGTGAAACTGTGTGTGGAGTGTTTTGCCGCGAGTGAACGCAAGTGATGGTTGCCAGACGACTTATCTATAAATATCTTCACAGGATTGAATTTTTGAGAGAAAAAGTAACCAAATGCCACTGAGGAATATGTTTCATTTGCTGTACTTTCAATTTGAATTGTCGGTTGAAACTTTTTTGCGAAAAATATAATTCATTATTAAATTAAATATCTCACAATCCAATTGATTACAGAATGAAGATGTGTTATCATATCTGGCATCCTTGTGCTGGTTTGTTTACATGTGGGATGGAGTAGAATGAAACACCAAAAAAACGCGCGATCTGAAGCGATCAATATGTCATAGCACGCGATGAGCTCCAATTCATCGCTCCGCATTGCATCGCATCGCACCGCACCGCGTTTACTATGTCCTCGGCCTAAGTGAACCTGCAACCTGCTAAATCTTCGAAGCATTTTTTTAACATGTGGCCGTACATTGGCCAAATCGACTGTTACAAACATAATTAATGTGTATGGAAAACATCTGTCGACTGCTAGGTAGCCAGATGCAGAATAAATCTGAAACCAGGATGTCGCAGCGATCGGAAAAAAAACAATGGACAATATCAAACACATCATAACTCATCCATCTCATCCACTATTTGACGTGACGAATGAATACAAATATGTCTCTTGATTCAACCTGACTTTAATCCACCACTACTACTCCACTCTGACATGTACCTTGTTGCCCGCGTACACGTCTATATAAGGTGAAACGAAAACATGATTTCTGATGCAAAAGGGAGTAGTTACAGCATTTATGGACATTGTTTGCCACCCGTAAACTCAAAAATCGATACATGCACAACGTAAACAGAATACCAGGTATGTTACTCCCAGCTTTTTTTCATGCGGTGGTAGGCAAAGACAGAAAGCAAAAACTAATTTCAACACGACAGTTGTACAATGTTTTTAAAATTAGCTTCCTTGTATTGGAGAGTGTATATCACAAAGCCAATGGAATATACCAGGTATTCTATTAACGTTGATACATGCATACATGATACATGAGAGAGAAACGAATTCAGTCTAGGGGAAGTCACTTCAATATATCATGCAGTACATTTGACGGTGAAGAATGAAATGAGCACGGTGAAGAATGAAATGAGCACGGTACATCGTTAGAACAGTTAGCAACGAAAGGGCCCTAATGATTGTTGATTCATATTGACAGAGAAACTGCTGAGAGAAGAAAAAATTGTAATGGGTTGTATCTAGCACACGACCGCATATTTTCGACGTAGAACTACGCAATTTGTGTACGGTAATGGTTTTCCGGAAATGTTCCGGTCTAAAACTCACGATGGCGGACACGAATGTAACAAAAGAAAAATACTTTTCGGATAGCCTTTAACAAAGATGTTAACTCGATGAACTCTCAATGGCAAGTAGTTCAATTTATTCCTCTCGGTTCTTTCTTCCACAACGTATGATTGACAATGCATGAATGTGAGTGTGTGTGTGTGTGTTTCCTCTCTTTCGCACGGCTTACAGAGACAAGGCTAGCTACTCCGGATCAGTCATTTTTTAGTGACGTCATCTGAGTCGTTGAAGTAAACAATGTGTTCTTATTTTTTATTTTTCGTGCTTTGTAAGTTTGTGCGTTGATAATATAGTTGATTATATTTAACACCATGAATAATTTGATAAAACATTTATCCACAAAGAACATAATTTTCGGTTTTTCGGAAAGCGAAAGAATCTCTTTCTTGGCCCGATAATGTCATTTTTATAATTTATACACCCGCTCACAGCGCATTGAACAATTTTCGATTTTTCATTTCAGGAACATTTACGCGTAAGTCGGAAAACAAAATACAACTGGCGACTGTTTACACTGACGACTCGGATGACGTCATCAAAAAAAAATGTTTACTCGCTAAAGAACTAGCCTTGTCTCTGTAAGCCGTGCTCTTTCTCAGCTGTCATAATGTATAAGGTAAGTGTATAGTTAAGGTAAGTACATTTTCATATTGATTTCGTGTTGTTTTCATTCTAGGTTTCTATAAAGGTAAGTATATTTTATTGATTTCCTTTCTTTTCATTCTAGGGTAAGGTAAGTATGGTGTAAGGATCCGCAACACAATTATTTTATGCAATCCACTTGTTTACCACTTCGAGTATTATTTTAGAATGCATCGAAATTTTTATAATAGATTATGTTCTTCGTTACAAATAAATTTGATGAGTGTCCTTTTACGTTTGATATGATGCATAGGACTACCAAAATATGTGAATTGTCAAACAATCATTATATTTTAGTTTTCCCTCTGAAATTATTGCACATCTCATGTTTACGAAGTTCTCGAACCGCGAAAGTTTATTCACCTCTAGTATCTGAAATGACAATTTTCCCAGGCTTCTCAGTTTAAAGGAAGTTTTAGAGAAACATATTCCAGTCTGCACAACGACAAGCGAGTACAAAGGTACTCAACACCAGAAAATACCCCAGACTTGCATGTATTTGCAAAGCGGATTCCCCCAGGCACATTGATTTTGAAGTCTGTGTTGGAAAACCGTAAATCGGGCCAATCAAAACTTGGCAGTTAGGACGTTTAGATAACGCTTGACATTTTACAGCTATTCAATTGTTCATCTCATGGAAAATAACATTTTATTAATTGTGATAGACACGTAGAAATATTTCCTATCAGTTGATGCAAACATCTTTCCGATCTGTTAAGAAATGTTCGAGTTAGAGGCATTCGAAATACGGATAGGGTTAGCACACAAATCGGCAGAAGAAATGTATGGGAAAAAAGGAAGTTCTTCCAGTTTTCATGAACTTAAACCGTTTAGAGATTAGCGAATTGTAATGTATAGCATATCAAACAAATCTTAGAGAATTTCCGATTCGATTGGTATGCAAATCATGAGAATTCGTTCACAGTGAAAATAGTTATTAACGTTAACTTTATTACACAAAAACGTGACCTGTTTTTTGATTTGGCACCCTTCCTGAAAGACGTAGTTCTACGTCAAAACTCATTTCCAAATGAATGCTGAGCCCTGATCACAATACAAAACAAAACATTATAGTAATTACACCATTGCTCGCCAGCGTTATTCGTTTTTCCTAGCACATGTCAAATTATAAGTTATACAATATTTCAAAGGAGTGATTTTTTGAATTTTATTTTCTTAAATGCGATTTGATCATTTCACAGATATCATAGTGAACCTTTCCATTGAGAAGCCAATTTCCCACATTCACGTGAGTAACCACTGCGAAGACACAAATAATTCCGGAGATAAACCAATCACATAAGCCAATCACTAATATACAATTTCAATTTATCGCACAAAGCAAAATCTAAACCCCTTCTGAAGCATGCATCCATTCAACCGTGATGCATTTTCCAAAAGTCAATCGACATCTAACCATCAAAATCGACATATTCAGAGGAAAATCGAAGGGGAGAAAACTGGTTAAAATTGAACATATCACCAAAGGGGGGGGGGGAGCAAGCAAAAAACTACGAAAACCATACCATAGACTATTTTCGGGTGGAAGGAAAAAGACGTTTTCCATCGTTTCATCTTCTGCTTCCACTGCAGACGGTTCGGTTGAATAGAGAAAGCCATGCTAAAAGGAGCATGCCCCGATCTTGAGGGATTCATTTCAACGGGAAAACAGACATCTTCTTACTCTCCACAAAAAAAGTGAAAGAATAAGATAAAAAAAACCAAGAGCAAACCCAAATGCATACGAAGGGAGCCCCTATTTTCCCGGATAGTATCCCATCGCTTAGCAGTACTCTTTTTTTTATTTTATTATTCTTTTGTGTGTATTTTATCATCGTTTTATCTCCCGACTGCATAATCACGCTCCAGTGGAACTTGGATGCTGCCGAATGGCAACGGCTGCCGGAATATGTATGGATGTAGACTTCGCCTCGACGGGAGAGTTGCGAGATAGGCATCAAAGGAGTACACGTAGACAATGGAGAGGGAGGATGAGCCAGAGGGAACCCGAACCCGAAAAGGAGTATTCAATAAAGCATCCCCGAGTCTCATGGTGAAGATTTGAATAATTTTTATGGATTATGATAATGGCGATGGCTTGGGTATTCGAAAACGAAGTAAAAGTCAAATTGAAATAAATTTTCCGAGGGCAATCGACAGTTAGTCGGCCCCCTGAGAGGGGAGCGTTTGTTCGATTCCTGTTTGGCGTCAGGCTATGTGAGGAGTTTTTACTGCGATTTTACGGTTCAGACATTGTGTGTATGCTGGGCTGACTTTCGTCCCATAATTCACCGCTTAATAAACGCACTCTAAACACGCGAAAAGATCGCAACTACTTGTGTTTCTGTAATCCATAAAAAATCATTTATCACCTGCTTTGTAGTGCACTAAACACCGCCTTGTTTCCCTATAAAACGAAGAATAGCAAAGCAAGTTGGCCCCAAGCTGCATATTACATCGCACAACTCTTTGTTCACTCCCCGTCTGATCGGAAACTATACTCCCGAAAGGTGTGTAGGCGAAAATGAAGCAATTGAAGTCTATAGCAAGCAAGAACCCACAAGAGAAGAAAACATGCAAAACACCCACACCCACTTGAGGAAAAAAAAAGAATAACAATGGGGACTATAATTTTCCAATTTATACTTGGAATAAAGCAATTGAGTTCACAGGTACCTGAATTTCCTACTTTATTTTAGCACCCGCGGGCTTACGGTTGGGTGGCCGCTTACCCACACGCAAATAAGAGCCTCGTAAAAGTGTTAATTTTTTAGTAATTTTAGCTCCACGCTTACGGCCCAATACCCCTGGGTTTGATAGGTACCGCTCGAAGGGGAGCAAAAGGCCTCAATTACGGACACGAATCCCATCGTCGTCAGGACCGTTTTCATGCGCGTGTTTGCATTTATGCGCTAGTTGTTCAAACATCGTGATAAGTGGTGGTGCCCGCAGAACTCATTTAAGAGTTGAAAAATCTTTGAATCACTTCGACAACGAGCAATTTTTCCTCTCCTCGCCCGCCTCGAAACGAAAACTCCCTCTGCACGGAAAATTTAACTAGTCATCTCCGCGTGGAGGTCAATTACGAAGCGTCAGCTTCAACACCCGTGAAATTGATGTTTCGATGGCTGACTGGGAGTGCTCAAGCGTCAGGCGCGAGAAAAAAACCAAACCAGAAGGGAACATCCAAAATCAAAGGCCAAACGTGGCCCGGCGTGACGTGCCCGAGGTTATTAAGACTTTCCGTTCCGTTGACTGTGCCGTCGCACTATGTCTCGCAATTTTTCCACCCTTTCCAAAAAGCGGGCAGCAGCAGAAAAAAATTGGATGCTGTCAAGCCATATGGAGTGTCAAAGCATGGCAGAAGGCTCAACTTGTCTTCTGGCCTGGCTCGGTGCTTGAGTTCTGTTCTCTCTCAATCTAAATGCTTCCCTGCATTCTGCAGCAGCAGCAGCAGCAGTAGAGGGTGAAGCAAAAGGAAAAGTGTTCGGCTGTTGTTATTAATGACCCGTCTATGTAAATATTTCGCCATGCTCGAAGAGCGAAGGATTTTCTACACATTCCTTTTCATCTTTCATGGTCGCTCTTCGACTGGTGCTTTGAAAATTGGTCCCTTTCAACTCGGTCGGAAGCCGGAACGGGACTCCGGACGCGTTGGACGGGTCCAGCATCATCGTTATCGGGGCACAGACACCACTACCCTCCCCCCAACATCGCATCCCTCTCCACAAGCAGGGCCAGGGTTGGTGTTTTTTTTTCTCGAAGGACTTGCAACGGTTGCGACCCTAGCTTTTTTGTGCGACGAATTGGGAACGCTTCCGAAAGGACTTTGATTTTGAGACAAATTAGGCAAAATATTTCAAGAGAGTTGTTTTTATGGCTTTCCAAGAGGGACGAGGGTTTTTGTTTTCACCGGCACGTATTGAAGTGTCAGTTGACGTGATCGATTTTCTAAACTGGTTGAAAATTTGCCGTTTTTGGCGGAGAAGAATGTCGCTCACTGTTGGCAGACACTGACTGCTACGTGTTAAAATAAAGTAAACATTTAGCTCAGGTAATTTTTTTTCCGATAGCTCTACCCTTCTAGACTTTCACACAAATCTTAGCAAGGTGAAAGCATATGAAAGTTTTTCGTATAGTTTGCCAAATACACGGCCTAGACAGAGAAAGATATCTATTTTCGTTTATGCATTTATTTTTACTCTTAGAAAACATTTTCCAACTTAATTTGATGATGAGGTGTAATATCATCACGCTTTTATACAACAGCACTAGTAGCTATATGGATAGCGTGATCGTGTGAAACAGCTTTGAATTCCAGCCGGCCTTGGTTCGGTCCCCATTGACGTCGTACGGATTTTTTTTTGCACAATAGAAAAATGAAATGAAAAAAGAAAACAAAGAAAGAGATGCTCTCATACATACAAATCTTTTTGAAGCTTTTAAAAAAGCTCACTATTTGCGCATTTGACCCTTCGGCACCCAAAAAAGCGTTATTTCTGTCAAAGTTGAAATATTTTCAGCCCACGCTAATTTGGGTGTAGTATTCAAATTAGAGCTACCACAAGGAAGACGAGGAAATATTTACTGTAGATTTTTCTATTACTATTTTCAACCACCTTTTACGTTAAAAGTCTCTTTTCCCAACCTCATTCCTATATTCTTCTCGCATTGGTAGCAATCTTTTGTGAAAACACATCAAGAAAATTTACTGTTCAATTTAAATAGAGAAATTACATTTAACACTACACTTTATCTTCTGAATGGCCATCAATCCTTATATACAAGATGGAAAAAGTTAACTTCAATTATAATGTATAATGTATAATGTATAATGTATAATGTATAATGTATAATGTATAATGTATAATGTATAATGTATAATGTATAATGTATAATGTATAATGTATAATGTATAATGTATAATGTATAATGTATAATGTATAATGTATAATGTATAATGTATAATGTATAATGTATAATGTATAATGTATAATGTATAATGTATAATGTATAATGTATAATGTATAATGTATAATGTATAATGTATAATGTATAATGTATAATGTATAATGTATAATGTATAATGTATAATGTATAATGTATAATGTATAATGTATAATGTATAATGTATAATGTATAATGTATAATGTATAATGTATAATGTATAATGTATAATGTATAATGTATAATGTATAATGTATAATGTATAATGTATAATGAATTTTAAGGGTAACTAGCTAACCCGGCGAAATTCATCCCGCCCAAAATTATTGTTTTGAAATGAATTATTTAGAACTTGGAATCCATGGAATCCCAGATCATCTACGCTCCGATTCTATTCCGCCGATATTTTCGGCAGAATATGAGAAAGTTAGATCTGATAAAATGTTCTTTACTGACGGTTCATTCATAAACGGGTCCACTGGCTTCGGCATCTTCAATGAAAATTCCAGTGCCTCTTTCAAACTCAAAGATCCTTGTTCCGTGTATGTCGCTGAACTGGGTGCGATATACTACGCACTAGGGATCATTGAAACACTGCCCATCGACCATTATTTTATTTTTTCAGACAGTCTCAGCTCAATAGAGGCAATCCGCTCAATGAAAGTTGATAAACGCTCATTTTATTTCCTAACAAGAATAAGACAACTATTGAGTGTTTTGGTCGAAAAATTATTCAAGATTACCTTAGCATGGGTTCCCTCTCATTGCTCGATTCCGGGGAATGAACTTTTTGAAAGGCAAATTGCCTATAATGAATTTTTTCACATTCCTCGTCAGGACACACTCGTTAGTTGGCAGCGCATGTGGAGTGAAGATGAGTTCGGTCGCTGGTTACACACGATTATTCCTAAGGTTTCGACGAAAGCTTGGTTTAAGGGATTGAATGTAGGTCGTGATTTCATTCGCATGATATCTCGGCTTATGTCCAATCACTACAACATAGACGCGCATCTCTATCGCATTGGGCTCGCAGCAAACAATCTTTGTGATTGTGGCGATGGCTACCACGACATCGAGCATATTGTCTGGTCGTGTATCCGGTTCCATGCTGCTCGCTCTCAGCTCTCTAGAGCACTGAGAGCAAAAGGCAGACAATCGGATATCCCCGTCCGGGATATCTTAGGTAGCCGTGATCCTGATCTTCTGCTTCATCTATACCTGTTCCTCAGAAACGCCGATGTCAACGTTTAATGATGTTTCCTTCGTTGTGTCCCTGTTTCATATCCCTCCTATCCGATCTATAAACTTTTACTTAGTCGCGGCAATACATACACACACTCTACAGATACACGGGCCAAAGGTTGTGCAGTCCACTGATCATTCAACAAGAGCCAAAGGTTGTACCGATCATGACAACTCTACACGAGCTGATGATTGCGCCGGCTAGTGACCATTCAATCCTGGATTCCCCGAGTCGAGAAGACGCACCACGCTAGATATGGGGCTAGTACTAGGGGGCGTTGCTGATTAATGGTCAGCTGCATCCCAAAAGGAAGTATCCCGTGTCGGGCACAGGTACAGAGCATTGGAGACAGCAACATCACAATTACGAAAACACTTGTAATACTAACCTCGAGCCAACCGCGAGTAATCGGTTACATATTACTAACATAGTTATAAGGCAAACATTGTCGAAATATTGAACTCCCGGCCCCGTCAGGTTGACGCCATATGAGCCTTAATAAAAATATATATTTTGGATAAAAAAAAAAAATTATTTAGAAAAATATCTAAACATCTTCTCATCATAACATTGTTCTATGGGCAGAATACAACAAATACAACAAAATGAAGACGGCTCAAAAGAGACCTTTACTTCTTCGGATTTTGCGATTAGCAACACATATGGCCTTCCTTTTTTATTTATATTTCCAGGAATGCGTTATTTCACCTGAAAATTCATTTCCACTTTCAAAGAAAGATCAATTGCAATAGCGCAAACATCGAATGGACTGACAACGCTTATCTTGATGTAATTTTAAAACATCTGGGAAATCAATTTTCCGAAAGTTTCCGACTTTTCTCTCCATAACATTGATCTACGGGCAGAGACGAATACATCAAAATAAAGATGGCTCTAATCGAACGATTCCTTTATCGGGTTTCGCGCTTAGCAACACATTTGGCCATACGTTTCTATTTATATAGATAGATAGAAGATATAGGAATGCGTTATTTCACCTGGAAATCCATTTCCACTTTCAAACAAAGATCGATTTCGATAGCGTAAACATTGAATGGACTGACAACGCTTATCATGATATAAATGTAAAACACATGTGATATCTATTTTCCGAATTTTCCGGCCTTCCTTCGAGTTTTCCGAAAATTTTCCGATTTTTCTCTCCATTATATTTTTGGTTTCTTTTACGAGTTATGCAGATTTTTTTTTATTATTTATTGTAATTGTCGTAGAGTATGGTGAAACCTTTTTATTTACCACAACAACAATTTACCAACATTTGTGTGGCAGGAGTTTCTGCTCACCATAGAAACGTTTCTAGCCTACTGAAACCTTCACATGCCAAATTTGGCTCCATTTGCCAAATATGCGCACGTTCATGGTCCCAATCACAGAGCTGTTCATTGATTGATCTTCTAATCGACCCTTTAGAATTACCTTCTACTATAAAATTCCTAGTACTTCTACCAAAACTCGTCATTATAACATCAATTTATTTTCAGACACACTTCTCGTTCAAGATTTTTCAATCACTTGCAAATAACATGTTCCTCCGTTACATGGAATAAATGTTTCATACAGAAAATATGATAGAATAAAGCAATCCATTTTTATATTTATACAGATAGAAGAAGATATAGGAGTGCATTTCATCACATTAAAATCGATTACCACTTCCGAACAAAAATCAATTCCGTTAACGAAAACATCAAATGGGCTAACAACGCTTGTCACTATGTAATTGTAGAATATATGGGAATTAAATTTTCGAAAATTGTCAATTGTCATGTTTGGTTGGAATATGTTTCGTTGAAGTATGTGTAATATTTTAAAAGAACTCCCTCTCCATTCCAGAGGAGAGAGAGGTGTTATTCCAGCATAGAAATGTTCTCGTACCCGAAAACAGTCTCATCTTAAATTTGGCTCCATTTACGTATCGATTTTAGTGAGAGAAATCTTTGAAAATTTAGATCTCAAAAACTATGAGTCCTACCGAAATCTTAGAAAGTCTTAGAAAGAGTTATATAGTAATGATGTCCAAACGTGAAAAAAATATACACAGAGAAAAAAATTAGTACTCTTTATTTACCAAAAAAAAAACCATATCTAAAATTCATATTTTTGGTTTTTTTAATTTTTTTTCCATATAAAATAGAAGTCAAGTAGAAAATTTCAAAAATGGATACAAAATGGTAAAAGTATTTTTGACGAACTTTGTGGAACATCGAATTTTTATAGATGTTCAATACCTTGAATTTTTTTTATTAACATTTATTTTAGCCACAAATTATGAATTATGATGTGATTTAAAATAAAAAATCAATCTCCTTCTAAATGCATTCTGGAGATATTTGAAAAACACTTCTAATTTATTGTCGTTTTCAATTTTATTTAATTTTTTTTAATTTATATATGTATTTTTGATTTTTTTAAATTTTTTTCATATAAAATAGATGTCATGTAGAGAATTTATACAATGAGTCTAAGATTGTAAAACTATTTTTGACGAGCTTTGTGCAACAACGAATTTTTTGAATTTTCGAAAGCGAAATTTTTTTTCAAAAATTTAATTTTTTTTTAAATTTAAACAATTTCCTTCATTTCATCCTTTGACATGAATTTTGTAGGTATCATAGTTTTTATATTATAATTTTTTGTAAACAATTAAGAAAAAATTTGGCTTTTTTTCCAAAAAGTAGTCTAATTATTTTTCGAATATATTAAGTATGCAAAATTGCTTAAATGACCCATGTCTTAACACACACAACGTTTCACTGTTATCTGAAATGGTGCTGCAAACGGCCAGTCGAGTTGGCATGAAATTCGCCATATGGAGGTTTTAGGGATCAATAAATGTTTCTATGGTGGTTTTACACTCCTTTCCCCTCTCTAGAGGGGGTGAGGGTGCTAAACAACTCGAGAACTAATCAAACAAATGGAATCAGACTTAGCATATAGCGGTTTTAGGGATCGATAAACGTTTCTATGGTAGTTCGACACTCCTCCCCCTCTCTAAATGGGGACTCCCATACATATAAATTTTGGGCGGGACGAAGTTTGCCAGGTAAACTAGTAATGTAATAAATGTTTTTCGATACATTATGCATGTCGCACGAAAAAATTGTGTTCAAATCATACATGTTGGAGGAAAAAAAACAGATTTTTCATTAGAAAAAATAGCTGTTTCGAATATATCACGTTTCCATTATATCACGCGAATTTTTTTTCTGAGCGTGATATAATCGAGACGTCACTGTACAATCAATAATTATAAATACCATATAAAATCCAGTTTTTTGCAAGAGTAATATTTTATAAAATAATACTAGCCTTTAATCATAATTAGTATGTTGATGATAGAAATTGGTCCAGTACTTCAAATGTCATGAATTTTTGAAAAAAAGGCATTTTTGGAAAAAAAATTAAAAAAAGGGGAAAAGTTGATTTTTCGGACCACCTCAAAATGGAAATGGTCACCCTAGTGAAAAAATTTCAAAAATACGGGTCTAATGGTTTGCAGTAAAGAACCAAAAATGACCACTTTTCACGAAAATCTGAGAAACAGGGCCTTATTCCCGTATCCACGTACACTTACGTTCCCACTACGCTTACATCTCACTTCACTTTGTTGTACTCATTCCCGTTCCGTGAAGTGTAAAAATGAACTCCGTGTAATTAAGACGAAAGTGGAGTGGACACCAGAATGACCATGTGTTCATTTCCAATGTCGTTTCTAAGAGAAACGTCAGTTGTATTTTGTTTTGTTTACCCCCAGTAGTGAGCAAGTTGTGCCGAAAAAGGAATCTTCCGTCGGCGATTACGATCTTATAAGATGGGCAAATCACCCTGGATTATATGTCCCGATTGCCGGAGGTTTCTTGAAACAATCGTCATCGCAACAAATTTGAAGCGGCATCTGCAGAAGGAATACATCTATGTTAATCCACAACCGAGAATACCGTTGCATCAGATGCAGACAAACGTGGATCATAGTTTTATTGTGATGTGGAAGCTCAAGCTCAAGCAGCGGTATGAGCTGGCTACATTCTATGAAGAATTGGGCGAAACACCTGACAAATAAAATTCACTTCCCTCGGTGGCGAAGATGTGTGCGTTCTGTACCTACCTGAACAATTTACAGGTGGAGAAAACTGCAGCGGTTTGATGACAGCAGCGATGTGTCGTGTAATCAAAATAATACCGAACCACTCGGAAACTGCAATCGTCAAGATGAGATGATAAATGTTTGCAGTTTACTACAAACAAGGTAAAATCTGACTAGCTTGTGACACTTGCATGATGGGTGAGCCCCAATTTGATGATTAATAATGAAATACGTCGGAGCAAATTGGCGACATTGTGGAACTATTCAGCTGCCCATCAGTGTTGAAACGTTACGAAAAATATTACGATTATACATAAACTATTTACGCCAAATTGTTTGCTGAACTAGACCTCTGTGAAACATTGCAACGATTCAAGATTTTGTGGATAGATCCGACAGGTAAAAAGAAATAAGTTTTGTATACATTTTTGTTTTATTGATATTTTCTCTTTCAGAAAACGTTTTAGGACGTTCCGTTATTATGTGACCTAGGATTTCTAACAGAAAAATTCAAAACTATATCCTAAATGTTATACAAAAAAGTAATACATATTTTTTACATTGATAGTAATAAATTTCCATCTCGAAGAACCATTTGACCGCTCGTAAATATAACGATTCGTTTGTATGAAGAAATATCGCTCATGAATTTCGTTCAGCTCCAACACTCTTCATTACAAAGACCAATTTGGTCTCGTCAAACTGGATTGATTTGCCGGAATTCGGTTCTTCTATTGATATACTGTGAAAACTTATTTCGTTCGATTTCATTTCAACAAGTGTTGTAATTTTATTTTTATTTGTAATTTTGATCGGTCCGAACCTGAAAGTAGAGAACAGAAAATTGATTATCAATTTGTAATCTAAGCAAAGCAAACTTACTTTTAGCCATGTTCAAACAAATGATATGTGAGGACCCAAACCATTCAGCGAGTTCTTTATATGGAATACAATATATGCCTCGCTGAATATTTTGGGTTTTGAGTTTGCTTTGCTTGGATCACAAATTGGTAATCAGTATTCTGTTTTCTACTTCGAGGATTGGACCGACAAAAAGTTGCAAATAAAATGAAAATCGCAAGAGAAAAGACGGCTGTTATTGATTCGGGATGTTGTTCCATGATGATCAGGAGCCGGAAGAATCAGTGTTTATTTCACTGTTTCTTTCACTGCTAAAAATAAGCCAAACATATTAGCTAAAATACAAGAATAAATACAAATTTGTAGCTAATCCATTTTGCATGATTTTTTTCTGAAAAAAATTTACACAGGGAATCGCTCTCGTTTGTATAAAAGCGTGAATTGGAAACCAGAATAACATCGATGGATGAACTCGGTGTATTCATAATGAATTCTATCAAATGTTTACAGTTGCGTGTAAACCGGAATAAGGTTGTACTCACTTCACACTGTTTTCACGTGTAGTGTATTCAGGAATAAGACCCACTGTATATCGGTTTGGCATGGAATGGCTGTATTTGTATTTATTTAAAGTGTTACTGATATGCAGGTTCCTGAGCCCGCAGTGAAGTACCGTTCTGAATCATATTTCGGACGCTTAAGGCATATGATGCAGAAAACAGGTCTAAACTTTATGCACAGGTATTATTTGGTTGATGTTTTTAATAAATTAGTTCAATATGCTTTGAAGCTTTCTACTTTGGTACCTATTTGATTGAAAACATAAAAAAATGCTTTTCAAATGAAGCGAATAAGAATCAAATTTCGGACAGATTGAATTCAAATTTCGAACACTTTATTTTGTAATTTTTTGGACGAAAATTACATTGCACTTGATTATATTTTATAATCAACTGCGAAACACTTACCAAGCAATCACAGTAAACTGTTAACGATGATGAGAACTGATGAAACACGGGAGAAATTTAAATATTGATGAACGGGTAAATTCTACTTGCTCACGCTAAGGAAACATCAAACACAAACGATAATGAGTAGTGTTGATAGATTTTTGCCGATTATGTTATAATTCAAATGTAGTTCTCATATGAAATGATAGTGAAACCAAGGGATTACTCTAAAGAAACAATTGTGATATTAATTTTATAGTTATATCATCAGTGCATTAAACATTCCAAGATATTAGAACAAAGTTCCCGAAATATGATGTTGTCCGGAATATGATTCACAACGGTACATCGACGATATGTTAAACACAGAAGTCCTATAGCAACGAGAAAACAATTTTCAGATGAGTAGCGAAGATTCTTTTTATTTTATTTAGAGAATTTCTTTAGAGATTTAAAAAGAAAAAAAATTAATTGGAAAATTAGCGACTACTCTATTTCACAATTTAACGTAATTGTAACTAAAAACTGAACGAAGAGTGGTATCTATGTGACACCATTTTCCATTTTGCTTCCATTGATAGCTAATGTATCCATTTTCCGCACTTACTGACATTTCTTTGAAGTACTGCCCATTATCGAACCACCCATGAAATCATTGAATGACATCACGAAAGGGACATCGTTTCAATCATCCATTCTTATGGTTCTTAGCTGCGAAACTATCACTCACTGCTCAAGCGTTCCGCTGGACAATCATCTGATTATTTCTTAATGACCACTTGCCGGCAGCCGGCGGAATGCCATTCCATAGCGCCATTCACAGTGCATTATGTATTCACAAAAGACCAAACAATGGCCATCGACACTCGCTTCCCGGATTTTGTGGGAAGGAGGACAGCATAAGAAGCACCGCAATTCCATTCATTCCTCATAAATACCTACTTAATGGACATCATCGACAGTCAATTTCGTCGAAGTAACCACCCTCACACCCTACTTATGGACACCACTTTATCGGATCGATCCACCTTGTATCGTTTGTCGGGTATTCAAATATCAATCAACCCTTCAAGTGGCACAATGCGACCTTCTGTTTAGCACTTCACCCAATTCCGACCGTGTTGAACGTGTATATTTCCTACGATTGGAGGATTGCAAGTTGCCCTGGGGGTGAACAAACGACCCAAATAAATAAAAGTATCCACTTGTTTACAACCCGGTCAGAGGCATCCATGATTTTCATCGTGGAGCTTGTGTGCCGTAAAAATATGGTTTCAATACAATTCAATTTTCGGATTGGCCCAAATTGACTGCACTTCCAGCGAATAACCATCGAGCGAAACCCTAACCAAACATCCGATTCAACCCCCACACTCTCAGAGTCACACATACGACACTTCCGACACTTCCACACTTTCTCGCTTGCCCTCAGCCCCACTGACTTAGCAAACATAATTGAGACTAACAAAATATGGGTTGCGAACGACGAACCCCTCTGTGTAAATTGATCACCTTCCCGATTCCCATTTACACTCAAGCCTCGGCGGTCAGCACAAGGAGCAGGTAAACACTGTTGTTAGCCTTATTTAATGAAAGTGTAATACGAATAGATATCGGACAGCACGCTACGATACGAGTGAGTTATCATGTTGATATCCTGTTAATGTATACCGACCTGACACATTTCAACAGTGCGCTCCACGGATCCGCAAACATGTCGTTTGAAACCAAAATGATAACGACGGTTTTTCTATAATTGTGGCAGACCGAAATAATCCCAAATTTATTAGTAGTCTTACTGACAGTGGTTTCGGCCAAAAGTGAACGACAGCAAATTCGTCGCGTCTCCTGGAAGGTTTAAGTCGAGAGGCATAATTTCAGCGCTCCGCTCGGTTCGTTTTCGCTGACGAAGCCTGTCTGAAGCAGGTCAGATGCGGCCGGAAGTAAATCAAGCTTCCTTTTCGCCTCATCAGCTGTAAGGATCATTCGAAGAAAAAAACACAGCACAATGTTGTCATTTGCCAGATTTCATAGCGCACCGGCATAGCTGGAATGAATCATACCAACAACTTTATTTTTTTTATATTTGCTGCTATCCATTATGTCGCAAAAAAAAAGAGAGAACCACAATCGCAGTCCATAAAACTCGCCCCGCTAGGATAGATAAATGATAAAAAAAGAAGCGGAAAGTTCTCGAACAAATTGCGAAAATTTTCAACTCATAAATAAAGATTTATGTCATTCAGTTAGGTAATCGAATGTTTGCTCCCCGGAGAACTGCTCTCGCTGCACACCGAGGAGCCACAGAGGAGAGACCCCACGAAGCCACCGTCCAGCGCATCACTTTGCCCTCGCCATAGGATTGGATGAAAAAGAGGACACTCCGGAGGCGATTCGATTGGCGGAATTGTGGATTCAATTTTTATCGAAAACTAAGTCAAATGCAATGGAAAAAGGCGGAAGCACAAATCGTGTGAGTTTTTTTTTTCTCGCTTCTCCTATCGAATAGTGTTGCCTCGCTATCGGCCAGCAAGTAAGCGAACCTTTAAGAAAAATGTGTTCGACAAACCCATAAATTGTGTTGGCGGGAATCGTAGGGTTCAGTGGGTACGTATGGAATGGCTTGTAATATTATTAATGGTAAACAGACAACATTCTTCCGTAAGGCAGACTCTTTCCAGGTTATTATCAGTTCTTCAGTTAGTTTAAATATTCGCTTAGAAATTAAGATAGTGTAATAAACAAATAAAATAAATCAAGACATATTAGGTTGGGGAAAAAGTAATCAATTATTTTCTCGGCAGCTGGCTGTAGTGATCGATATCTCGCGTAATATTGATCATACAAATTCATGTTTAGGCTCGTTGCAAAGGCGACATTTCGTTTAAAATAAAAATGTTTCGCTGTTTTTTTTTTGTTTGTTCCATTCAGTTGTGAGTTACAGAGAGTTAACAATGGAGGTCAACAAAGAGAAAGTTCGGTACATTTTACACTTTTTCTTTTATAAAAGAGAAAATGCAAGCCAAGGCCGCTGAAATTGTGAATGATGTTTATGGTACCGATACTGTAACAGTAAAATACGTGCAATTTATTTTTTAAAGATTTAAATTTGAAAAAAAAAATTAAGATCAATTCACTAAATTCAGATCTTTACTGTCAAAAAAATGGACCGTTTGAAGCTAGCGATTGACCAGAAACGTTCTGGTTTGGCCAACAGAAGCGGTGTTGTGCTCCATCCGGACAATGCAGGGCCACACCACTCCGAAATTTTGATAGGTATGTTTTAATGCATCCAACATATAGTCCGGATCTGGAAGCATTACCACATTTTTCTCGCATTGCAAACCTTCCTAAATGATAAGAAATTGGGATCAGAAGAAGGTTATAAGAATCGATTGCTAGTGTTTTTCGCCAATAAGTACCGAGACTTCTAAGAAGGAGGCATTATGAAGCTAGTTTTAGAATGGCGACAGATTTTCCAACAAAACGGTACACATTTGATCCAAATCGGACAATCCGCATCTTAAAAAAGTTTTGAATTTCACCAAAATAAACAATGGATTACTTTTTCCTCAACATAATATTTCGATTTCTTAATCTTTCTGATTCGTGA